>NW_024749657.1:7802446-8062192 GCF_018991925.1 Homarus americanus
TAAAAAGCCAGTGAAATGGCCTGGGAGAATATAATTAACATTGCTGGGATTCTAGTACGATACTGATTAATTTGAATATAAACATGCTGTAATTCGCACTAGACATAACAATTTTAGTACTGTAATCAAATTAGTAGGCTACATGTTCACTCTAGCTTTGCACTAAGGTCATTTATTTCTTTTACGTTTCTTTTAGTATGGTGTGTGCGTGTAAATCTACCCAAAAATACAGTTGAAAAAATTTATATTATAAATGTACTACAGTATTGTACACTAATGTACTACATTTTTTATATCTTGAGCAAAATATATGACTCTTATATTTAAATTAATCTTTGTCTTGCAAGGATTTCAGCAATGCAAATTATATTATCCTATCTTTAGTCAGAGATATTATATGAAATAAACATAAAGAAATCACCAATCTTTTGTCTGGAAACACAAGGAAGGAGGTAGCCAGCCGAGCATGGGAAGAGGGGGGCGCAGAGGAGGGGGGAGGGGTTGCGGGAGGTGAGGTGACAGAGCGTCTGGTGTTTGTTTATTTATTTGAGATAAGATTTGACAGTTGGCGCTGAAGGACTGCGTGTTTATTTATCATTACTTAAGAGTGACTGAGCTCTTCTCATAATTTGCTACCCAAACGTCCTGGGTGAATATACTGTAACTTACATTGCTGGGATTCTTGTAAGATAGTAATTTATTTGAATACCTGTATAAACAATCTATATTTGCAATAGACATAACAATTTTAGTACATGTACAGTACAGGTTGGCACTTAGGTCCATTGTTAACCGAGGGACCACTGTATTGCAGTGTAGGCTACTTGTACTGTACATTATTGACTAAATTCACTAGATAACATACACAACTAATGGTTGGTAAAACTTGTCAAGTAAGTGAGTGTCAAGTCTGTCAGTATGAGTGGCACGTGAGTGCTTGTGTCCCCCGTCATAGGAGTCCGTTTTCTCTCGCTTCAGGACGCCTGTGTCCGTTTTCTCTTAATCTTAGAGTGCAGTGCACCAGAGACCATTATTCCTTAGTAATGACACAGAAATTGAAATTGCAACCCCAATTTCAACTTGGGTTGCAATTGTTGAGGCAACCAGATATGTCTGATTACAGCAAATGTGTTATTGTCAATTTGTAGGTGAAAGATTTTATCCTCAATAGATGTAGGTTAACATTACACCTGGAGGCACATGCTTACTAAAGCCTAAGGAATGATATTCCTTTAACACATAATATCTGGCCAGTATGGGAAGGATCATCGTGTCTCCGTCTGGAGGTCGTGGAGTGGTGGTCCAGCAGACGTCACCGAAGTTTTTTTTGGGAGGGGGGCCACGGACGTGCTATATATACGATCGGACGTTGTTCGGTTGGACGTTAACCGGCACATGACAGTATATATATATATATATATATATATATATATATATATATATATATATATATATATATATATATATATATATATATATATATATATATATATATATATATATATATATATATATATATATAGAGTACAGGTATATATAAATAAATCAAGCAACTGGTGTTTCTTAGAAAATCACAAGTTTGAAGAAGAGGAGTTGACACCAAGTGCACAGGATTTAATGACAGGTGCACAGGAGTTTACATCAAAGTGTATACAGAGTTAACATCAGGTACACAAGAGTTAAATACATGTATTATTGCAAAATACAAACAATCTAATACCTGGTGAACCTGAGTTAGCAGTGAGTGCACAAGAATTAATATGTGGTGTACAAAAACAGGTGCATGTTAATAGTGCACAGAAACTAGCACCAGATGAGGTTCACATTTATCAACATCTGGTACTCAGGTGTTGACAACACGTGTATGAGCTTAAAAACATGAAATCATAAAATAAAGCTTTGAAATGCTCTTGAATCACTTAATAAAATCTTGATGTTGATTTGTGTAACATATTTGATAACCATTCATAACCATTAACATTTATATTCAATCATGAAGAGACACAAAAATAGGAGGGATATAAATGGCTCCAAGATGAAGAAAATGGAATCTGCTAACGAGAATCTAAGTATTTTTCAGAAGTAGTCCTTGATATTGTTTTCATACTTGTTTCCGTAAGTGCCTACTAGTTCTTCAGTGAATGAAAAATTAGCATTCAGTCATTTACCCAAAAACAAATATAAATATTTATATATTTATACTGTATAATATATATATACGTATACATAACTACAGTAATATCAAAGTGGCAAAATTGACATTCTCCCTCAACAATATTGAATCAAATTGAATCTGATATAGGTTGAACTGGTTCAAGCTGGCTGCACACTGAGTTGGTACTTGTTTCAGACCATTGGGAAAAAAAGGTTTGTGAATTCTGTCTCAAACTTTGAAGCCTGTACAACTAGTCTGTAAAAGCTCCTTAGTTACTGGTATTAATTCATAGCCAGGAGGTCACTGTCATACTCCACTCAAAACTTTCACACATACACTGTCATACCAAAAGCACACAATTAGCTGAACTCACCACTTCCAGCTTATAAATTTTCTCTAACAAACTTATGCCCTGGCATAAACTATACAAAAGCCTAATAGCAATAGAAACTATTCATCACCACAGAAACTAAGCAGCAATAGCCTGGGGACCAGCAAAAGACTAATATTACTATGATCCCTGCCATCTCTGATGTTTGTATGGGAACTGATAAACCTATGAGGGTGAGACGAAGGTGAATCATACTGCTCACACTTGATGAGGAGGATCTCTAACCTAACTTTCTTAACTTCTACACTTTGAAGGAACAAAACTAAGTATTGTACTGCGCAGTAATTTTAATTGCTAACTTTAGAAAGTTTACTTATGTATAATGATTTATATAGTAAACAGCATAATGAGGTCATAATAATGTTGTTTCTTTATTATTGTGAGTGGGTCTGGACCTCTAACATCACCCAATGCAAAGTAACAAAATGACTCTTATCATGGGGTACTATAGAGTTAACTGACATACCACACAGCCAAAATGAACTCAGTTCAAAAATGGTTCATAAGTTCATTGGTCCAAACTGCTAATTACTGCCAGTCATACTTGATCAAGTCTAAGGTGTATAATGGCTTGGAAAATTAAGTCGGATTTATTCCAATCTGACCAACAGAGATTTCAAGGTGTATTAAAGACTGACGTAATGCAACACTACTGAACTGACTTTTTTCTTCCCCCAAGTCTAAAATACAATATGTATTCTGATATTTATCAATGTATTTTAAACATATGTACTGTAGAGCTTCACTCCCTTCCTGAAAAATATAGCTCAGTCAGTAGACACACAAGGAAGAGAAGAAGGGAAGCATGATACAGCTAAGAAAGGTTGTAAATACAGAGAATAGCAAAAAAACAAATAAGATGCTTGCAAAACAAATATATCTGTATAACGATGAACCAGCGATAGGTTTACCTGTTAATCAGCTGCAACTTAAAACTATGACTTCACCTATTGCTGAAACAGTACAGTCTTCAAGTTTAGGCTTTTTAGAACACTAACCTTTCCAGTGGGGTAGGAGGCTGATGTGCTGTATGATTGAGAGCGGTCTTCTCATTTGAATGTGCAGGAGAGTAGGAGAGTGAATTTGTAGGGGATATCTGAGGAAGCCCAAAAAGAATTAGCTTTATAGTGTTTGGAGGTTTTTAAAATAGACAACAAGATCCAAAATAAGATCTGTGGTAGTTATGAAGAAATTTTCGTATCAGGTAGAGTATGTCATTTACGATGTGTTTAGAACAATTTTCTAAGCAAGATAAATATGGGCAAATAATTTTGGGATGCACACATAATACTATAATAATAAAAACAGATTCAATGTCAAGGGAAGAATTTATTTTCAAATTATCTCTTATATAATCTTGTACTTCATAATCCAAAGCTACTAGATGTAAGATAAGAAAAACAATATTAATACAGTAATGGAAAACATAACAAAACAAAGCAGTTCTTAGTGTAATGCAATTCAGTCTCCTTCCACTGCAAGTATTTCTGCGATTTTCTCCATATTAAGATGTTTGAAAAAAGTTTGCAGAAAAATGCAGAAAATTTTAAGAGATGAATACTTATTTTGTCTATACACTGTATAAAAAAAAATTTCAACAAAAGTTATTAATAGCTAAATATATTTGGATAAATAACATGAGGTTAATTAAAATGAAAAATAATCACACATGCACACACAAAAAATCTAGATTGTTGATTGTAAAATCTTGTTTCATAATTGGTATGAGATTTCAAATATAACCCTTGAGACTGTGATGACTCTGCTAGATGATGATTCTATAACTAACAAATCAGTGACTTGTACCACTTTCAAAGAGCATTTCATACCAATCAGGCCACTGGAAATTTTTTTTAATCCTGGTTCTCCCTATAAATTCTTTAGCCATTACTACATTAAGTAATCCATCTTCCCCACACAAAATAGATGATTTTGGATAGGTTGGCTGCCCCAAGTCACACTATCATCCCTCCCCAGCCATATAATGAGATTCCATAGTCATCAATCCATGCTTTATGGCTGGTACAAGGTTTCCTATGTGATTTATATGAACCAAGTCAGACAAGCTCGAGAATAAAGAGAAATCCTAAAGCAAGAGGACTGTTTTACAAACTCCTGAGTGTTAAGTACACATGGATGCTTAGCAGATTTGGAGGAAATTCCTGGCAGATTGACAGATAAACAATGGGGAAACAGATGAGGCTCGGCTAAATTGATATATCACCACTTTGTGAGTGATGATATGTAACATCATGAATTAAATAGTGTTCATTAGGGCTTCAAAAGTCTTAATAATATCTTTGGGTCATAAGATAAGTTGTTTGCTATTATATCCTGGAATTCATAAGAATATCTGTGGAGTGTAAGATAAGATCCTTCTTAGCTGAAAACTTCCAGGCTATAATTGCATAAGAATGAGTTCCAGTTTGGTTAAAGAACCTTTACAGGTATCCTTTGCTTAGTCTCAATTAACCTTAACGTTAATTTGGTTTATCAATAAAAAAAAATTGACACCTTTTCTCACTTAATGTTAGGTAAAAATTTGGTTTCGTGATAGCTTGTCTCACTGGGAGTGGGAAAATGGGAATGAGGTGGCCTGTGAGATGGCATGTTGCAATTGTTACATGTAACTAAACTATAAGAGTTGTGGAAAAATCATTACAATACTCTAATATGGTATATAAATAAAATATACATTTATACAAAATTATATAATTAGAAAGATGGAGAGCATGGGTGTGAAGTGATAATATTTCTGGAGGCAGTAGGTTGAAACTGTATCGTGAGCCCAGCCATGCTCCCTGACTTCCTCCCCCAATGTGGTGCCATGACACAAACACAAGGCAGCAGCAGCCATATGTCTTTGAGTGAGCTGAGTGACTGCCCAGCTGAACTATGTCGCATCGCCTGAAGGATGGTTTGAGTGTAGAGCTATTTTTTTTTTTACATATTTTATGTGCTACTTTACTTTATGATACTGTATCTATGTGTCAATTTTTTTGTTTATCACAGCAATTTTTCTTAATTTTTTACAAATGCAATTTGAAATTTGTTCTATTTAGGCTGACCTTTTATCATATTAGTGATGCTAATGATAACTTGAAGAGTGTCTTAAGCCCAGGACTGAACCTGAAAATAATATATATTGTTCATTTGGGCACTCTCATCTTATTTACTAGACTACTATGAGAACCAGGCAATACTGTACTGAGACAAGTCTTGAAATTCTAGCCAGTATGAGACTCTGTGAAAGACTCGTCTGTTGAGTGGAGCATGACAATGGATTATGAATGGCTTGTTGTGACTCATTAATGATAGGTCAGGGGATTTCAAGTACAGTATGAGACAGAATTGAAATTCCTTTTTTCCAATGGTTAAGTTGTTCAAAGATACTCCATGCAGCCAGTTCAAACCAGAGGCATGTTCATCATGTCTTGATGCTATCAACAAAAAAAAACAACAACATTTTCACTATACGTAGTTTGTTGGCTATATAGGTGTCATCGAGGAGAGTGGTGGCAATCTTGCAGGGTACACTGAAATCTCACACCTCCACAAAGTGTATTTACTCCTTTTAAAAACTCGGTTCAGAAATAGACCTGTTAGCAGCAAAAAAACATACCATAATAAAGTTCATAAACACAAATTACAGACATAAACCAAAAACTAATCACACAAAGCTTCCATTACCTTTTCATATATGTTAATATAAATGCCACACAATGCCTTTAAAAGATTTAAATATGCGTGTTCTACACATATTAATAGTAACACACAATTAGTCTACCTTTCCACAAGGCTTCAAGAAACAACACATATCTATTACTGATGTTACATAACAATCAATATATATATATATATATATATATATATATATATATATATATATATATATATATATATATATATATATATATATATATATATATATATATATATATATATATATATATATATATATATATATATATATATATATATATATATATATATATATATATATATATATATATATATATATATATATATATATATATATATATATATATATATATATATATATATATATATATATATATATATATAAACAAACAGTACTTGACTTCAGATGACAAAACAGTATTTTTTGTCTGTTGTCAAATATTTACCAAATCTATCGTTGGCATTAAATAAGAACAAATAGCTGTTGTTGGTTAAAATTTTGTAACAAATGGTTTGGACAGAGCAGGATCATGTTAGTAGGGCAGAGTAATATTTATCCTAGAATGTGTCATGGAGATTTAGTTGTTTAGAACATTTCCTTTATTCCAAAAATAATTTGAAAGCTTATCAAACTTCAGTACCATTATTTACAAGAAATGTGTGGGTTTAACTAAAAAATTATACTGTATACCATACATATAAAATATATGTCTTATAATCTTGATCTTTATCATTCCACCAAAACTCATTCT
Source organism: Homarus americanus (assembly GCF_018991925.1). Lineage (NCBI taxonomy): Eukaryota > Metazoa > Arthropoda > Malacostraca > Decapoda > Nephropidae > Homarus > Homarus americanus. The sequence goes on from NW_024749657.1 coordinate 7,809,447, forward strand.
AGGGAACATGATTATTCAGTATCAATCGTCTACACTTTCCCATAAATTTTCCCTCTCACCATATTCATAATCTGGTTGTTGACCTTGAGAATAACAGGATGCAAGATATTACCCACCTGGAAAAGGATTATTATACAGTAAATATTGTATGAGTGGGAGATGTACACGACATGACTGATGCTCCATAATCTATGATGAATAGTCAAGTGGTATTTTTGCACTAGTTCTATGAAGGCATACACAAGTACAGTATAATGCATGTCTAAGTGTAAACAAGAAAAAATGTATATGAAAGTTTGTGCAAACAGGCTTGTAGAGTTATGTGACATGCATTTATTTGGGTACTTATTGAATTGTATATTGCATAGGTGTAAAAGTTCATTAAATGTCTAAAAACTAAAGATGTGTAACACTACAGCATATATAACATATGACATGCATGACGAAATAACAAAATATATGTTTATTTACATAAAAAATTAACATTATGAAGTATTAAAAAAAGCAAAGTGACTTTAATTATCTTTTAATAAGAGTTACTTAGGAATGACTGACCTCTGAACAGTCAACATAAATTCTTGATATTTCTGAAAATATAATTGAAAGCCTCTGGAAAGAAAAATAAAAAGATTCCAATATAAATTCTACTTATGTCATGCCCTTGGTCCTAATACAAGTACAGTATATAAACATCATCTGAAAATCGACTTGTGACCCATTATACTTCCATTAGATAACTAATACCAATGCAGAAGAGCACTGATGAAGAAGAAAACACACAGTATAGGGCAAGTTCAGAGGACAACTACATTTTTAGGTGATGTGCACAGGTTTCAAATCTGATATCAATAAAGTATTTTCATGTAAAAAAAATCTTGAAACACACTACCACTTCTCAAAATTTAAATGGAAAATATAAGTGACCTCAAAAAGTGCAAGATACTTGATCAGATGGCTGTGATTTCAGTGACTGTGCAGTGTGTATATATTAATCTCCAAGCTGCTGCCTCACACCAACCCTTATTTCATGATATGGATTTTCCAAAGGTAATTCACAACAGATATACTGTATTTACTAGATGATAACAGATACTGTACCCAAGTTTACCACTTTACAATATCAACTTTATGCCTAATACCTTCTTGAAAAATTGGTTCTCATTCAAGTATCTTTCAAATATAACTGACGCTTAATAAATACACACCCATGTTTGTTCACCACTGAGGATTGGACATAAACTTCTGGTGAGAAATATGTTTGACAATTTGCAGTATATACAGGGTATATATAAATAAATATATAAATATAAATATATATATGTATATATATATATATATATATATATATATATATATATATATATATATATATATATATATATATATATATATATATATATATATATATATATATATATATATATATATAGTATGAAGAAAGAGAGGGAGATAGATGAAAATTTATGAAGTACTGTACCTGGTAAAATCCAGGAAATCCCAAGTGATTTGTGTATTCGAAGCAATGTCTGGGTTGTGCTAACCCTATCTATACATCAGCTATAAAATAGAGGTATAATGGGTCTTATATTGACTGTCACACTCTAAGTAATACAATTCACATCAGGACTATACATAAGCTGAGTGTCTACATGGTCTTATTATGAATCATATTCATTCATATTCCAAAAGTTATCTACAGACTAATTACTGTATCTACATGAAATGATATATGACTATAGCAACTAGTGAGATGAGAGCAGTGAAGTTAGGAAACCTATGCAACCAGAGAGAAGACTCAACTTTACAGAATCACCAGTTACTATGATATGCATGGAAGAATTAATATCATTTACACCAAGTAATCTTCCTTTACAAAATGTCTGTCTACATTCTAAATATATTTACATGTATGGCACAAGAAGCTATTAAAGTTAGATCTAAAACCTTAGTCCTACCAAAAAAAAAAAAAAAAATTATATATATATATATATATATATATATATATATATATATATATATATATATATATATATATATATATATATATATATATATATATATATATATATATATATATATATATATATATATGCAGAACAGTATAAGAGATAGAGAAAGGCCTTAATCAGCTGCAAGCAAGCACCAAGCCACATGCAGTTTTCAATCTTTATCAGCCTTCATAATCTCTAGGATCACCATGTAAAAAGTTAAGCTGTGCAAATAATTGTTATAAAGTGGTATAAGCATTTAACAATATCTCAATGAATAAGGATGAATTTAATAGTTTATAAATAATATGCTGGGGTATGTAAATATATAGTACAATTCTTCATATGAATCAAGTAATACTGTATGTAATACTGTATCATTACCCACATAAATGGTTGAATGGTGATTTCAAGGATTACAGAAGGTTTCCTGAGAAAGAACTACTATATTACTCACTACTCTTATGCTGCTGTAGGTTGTCTCCCATTTGACACTTATAGTATTGTCCACTTGAGGAGTAATAACTTTCAACTCTACTGTAAGTGGACATTACTTTACAATATCATACAATATTGTGATTGAATAGAAATCAGTACATAAATATTAACCCTTGGTACATTAATAATTCTATTGATGATCATGATTAAACATTCCTCAGTTATCTCCAAATTAGTAACACCATCACAATATTGGAGAGACAACCAAATTCCTGCTAATCACCAGATAACAAACAACTTCTTTCACATGATGCTGAACAACATCTGATATAAACTACATTCCATCGAGGTCCCTTCTATCAAGACTTGTGCAGGAATTCGGTCTAAGCTGTGTACAGTGCTTACTTTAGCGTGTTGTCCAGAGCTGACGCGGAGGGAGCGTGATCGTGGTAGGCCTTTGACTCTCATAGATGACCAGACCGAGCCGAACAAGGAGTGGTTACGCTAGAAAACCACCATTGGGAGGTTACTGTTAATGTGTTGTGGGGATTCTTTGTAACTGTTAATGTGTTGTGGGGATTGAGAGGGGTATAAAACAGATCTGCGGTAACTACGTATATGGAAAAATTCCCAAACACGAACATCAGTGATGGATCCAGGGAATTTGGAAAGTTTGTCCCAATGTATAGAATGTTCTTTGTGTTCTCAGTCAACTGAAAGAACATAGAAAGCCATAAACTACATTAAATTAAAACAAAAATGGAGAGTTGAAGTCATGATGAACAATAATTTGTTAATATTAATTCCAAAGTAAATTTTGTAAGTTGTGGTACTCTGGCAAAGCTGTATAAAAGTGTAAAAGTGATATCCCTGAGAAGAAGCCTGGATCCTCACACATAAAGTCAACTTAGGGCAGGAGTTTGGGAGTATGGAAAAACTTGTTAATTTTACTCCTTTTCAAAACAAAAGGCTTAGGAAGTTTATTGAGTTAGTATTATTCCTGAAGTTTCTTTCCAAACGTAACTATGCTGACAATTAAATTTTAAATTTCTTCCTGATTAAATTCACAATACATAGAGGCATTCTCAATAATATATATATATATATATATATATATATATATATATATATATATATATATATATATATATATATATATATATATATATATATATATATATATAAATATATAAATATATATATATATATATAAAGTCCTCAATTTCACAGTACAGTAATTTTTTTATATGGCTATGTTTATTCAGTGCTGTACAATATTATTATAATTAATTTAAATAATATTTTTTTAGTAGGTATACAGTACGGTACTGTATAAACTTATTTATACTTTATATGATTCAGCATGGCAGCCAGATGAGCTTCAGAGTCCACCAAATGTCCCTCCCTCACACCAACTGATACAAATTCACCATCCCGTCCCCTTCCACCCATGCATCATGTCGCACTTCATTTCTCAATTGGATATTGACCTGTAAACTTCAAATCCTTCACTTGTCATTGTCCTCTTATTATGGCACTATATATTGTCTTCTGCAGAAGGAGAATGAAATTGGCAAAATGTCTGATTAGCTAAGTGCAAAGAGAAAGAAAACATGATAAGCTAATGACCAATTCTTGGTGATGCCAGGGTTACAAGTCTTTATCATCAAACTTAGCTAATACTGTATTTAATCACAGGATAATTTATCTCTTTCATAATATATGTATATTCCAGATGTTTTATGTTTGGAGTCAAGTCTAGCTGAGAGATTTAAGACATAGGTTTTCCCCATTTTATTAGAATTTTTTTTTTCTTTAGTGAATCTCAGGAAGAGGTAAATCTAAGCAGTTGGTATTCCTGACTTTGTTAAAACACCAAGACTGTGTTGTTCTTAATTTTAGATTACCATGTTTGGTATTAATCAAATAGTTATTTCTTGTAAAATGCAGTACTGTATAAGCTAATAGAAAAGCTACTTTAAAAAGACTTTGAGTAGTGGCAACATTCACCTATAGTGGGTTATGTCTATACTGGAGAACTCTTATAATGATCTACCTTTCCTGTAGCCAGTACTGTACTGTAGTGAGGATCTAATGAACTAGGAACTTAACCCTTTATTTCCTTTGTCTCAAAGTAATTTTTTACACATATTCCACATGCAGGTATTCACTTTGCAGTGATTTTCAAGAATGTAACTACCACGTAAATCGAGGTTGTAGACGCGTGTGTGTGTGTGTGTGTGTGTGTGTGTGTGTGTGTGTGTGTGTGTGTGTGTGTGTGTGTGTGTGTGTGTGTGTGTGTGTGTGTGTGTGTGTGTGTGTGTGTGTACAGTACAACCTCAATTTATATGGAAGTTACATTTTTGAAAAGAACTGCAAAGTGAATGTGTGTAGTATTGGATCTTTAAATTGTATTCTACATTTTTTCTTCTTTCAATATTACACACGAATTATTTGCCATGTGATTTTATTTAATACTGTACCTTGATTTAAAAATAAATACAGGTATTTTAGAAAAGATCTTTACTACTATCGTGGAGATAAATGTCTCAACAGTAATTTGCTCTATGTGTAAAATACTTCAGAAGAGTTAGTTAAGGTATAATTTCATGACATCAAACAATGAATTATAGTTAAAACAAACACATAGCATTGAACATACTTCATTCACACATAAATTTTGCTCGTATCTTGATCAATAACATACAGTATTCCTTTTTCGTTGCCATTTTCCTCTTTGATACTATTATATATACAGTACTGTATATGAATCACCCAACCTTTTTCATACCTATGTTTCCAATAAGATTTGTTTATATTATGGTGCATAAACTGTTACTGAATATGTCATGTATATCTATAAACACAGTGAAATAATTGAAGAAAGGAAAATATTAACTAAGCTATGATCAATGTCCATCTAATATAATCTCAAATGGGTTTCACCGAATATACAACAATTTACAAAAATGAGATTAATTTTGATATCCTTTTTAATGGCCATGGGCTAAGGTGGGTGATTTGTGAGATCTCAACCACTGAACATCCTACAAAAAATCCTGTCAAGAGTCATAATGTATAACTGCAATACAGCAAAGCATTTTTCAAAAGAATAACATAATTATTGCCCATATCACCATTCACTCAGCTTAATTTACCATTTTCATTTTTTTCTGAGTGTCCTGCTAGAAAAACAAACAGTACTACCACCGGAAGAAACCATTGCTGGGGGACTAAAATTACCAATAAGAATGTGCATGGGCATACCAAGATCTTACTATGGAGGATAATGCAGTACCATGCCTGAATAGTAAAGAAACACGCACACACTGTTGCCCCATTAGCTTTCACTGGAATGGACTGTGACAACTTCACCTTAGGATCCAAACATTGCAAATATGGTAGGAGGCAGAAAGGTGGTAGGTTGGCTTGTTAAACAGAAAGAAACCAGAGAAATGATCTGAAGTGTGTACATATAAATATTTCAATAGCAGGACTGATGGTGAAAAATGCAGAAGCTCATCACTATGGTTATAAGGAAATGAAGTGCTGTACATTAGTGAGAGTCTGATGCTTTACCCAAACTTTTAATTTGCCAAAAAGGGTAACCATACCACCCTTGATACCATAAAAGGCTCTTGATATGACTAGGAAAAGATTTAAATGGACAGCAATGGAGGAGTTCTTATGAATAACACTTCCTGTCACTGATGGATAGTACATTATGACACGGACAGGGTCTATTACAGGATATTCAATTGTTGGTATCTCACAGGTCACTCACTACAGAATAGTAGGCCATACATATACCTACATATAGATATTTTCAGATTTTATGATGCACCACACATAAATAATTAAATATGATACCCATAGGATTTTCAGAATATTTCCATATCCTTGTTTTATTATCTTATCTCCCATTTACCTTTCCTTAAGAGACTTCAGTTCTCTTAATTTCCTTTTCTCTAGTTTTACCTCTCTCAATCCGTATGATCAACAAATTTTACAAGTGGCATTTCCTCCTACTGTATTCTTATCTTTCCTTCCCTAAGCAAGTGATCACCATTTAACAGACAAGCATACAGACACTACTTCACTGCAGGGTCAAGGGGGGGATAGAGTGAAGTTTAGGGTGTCAAAGATGTCTACCTTCTTATGCAGCAGCTGGACAGAAGATTGTGGAGTAACAGAACTAGCATTTGCTGTGTTGAATTATCAAACTAAGGCCTCATCAGAACCCTGTAAAGCTTATAAATCTCCACAAGAAATTCTTTGTTTATAAATAATATGCTCTACTAAGCTCTTTTGATTTATGTGACCTTGAATTTTGGCTAATAAAGAGAAAACTATAACATTGATATTAAAGCAACACAGACTATTACTCATCCATATGATATCTATTTATCTTAGAAGTATTACAGTTGCTTATGATACATCTGAGACCCGTTTGATAACTCAGTTTAATATTATTCCTAATTAAATGAACAACTCTGTACAGAAGCTTAATTAATGCCTTGATTGATTGAAAACTTACAATTAAACATACGGTAATTATGTTTTTACAGAACATTTCTCATATCCAATTCACACTTCAGCTGTGAAACTGACTCAACCAATTGCAACAGTAACTAGTTTTATCAGTTTTTAATATCTGTAAGAATATTTAAATTAGAGATAATTCCAATTATCTCAATCAAACACTCTCTATATATCTAGCATTTATACGTCTTATAAATAAAATAAAATAATTGAATTGAAGGATTGATGTAGAAACTGCCATTTGGTAACAGAAGTACAGTAGTTTGTGACCTATGAAATTCAAACTCCTAAACACCCATTGGCAGAGATTATCTACTGCCAGAGGTTCTTATAAAGTATTTAACAACAGAACAAACTCTAAGTGGACAAGGCCAGCTAATGTTCTTGCTGGAAGTAGGATTTTCTCATCTAGTTGGCTCAGAGTTTAAGTTTCAATCTCATATGAGTCAATAACTGACTTTGGATTCACTAAGGATTCATGTACAGATTGAGCCCTTTTAACCCGGCACCCTGTTGACCTGACAAGTGCTGGACCATAGTAGTTTCCAAACCACAAAAAGTTTGGCTAATATCTGGAAAATCCTATACTCTACTAATACATGAGATAAAAATACAGTACAGGTTACTAAAAAGTAAAAAAATATATATTTAATGTTCATTCACTTGAAGCTATTACATGAAGATACATTCCTAATGGCAAAAAATAAAAACCTTTTTTACTCTAAGAGTAACATTAATATACAAAATAGAGTATACACTGTAGTACAAAAATACATTAATAATATTAATCTGTCCATCACATATGCAAACCCTCCTACATGTGTTGCCACGTGACAACTTATACAGGAAAAAAAAAATCATAGACAACTGCCTTTCTGAATACAGTCAAAATACTTTAGAAATGCAAAAAATGATTGAGTGGCACCATTCAAACCTCGAGAAAAAAAAAACAATTGTAAAAGTTACCCTTGTATGATAACCAAACATAAACAAAAGCTTAGGGTACCATTAGGAATTTTAAGGAGATGTATGAACCTTTATCTGCAGGTGTGAGAAGCTTGAAACATGTGTCGACTGGGAAGGATTCAGACACCTGACCTCAATCCTGAGCAATCCACTGGTTCAAGTAGGACTGAACCTTTAACCCTAAGCTATTTGCCTGCAAAAGTACTGTTTGCAGCAAAAATATTACAGTATATGGCCTTGTCCATCTAGACAGTGTGTCTTTCTGTCAAGCATATGGGCACTTGGGCACTCAGCCAAAGGGTGTTTAGCAGTTCTTCTCAGAGTTCACTCACTGATACTCCATGGGTAACAAAATGATCTCGACAAGAAATATTGTGTCAAGATTTCCCAACTCACCATTAAATTTATTATCTTCTGATAAAATAGCATTTATAGTGAAATCATTGTTCTTAAGTACAAGTATGTGTCCAACAGTCTTCAAACAATCATATGATGGCTCAGCAAAGCAATAATTTTCAAATAACTTGAAGTGATCTACAATATAAATAGGAATTACATTCCTATGGAACAAATATAAATCTATAATGTGCAGTGACACTATACTATATAGGAAATAACCAAGGATAATGTTTCATAATCCATTCCTAATGTCTCCATGTACAAGCCAACATAAAGCCATTCTCTTTAACTGAAGCCCAAAACTTATAATCCTTACCTGGTTCAAATTTATTATAAGATATATTTTGGTAGTTCATAAACTACAGTAAATCTTATAACCTGGAAAACAAGTGTAAGTAACAAAGAGCAACTTTAAAGCTTGATATTTAGTTTTGTTAATACAAAGAAAGGCTATACCCGATTTTCTCATCTGAAACTTGACAGTACACATCGACAAAAGTTCAAATAAATATGTCGAAGACCGTCTCTACTCATCGTTAATTTTCATTATCATTTTCAATGACTTTAAGGGGCACGAAACAATGAGATGAGCATGAGAAATCTTACCCTATGCGTGGGAATGTCATCGTCACGCATTTCATCTAAGTTACCAGAAATGGCACGCTTCAGCTCAGGTCCAGCTTCATGCAAAGTTCTCAAACCTAAAGATGAAATATTTGTGAAGTGTATCACTTTGTAATTCTTTTTTCTTTTTTAATTCTTCATATGCACTTAATATGTTGCATAAAACTTAATTCAATATGACTATATTATTTCTACTATTTACAGAAAGTAAATTATTGCAAGCCATAATTATTGGTAGGATTCTCCCCTTATTTCCACTTGGTATCAACTGTGTTATAGCTATACCTATATATCAATCTCAAGGTAACTGGTCAATCAAAATATTCTTAATTAATTATTACATGATCAGATTCATTCATAATTGTATTTATTTTCTGTGCCAACTTGACACAACAACATCCATCAGCTCATCATAGCACTAGCCTTACTTTTCTTCTCAACAGTTTTCTTCACACTTCTCCATTGCACTTGTTACTCACCTGCCTGGAGAGTCACAGTGTTGGCAGAGTCTTTGTCAATTTGTTCTTTAATTTCTTGCTTCTTCTTTTTAAATCTTCTAAAGTAATCTTGAATTAGGAAGGTAGCATAGAACTTGCCAACAGTCACGTCATCTTCAACTGCAAAGAATAAAAACAAAGTTTCAATTCAGAGTTTATTTTATAATTGTATTCGAATGTTTTTCTATTAACACTGGAACTTTGTCGTGGTTAAAGTAAATAAAACTTGATATAAATTTATGATATACTGTACCATGTTGATTAGGATGCAAATACTAAGGAAAATGGGCAAAAGAAGTAGATACAATATAGATATATCTGTACACACATTTTCAGTGTTTAACCCTTTGGCTACTTAATTAAAAAAAATGTAAAACAAATGATATTCCTTAATGCCATCATTGTTTTATCATATTTTACCGTAACCTCTGTATATACAATATTGGAAAAGATTATTGCAATTTCAAATTTACTGCATATTTTTCTATTCTCCTAACATTCATATATTTAATCTAACATAGTGTACTAACTTTCTATATCAAACTTATATATGGTATCCTCACTTAAAACAGGAAGACACAGAAACATGATGAAAATATTGTGAAAAATTTTTAATAGATATCTTTCTCTCCCAAGAACACATCAGCAGGAACAACTTACCCCCAACTGGCGGCACAACTTGATCAAGAAGTTTAGGATTTGTACGCTTCCAGATCTTCTTAATAACAGCTCTTAATTCTTCATTGGCATCATCTATGTTGCCCTCTGTCTTAATTCTTAATGAAGTTCTGACTAAGGCAAAGAGTGTTGCATTGAACATTACTGTTCCATCTGTATTAAGAGGCATATTCATTGCCACTAGACGCTGAAAATCAAATTTTCAAATTAGGAAACCTCGCTGTATTTTTGAGGACCTACAACTAATACAGAATTGATTCACTTTACAATGTAAGAGTAACTGTTCATGGATTGCCACTGTATTTGTTCAAGTCTACAGAATTTTCATGATTTTATTAAAAAAGAACAAAAGACTTACCTTACATGCTACACGATATGGACATAATTTTCCAAAGCCTAATGGGGGAGATATTTTCCTGAGAAGAGTAACCACATCCAGATGTTTAATTCTGCCCTTTGCATCAGGGTCATACTCTGACCAGAGAGTGATGAATTCATCCAGATGATGGGGACCAAGGATAGACCAATCACGTGTAAGGTAGTCAAAGTTATCCATGATGACAGCAACGAACAAGTTGATGATCTGTTAAAAAATGCATAACACTGAAAAACATGAAGCTTATGCTTATCATATGTAACTCCCCTTAGCTAAGCCTTAAAAATGATTGAAGAGGTTGACACACGAAGTTTTAAGCACCCTCTTCCGTTGAAGAGGGTCATTGTGTTTCAACCCAAGTTTTAAAAAAATGAGCCCTGAAGGACACTGCACTATAGTGCTTGACAGGGAGGATAGGCAGGAAAATTAACTAATTCTAATAAAATTAATTTAATAAATTGGAATTCGTTATATTTTACTGCCACTCCTCCCCATCAAGTACTGTAGTGCGGTGTCTTTCAGGACTCATTTAACTACAGTATGTATTTATCTTAAAATCTACTGGAAAGATGATTAAGGGTCTATGATTGGAGTTATTGTGTAGCCAAATATATGAAGGGGTTCATGTTAAGAGCTTTGGCAACATACTTTGGGACCAAAGAGCTTGTCCCATAAGGGCACGAACATAAGATATACTGTAGTATTTTAAGAAAATATGATAAAAAAAATGTATTATTGAAAATTCTGCCTGTGACAAACAAACCCGGCCTACTCATAAAGAAAAACTTCCGAGTAATATTTACAAATACAGTACTGAAAAATAAACTTTAAATTGTGTGAATACATTACTTAAATTTATTCAACAAGAAATCAATCTTACCAAGAATGAACAGAGAGTGTAGAAAGATATGAAGTAAGGATAGGCGACCCTAGAGCCACAGGTGGGGGCATTTGGGTAGTCCTCAGAGAGTGGATCACATCCAGCATCTGGCGGCAAACACGACAACATGACATCTTGCCACGCCTCACCTGTAAAGACATAGGAGTAAATGATACAATGTTAATAAAAATTTAATATTATTATAAAATATAGTAATAGGTTGAATAAAGTGTGGAAATAGTAAGATGCAAAACAAATTTAAACTATAAATGTTTCAGTTTTAATTTGACTATAACAGGGAAAGATTCAATAATGCTTTAAAGCAAAAACAAGTGACCTATTAACTGTAAAGTGGATGTAAGAGGAGTGAAAATTCTGAAAGCTTCTACAATTCAGTATGACACTTGTGTACAGCAAGTCAGTGATTTACATCGTAGATACATTCCACATAAGTGTGACTTTATTCAGAAAGAAGTTATTCTGACACTATATTCCCAGGACACATTTTTATCCTTTACCTCTTGGCTAAGTTGTTTTTCCTAATGTTGTTATCATAACTGAAGATAAGTATTCTAATTCCTATGGTCATCAATTATATTAGGCATAACTCAAATGTTACATACCTGTTGCTGATCTGAAGAGGACCATCACTGCTTGGAAGAAGGTCTGGAAATTATTATGACGATGGATCTGTGTACCGTAGTCTAACGCAATCTTGCCGAACACCTGTTGACGAAAAACGAAAATAGATTGTAGAAATTATAAATTTCTATTTTTAGCCTCTTTGTTTTTTCTAAGACCCCAATCCAATTAACATTTCATTTCATCCTTTCAACAACCAACACTCTTGTTTATGGTGTAAAATCATTATTTATTCTTAAAAGCTCAGTCTGATAATGACCCACCCATGTAATATCTCAGGAAAGTCCTTATTTATAACAAGTGTTCTGTTCCTGCAACTTTTGCCATGTGTAAAATTATGATACAGTACACAAAATTATTTCCCCATAAAAAAAAAAAAAACATTGTATTGAGGGGGGTGCATTCTTATCCATGAGTTATGAGGGCAGATGGGCTGATTTTTCAAACAGGAAGACTTATACAGCTACTCCTCGACTTACGACCTACTCGACTTACGACCACCCGGACATATGACCGCCTCAGTCGTACTAAAATTTTGTCAAATTACGTATTTTCGAGTCCTGACGTTAGTGATTGCGCTGTGTACTGAAAAATTTTCGTTTGAAATTCACTTTAAAATGGCTGGCAAGCTTAAAAGTTGGAGTTTTGTGGTGCTGAGAAGAAAAAGAGACACCCATTTTAGATTTTCTATGTATTATTTAAGCATTTTCGACTTACGACCTGGATTTGGGTCCCTAACCCTGTCGTAAGTCGAGTTGCAGCTGTATGCCATACTATTCTAACGATTGTTTCTCAACTATTGTTCCTTCACTTATTTCAAATATTTTAATGGTGTCTAAATTCACCTCTAAAATGACACGGTTTTGTCCAAGGTGTGCTTGGTGAGGCACTGATGGGCCTTTTTGCACTCATTATGCTCAATAGGCAATTCAAAAAATAATAACATACATAAATAACTCTTATTACACACACGTATACAATATAAAGCTCTAAACAAAAGCAGCTCTGGTAGCTATTGTCTTTGATAACATGTAGCACATCTTGAAGGTTCTTGTTGATTTCTGTTCAGCTGGATGCAATTTGCATGCACAGTGATCAAATTAAACACATTGTGTTAATTGAATATTTGGTTATAAAAAGAAAATTGCAATAGATCAAAACTGTGAGATGAAATTTTGTGATAAAGCTTTGACTAATAGTATATATATTCAGAGAAATTCTAGCTTTGTGCTTAACATTTCATTCAATAATGGAGGTAATCATGTTGCAAAATATCTTATTTTTTGTCAAAGGAGATGATGTACTGCTAACTGGCAGGTGGTGTGCAACCAAAAACATTAATATTGCAGCAGATGTATAGAGTCATGATGATACTTGTATCATATACACAGTTACACTCCCTGTACATATCCTAGACTTTGTATAATGTAATTGATGATGTGGATGGGTGGAAGAAATTACATCTGCAGGTAGAGATAAATCCAGTAATGACAGTGTCATAAGATCCCAAAACAGTACGTGAAGTTCATACAAACAGTTAATACAGTCCAGTACAGTATATGAATAAGAATAATGAAGGTATTCTATCAGACCTCAAGTAAATTTTATTTTTAATTTTGTTAACTTGCATGCTCATGTTTTAACTTCCCAAAAATAAATACATACATACATACATACATACATACATACATACATACATACATACATACATACATACATACATACATACATACATACATACATACATACATACATACATACATACATACATACATACATACATACATACATACATACATACATACATACATACATACATACATACATACATACATACATACATACATATACATACATATATATATATATATATATATATATATATATATATATATATATATATATATATATATATATATATACATACATACAGTTGTACCCCGCTTAACGCGGTTTCACTTAACGCGATTTCTCATATAAGCGGTGCCTCGCCAGAACCGAACTTTCACTTAACGCGGTTCATCTACTCATATACGCGGGAAGCGGCGCGGGCACGATGCGCACAAGGTCGCCCAGTCATCAAAACATTACCGAGTTCTTCACCCGCCACCCACCACAGCCAGCCCAAGTCAGTGATAGTGATAATTACAGTGAGGATATGGACTTGTATGGACTTTGAGGGGTTTGACAAAGAGGCCCTGCAAGCCTCTGTGGTGGATAGTGATACAATTGATACAAGTGATACAGGTGAGGGCCAATAATCTGCCCTCTGCCTCGGAACCAACCCCCCATCCCCATGTGCCCAGCCATCTTTTCTACTAATGTAAGTGTTAAAAAACCTAATATTATTGATATTTCTCTTAATTATTAATTGTGTGTACATACCATCATAAAGTTAAGATAATATTTTTACTACAACATAGTTGTGTGTCGTCAAAAAGTGGAGTTTGGGGGTTGGGCCAGTCTCTATTGGAATTAATCCCATATGTTCTGTTGTTCACTTAACGAGGTTTTCACTTAACGCGGTACCCTGTGGGTTCAATTGACCGCGTTAAGCGGGGTACAACTGTACGTATGTATGTATGTATGTATGTGTGTATATATATATATATATATATATATATATATATATATATATATATATATATATATATATATATATATATATATATATATATATATATATATATATATATATATATATATATATATATATATATATATATATATATATATATATATATATATATATATATATATATATATATATGATTTTTTCCATCCTTCCCAAATTTCTCTCCTTTAACTGTACAGGACCTGCATGCCGACGACACCGTAGATGAAGAAAAGGAGGAGGATGAGAAGAGCAACGTATGGCAGGGCCTGGAAACTCTTGATGAATGTCCATAACAACGTCCGGATGCCTTCACCTTTGGAGAGAAGCTTCACCAAACGCATCACACGGAACAAACGGAAGAAGTTGATGGAGAAGAGGTTAGACCCCGGCTGTGTGGGAAGAATACAGATTAGAAGAAGAAATTGCTGGTAAATAAATAAGAGATGGTAAAGGAAAGGAGTTATATGAGAGGCCTGAGAGTATTGCAAGTCCAGTAGTAAGAATGTGGATGTACTGTAGAGATATGGTGAATGGGGTGAATATAACAGGATGTGACAGGAACTAAAAAAAAAAAGTGAAAAGTTGATGTGTTAGATGTACAGACATATAAGAGTTTAATAACTAAGAAACACGATGGGATGAATGGAAGGAATTCAAGAAAGTATAAAACAATAGTTCTGTATGCATGAGCTATGCAAAAATTAAGCAATATAAAATAATACAAATTTTATATATAAATTTAAAATAAATGAAAAACAATTTATTTTAAATTTACAATTATGAATTAAAAATATAGAAAACATGAGGCAAATTAGGTATATTGCAGTTGCTGATAAATGATAAAGACGGGACAATATCCAGTCCCATTTTCATATATCACCTGATACCGTACAAGTAAATTGATGAGGTGACCTTGAATGCAAGATCAAAACTTAAAAGTATGACATAAACAAGATACTATCTGTGATCTTACTGTGTGTTCATAATGCACATGAACACTGTCCATATGAGATTGTTCACAATATCGATCATCTATTGAAATGACCTTAGATCAGGTAAACCAGGTATACAGAACAGTATTCCAGGTCAAAATTTAACAGGGTGAGCAGTATTGAAGTAAATTTTATCTCTTTCCTATTTAAAATAAATACTTGGAGTTTATAAGGAAAACTGAGTGGGCTAAAAGTCATTGCAGGAAACTAACTTGTTTCAATTTTCATAGATATCAAGGTACTGCAGTAGTAAATTAAATGTTGGTCAATTTATGAAATAAAATTGAATGTCTTGTCTTAAGTTCAAAAGTATGGTCTGTAAATATCGTACCCTTGAATTTTTTATGTTTCTTACAAATAATTGAAAATATTTACACAATATTACACAACAAGGTGAAAGGTTAAAATGAATATATGTGAAAAAGACTGCTCTTATGACCTTTGAATCTAACATAATGTAATACCTGTACATGTACAGTATAAACTTCTCAGGTAATATTAAATGAAATACATGTATAAGCAATCAAACAAATTAATATTGTACACCAGATGCACGGTCTAATGTTAACTCCTGAAGAAGATGCAAGATACATCCTTTCACGTCCGTCTATATGACAAAATTTAGCAATCGTTATATAGTATACAGCATATGACATTAAATAATACAGTACAAACAATTAAACAATCTATTCAAATACAGTCATCTTAATGCAATGTCAAATACTGCAACAAGGCTTAAAAACTGTAGCCTAAGCTCATTTATGTGTCCATACAGTAAATAGGAAATAAGAGAGAACAACAACATACTGTATAAAAAAAATTTCATAATAAACTTTGAGCATTAATCTAATTTAATGGAAAAGTTTGAAAGTTTAAACTAATTATGTACTTGCAAATATCTGTATTTTCCAAATACTTTACAAAGGAAATTGATGGACGTATTAATGAGATATCAAAGAAAAAAGATTTTCCTTTAAATGAAATCAAATACCCCATATAGCCATCAAAGCAGCCCTCTTTGCATACAGCCCCAGAATTATGCAATAAACATAGTATAATATCAAGAAATACTGCATGTGTTCCAAATATGATAGAAATCATACACACATTGCTGCAAGATCCCAAAGAAATTCAGAAAAAAAAAATCTAAATAATTCTGCTACTACCCGTACTTGTATTGTTGTTTATCTCAGGTACTTCAAATGTCAGTGTTGCTAAATACTGTTCATTAGTCTGGTTTCTACAACAGATGAATCTTAAAAATTAGGATATAATTACTATCATTTAAAAAAAATGGATGGAAGAAACATCACCAAAACAATATAGCAAAACATCATATTTCAGATTGATGAGAAATAGTTGAGGTCAAGATAATAACTCATAGACTAGAGCTGATGATTTGTCCTCCAATTTAATGTTAAACTGCAATAAAGCAAATTTATGGGAAGGAGTTCTATATTTGGTCCTTATAAAAATACAGTATTATAAATCATATATTAAACACTGGCACTGAATCTAAGCCAGGGAATAAACTGATATTGAACATAAAACCACAAGGTGAAAATTAAAGCCAGAATATATGAGGCTATGTGGACCATAACTTCGTAAATGCCACCCCATCAAAATTTGTTTCTGTTTTTTAATCCCATTGTCTTCCTACACCTATTGCCTCTTGATTCTGAGGCCGAGGTAACATGAAGCAATAGTTTATAGGGTCAAAAATCCCATTTCCGTAAAGGGATTGTCAGCTGTAAGTTCGCATTGCTAGAGCAGGGTTGTGCTTTCACTGCTCTTCCCCGCCTGCCAAGAGGCTCCAATGGTGTCGTGTGGTGAATTACGTCTAGGGGACCATGCGGCCATATGATCAAAATCTAATGCCTCTAAATTCCTAAGGTTATGATCATTATCATGATTACTGATAATTATAACAATATTATTATTATTTGATTATGGCACAATAATCCTGAGTACGTAAGTCTTAATTTATTACAGGATGATTTTGCTACCTGTATCACAATTAGTTAAAGTTATATAATAAGTTTAATTTTCCAAAACTTTAACCACATTTTCTGGTGTTTTTCTTTTTTTGGCGCTCATGAAGTTATGGTCCGTATAGCCTCATATTGTAACAGTTGACTTTTTATATAACCATTATGTATACTGTATACAGGAATTGTCTATACAAAATTGTGCAAAATAGTAAGATTTTGAAACAAACCTTAAATACAAAAGTAAGATAAGGTAAGTCAATAGTTAAAAAAAAAAAAAAAATGGAAAGCCTATTTTATGGCAAAAAGGAAGAGTAAAGTGACATATGATATACCTGCTCAGAACTTCCCAGACAGAAACTGCCTTGACCAGGTGTTTTCTGTGTTCTGAGGAAGGGAACTATCCACCAATGGTTATTAATTGTTGCCTTACTATACAACTGCTTGCCAGGTAAATCATGGTAAAAATTTAACTTGAGTGCATCACTTATGATCCAAATTCAGTTGCATACGAGATAGGATTTACGGTATTCCTGAATATTCTACATGAAACAGCGGCTTCACATTACACCCTGATACATGTCACTGATAAAGAGTCCAACTGCCCCCACCTTCACACTTTACTAATTCACTAAATTCCTCACTTTCTATGTTTTCCTCCAACAGTCACAGCCAAGGTCTTCCTGGTTGGAAATATATTCTTAGCAACTAGAATCACTCCTAATATCCAGCAATTCTGTCAATTTTACCTCAAACTTGTGAATGTCACACACTATACCCTCCCATTTCTGAGAACAACAGAGACTGCAGTGGAACAATGGCAGATCTCACAGTAGACTATGACATCACAGGCTGGGCCTAGAGTGGGCACATCTACTAATATTGCTCCCAGCAGTACATGCAAGGCATTGTGTAATCTCCAAGACAAAGCAAACCTGGCTCTTCTCCTATTACAGTGTGCCTAATTTTTATGAACTGCGAACATCACCGTCCACCACCCTGGGCTTCTGATGACATACCAAGTGGGTCACCATGGCAAAGGAATTAACTGATTCATATAAGACAGCCTTCCTCCCTTAGAATAACAATAAGGCAGGGAAGTTCTAAGTGGCTATATTAGACATCACTTGATAAATATCTGAGAATCCATCAAAAAAGGTGTGATACCTTGATAATTAGGATTAAAATTAAAAGCAAATTGCTTGAATTGTCAAGATATTAATCAAGGTAAAATAACACACCATAAAATAATTATTAGCTGTAATATAAGCAGTTTCGAAAATGGCCACGAGATGACAGCATGGCACCTAAAATAATGTAAAACATTACAGATCAAAGAAGGCTTAATCCAAATTTGGAACAAAATTTGATAAGGCACTTTTAACCCTTTCAGTCCTATCCATGTATTTCTCACATAACTCATACACTTTGGACCAGAGTCCTAAGTATTTATGAGAGACGGGCTGAAGTTTCCACCGCTTCAAAAATTCTGGAGCAGGCATGAGCCATATATCACCAGTAGTAATAATGCATCCTCATAAATATCAAAGCTGCTCAGTTACCCTACAGGCACCCTGGTGGAAGAAGATTAATTGGAGTCATAAGTGATACCCATGCATCTGGTAGATATAAACATAAAACGTGGCTATACATGGGAAAAAAAAATGCATTTATGATGGAGAGCAGTATAAAGAGGAGGATGATGATGATGAAGTTTAGTCTGAGTATATATACAATATTGAGGCCCAAACAATTGCACAACTAAAGAAACATAAAGTAACTGCAGCTGCTAACCAAGATTCGTTGTTCTTATTTGATGCTTTGTGGCTCTTAACATTATGTTTAATTAATATATATGGTCAATTTACTTCTTTATCTCTTTAAATTTCTTCTAAAACCTTTGGCTGGCAGAGGACAAAACAATACAGTAAAATCCCCATAATTCGAAATAATAGGGGCTCTAGCCCTTGTGAATTATGAAGAACACCTCCTGAGGAAAACACAAACAAAACAATGGTACCTTTCCGTTATCTGCTCCAATCAAAATGTAAACATTTTTAAGTACAGTACCATATACAGTATAGGGTTATCAAACATAATGGCTCAAACACTGGGAAATGATGGAAAAACAAGTGGAAAAAGCTTGCACGTGGATCATAGACATGCACTCCACCCCTGACCCACGTGAACTGACCGACAGCTCCGACAAGGACCGACACGTGTATACTTGTTTAGACTGAAATCTCTTATACAGGGTATTTTTAAATTTTACCAAATATTACCAAATTTGTGACATATTTTGTAAGATTAAAACATTACGAATTATGAGCGATTTGAAATTAGGGGTGTATGAATTATGGGTTTTGTACTGTTGACTGAGTTTAGGACTGAATGGGTTTGTATCTCAATATAGAGTATTGTACCACAAAACACAAAACTTAACTATAGTGTATAAATGAAGTACTGTATGTGGAAATATGGACGATAAAGAAATGACCTTGAAGACATGGTCCAAGTTCATACATTATATTTGAAAAATGAGGATCTTAATCTTATACTGGTATCCCTCATTTATTTTCAATCACTTAGCGATACTTCGGTTTAGAGATATAAAATTGTTAACACGCTTTCTTGTTTAATGATTGGTCAAAATTCAGTTTAGCGATGTTCAACTCACTAGGAAATACTCAGGATACTGTACTCCAAGGGTGCATCATTATAATACTCTAATGCCAATGAACTACCTGGGAGAAGACCAGAAAAACATAAAAGCTGGTTCTTAAAATATTTATCTGGAGAAAACTTGATAATAAAAACAATTCAGAAAGCAAAACTCATACTGTATTACAATTGAAATCTGAAGCAAACTATCTGGACCTTATTGAAAAATCATCCCAACATAAACAGAAAAAAAAGTTAACAAAGAAACATTATGAAGGAATCCTGGATAGAGAATATTTAACTAAATGTATTCAATAAGAATTATATAATAACTTGATTTGCTGCCTCATGCAAATTCTAAACTAAGATTAATGACAAATTAACAAAACTTTTATGGGTTTTGAACTGTAAATAGATTGTAAGCAGAACTGTGATTCCAAATAATACAAAGTCAATTGTCAGATACAGTGATGATATGCAGATGTGAGGATGACAGAAAGTGTGGTAAGAGAATGACAGCAAATACAGAGAATGATAGAAGTGGGATGATGGATAAGTGTCAAACAAGTGTTGGATTATTAAACAACTTGGGAATACTAGTATTGTAATGTGTTGAACTTAATGACACGTAAGTGATAAAGAAATCTTCAGGACTGATATCTTACACATGAGTGGGAATGTTATGGAAAATTAACTGCAGTAGTTTAAGGATGATGGGCAAGCTTGTGGGTGGTGGGCAGGCTTGAGGGTGGTGGGCAGACTTAAGGATGTGGGCAGGCTTGAGGATGTAGGCAGGCTTGAGGATGATGGGCACAAGTAGATATAACAGTTAGATGTGAGTGTAAGGCTCAGGTGTGAGGATTAAGGATAAGTGTGGATACACTATACTGTACAAGTGTGGTGGGGCAGACAAAGAGAATTAGGTATAATATACAGTACCAGATATACCAACAGAAATAATCATAAATCTATCCTTTATCCTTGGGGCTAAGTGAACTTTAATACTAATAATGAGTATCAAGATAATTTTTTTAATAATTATCACTTCAAACCAGATGAACTATCACACAATAATGATACAAAGACAATTGAAAAAAAATTTCCACTTTATATAACATCTTGAAAATACTTGTAGTTAGGTACCTAAACATTTTTAAGAGACAAACTACAGCAGATGAATTTAGTAATAGTACCTGAAATCATTAATATTTAACTTTTGCTTTAAATTTGTAAATATCTATAAATAGAAGATTTAAGTAATAAATCTAATTTCATAGCCAAGGAAAGGAGGCGAGTGACTTACAAGATACTTCCAATTAAATATCCACTGTCAGTGCCCACTATGGTCGGAGGGCTTAACATGTTCCAGTGGCAGATTACACTGGCCAACAGATCTGCATCTTTTATAAAGTAGCTTCTCTCCCAGTGATCCAGAATTGTGACAATGTTTTGAACTCCTTGCTCAGTGCTTGCTTTCAGAATCAGTAAGACTTCAGGTATATAGCCCAGGTGGGCTATTCCCCCCCCCCCCCTTCCAAAAAAAAAAGGTAAGCTTACGGTATACAGGTTCAAGTTGCTACAACTTAACTAAAATGAACAGCTTTCTTTAATTTTTTAGGGTAACAAAGCTTGTATGTGTATGACATCTGACAGACCTTTAATATCAAGACCAGTTGGCCCCACATACTGTACGGATTCATAATCAGATGTTTGCTGGGATTATTGAACATACAGTACTGTACAATAAACCCTGACTTTTAACAACACAAAGCAAATGGAAAAATTACAGTCACAAATACCATTAGCATCAAATCAAATAAAGAGCTGTACATCTGGAATGTTTGGCTATAGTAGGCAGGAAATTATAAAGGACAAAACCTGTGTCTCATATTCATAGCTGAGAGGTTTAAGACAAGGAGTCAATATATTAAGGAGTTTTTGACCAGATGGACCAGAAGCCTTATTGCCTCTTGAAGCAAGCATCGGGACAGGAGTTCAAGGCATGTCTCCACTCCTGAATTACTGGGTAGAAAACTTTTACAGTTCATGTAGAAATGATGGACAATAAATTTTGGTAATGGTATCTTGCAGGTCACTTACAGAAGAACTCAGTTAGAATAAAATATATGGCACTGATGATGGAGCAGGAAAAACTTGAAAATATTCAATTATAAAACAAGCAAAGGCTTAAATAATTATTTTTTCATGTTTATAAATATTCAACAATATATTTGAAATTTAGATCAGAAATATCTGTAATGAAATACAGTAGTCTCCAAGAGAACTTAGGAATTTAAAAGGAGAACGCAGTAATTAATAAAATTCATCAGTAATATAAAGGATTGATATGGAAAACTTTCCTCTTTGACTAAAGACAAAGTGTATGAGGGAAAGAATCATCCATCTGGCAAGAAGTTGGTGGATACACTGAAAACAGATTATTGACATAAGTTAACCTCCCAGCACAGGTCACACTCAACCTAGTGTTAGCAACTCCAAATGTTTTAACACATCCCATTTCCTTCTCTGCATTCACTCAAACTATCCAAAGCTAAAACAGGTAATACACAAACACTAGGACTTACAGAGTAATACACCAGTAGTAGGAGGGGCACCGGTCATGTTCTACATCATCACTAGGCACAAATGAAGGTCTGACCTTCAAAACACATTTTATAGCAAAACAGTGAGAAGCGACCCTATCTGACTAGAAGTAATCCAAAAATAATATACTCCCCACATCAACTGTCACTCATAATGAGAGACTTAACCATTATGTGAGAAGCTAAGGATTCTCTTATCATCCCCCATATACAAAAAAAAAAAAAAAAAATGGAAAGTAAGGGGCATGAAACATCCAATGATGCAGATTGCCATCCCTATAGCCAGCATCCACATATGAAGGCTACTATTTTAGGGTTAAGTAGACAATTTACCATAACACATGAGAATCTGACAAATCATGACACCACACAGCTCATCCATTCCACTTTGCAGACTGCACCTCATCTGACAACAGCACAACCCAAGATAATAGTAACAGTCTCTTAGCTCCACCCACCTTCTGCTATCTGTGCACACAGGACTGCATGAAGGATTCAAGTGGTATTCCAGCCTCAATCTGTGTGGTTAGCATCCATGCTTACATTTATGCCTGAAGGCTAAATGCAATATGTACAGTACAGTAAAATCCCAGTTATCCGGCATCTATGGGGATTAAGAGGTGCCGGATAAAGAGTTTGCCTCACGTCTGTGAGTCAGCTGGTTGACTGCTTGGCTGGAGTGGGTTGCATCACCCAGAGGATGGTTTGAGTGTGGACGAAGCTATTGTGTTTTATAATACTGCATGCTATGTATCGATTTATTGTTGATCATAGCAATAGATATGGCAACTCGATCTATTGTTAATCATAGCAATAGATATGGCAACTCATCTCCATTGAGAGCAGTATTCAAACTTACGATACTAGCTGACTTTGGAGGAATTTATAATTTTATTATTTCATTTGGTGCTGGTTAGTTGAATTTACTGGCTGCCTGGATAGCAGCTTAGTGCTATCAAATAATAACAGTACAGTATAGAAACAGAAACATACAGTACAGTCAACCCTCACATTACGCGGTCCCGCATTCCGCGGTTCACCGTTAACGCGGTGCCCTGCCGGAACCTAACATGCTCACATTCCGCGGTCGTGAACCCCATTACGCGGAGAGCGGCTGGCAAGCCACGCCATTTTTGGATCCAAACCTCCCGCCATCCGCCATGTTGTGTAAGAGGCGCGAAAATGGTGCGCACAAGGTCGCCCAGTCATCAAAACATTACCAGTTCTTCACCCGCCACCCACTACAGCCGGCCCAAGTCAGTGATAGTGATAATTATAGTGAGGATATGGACTTATATGAACTTTGGGGGGTTTGACAAAGAGGCCCTGCAAGCCTCTGTGGTGGATAGTGATACAATTGATAAAAGTGATACAGGTGAGGGCCAATAATCTGCCCTCTGCCTCGGAACCAACCGCCCATCCCCGTGTGCCCAGCCATCTTTTCCACTAATGTAAGTGTTAAAAAACCTAATATTATTGATATTTCTCTTAATTATTAATTGTGTGTGCATGCCATCATAAAGTTAGGATAATATTTTTACTACAACATAGTTGTGTCTCGTCAAAAAGTGGAGTTTGGGGATCGGCCTGGACTCCATTTCAATTAATCCCATATGTTATGTTGTTCACTTTATGCGTTCCTCACTTTCCGCGGTACCCTCCGGGTTACATTAACCGCGTAATGTGAGACCCAACTGTACAGTACTCTCATACACATACAGCTTTTCAGATGCTCAACCTGTATTTCTTATGGGAAAAATTGAACCACGTAACATCGTATTGTTTATGTAGCACTTTCTAGGAGTGGGAGTAACAAACAACTTCCTGCCAGAGACTGATGACTTTCTCTCTCAAAAATCATATTGGTACCCAAAATTGTTTCCTTAGTTACAAATAAAATGGGAAAATTGAAGAATCATAAGTGACAAAATGTATACAGTACTATAACTAAAAAATAAAATTTGAATGAAATAAAACAGACAAATATTATTTGCACATATCATAATGAATAACTTTGTTTTAATTTATTGATAAATATTCATCATTTGACAGAGATGAACTGAGAATAAACTTCTTATTGACTTGATCACATTACTCTACTTCATTATTCTTATAGTGTAATGAGGTGAGGTTGATCAACGGAACAGCATACCCGTACTGTATCCCAATAATTTACATATGTCAAGAAAAAAGGAATGAAGACTTTTAAAAAGATGAATGGAATATAAGGGATGGAGAAAAATATTATTGATGATATATAATTAAAATAACATCAATGTTTTCATTGATTTCCATATAATATAGACGACATTATCAGATACTAAAATGGAAATTCAAATCATGTAATTAAATGGATATGGCAAATATATATCAAACACATAGAAAACAATTCAATAAATTCAGCAATAACAATAAATTAATAAATATAACGATAAAAAATATTTCTGACCCTTTTCAAATCAATTAGTGTAATCTGATTTTTTCAAATTAACTTAAAAAATAAATAGAACATAATTAAATACATAAATTATCACTAAATTACCTGAAATTTCTAAAGCTTGACTAATAAATATACAGATTATCTACAAATTAGTTAATCCTTACCTACAACACACATAAGTAAAGGTCTGTTTTTCTAGCATTTTGTCATCACATTACCGTAAACATGCCCAAGTCTTACTCGGTGAATATTTCTTACAATTTCATTTTTACTTAATACTTTTATCATTTTTTATCAACATTTTATAAACCTTCAATATATATTAATAATGTGACTTACTTGTCAATCCTTTACTTTGATATAATTAAGAAAAATTATAAATGCAGATGTAGAATGGGTTGACCTTGTTATGTCCCATTTTTATGGCTTGAGATGGATGTAAATGTGACCCATTAGATTGTTCACAGGTTGCTACATGGCACCTGTATAGCCATCAAACTTGTGTGACAGTTGAAACTTTAATATTCTCTATCAAAAACACTGACAGTTGGTGAATGAGCCAATGGTATCAATAACATGCAGTATAATGTTGGTAAGAAATTCCAGCCTCTTAAAGAATGAATGGTAGCATATTACATAAAATTCCCATGACTTATCTTTAATGACACTATGCAAGCAAATGGTCTTGGGTTAATTACTGAAAATTGGAGTGGAGGAGCGAGTTCAATCCTTGCATTACAGAAACAACCTACTTAACAAACTTAGATTTAAGGGCAAGATTAACACTAATGGAAGTAAACATTAATGAAAAAAAAACATGTACAGGAGTGTTTCAATCTATGAAACCTCGGTTTAATTGCTGTGAGTGTTTTATATACCCCACACAACACGAGATTGAATTTAATAATAATGATGATAATACAGGTAGATCCTCAGACAGTAATGTATTATACGCTAGCACCGTTCATTGTGAAAACCTGTTGGAGTTCCTTGCTTACGTGAATGACATTTGAAATAATTATCCAAATGTTTATTTTTAGAATGAACAAGTTGTTTGAAGAAGTAAGAAATGAAAATGACTTTCGTAAATACAATATACTGAATGTACAGAGAAGGAAACATACTTACGAACCCCAGGATGATCGTGAGAGACGCTCGTAAAAGTGATGTTTGATCTGATATGAGAAGGCATCACTTGCTTACCACAGTGATGATGATATATATAAGGGATGCAAAGTTTTTTTACCATTTACATTGAAATATAATTTTTAAATGCATAAATATTTAAAAATCTGTGACTTGTAGTTTAGGGTATACAGTAAAAACCCCACAATTCAAAATAATAGGGGCTCTAGCCCTAAGAATGTGCATCATATATAATTCTAAATATCTCTTATAATCTGAAATTTGATCAAATATTACAAAATTTGGAATATATAACATAATACAGTATTTCAAAATCTCTAATATATGAGATTTTACCAAATACCAAATTTGTATTGAGGCTAAAGAGTCTCCTACAACCCTAGACTACAACATGAAAAGTTTTACTGGTAGTACTGTGCTTACAAAAACAAAATTGAAATAAATCCAATGATTCTATTTGTATGGTAGTGATTATTGAGAAATAAAATACTGTAGAATATTTTCAATTATCAAGAGCCATAGAAAGTAAAGGGGTCAATGATACCCTGAACAATCCCAGGCTAAAAATGGCATGATACCCTACGTACATACAGTATACTGAAACTGAAAGGAATTATTCAGGTTTGCCAGAATTCATAGTGTAAGAACCAGTAAGGTAGATGAATAAATGGACAGATGGACATATAAATGTTTGATGGATGGACCTAGGATGGTTACTAAGATGAGAGAACAGTTAAACTTTATTTAATATCCTCAGATTTTTCTAAAAATGTGAGGAACAAATACAATTGATCGTGTACATATCTCTGAAAAGCAAATTTGTTTTGAATATTAGAGTAAGTTGTGAAGTGGACAGATAATGGAAATGTGCCAGTCTTCAAAATTAACATAACCTAACAGTAACTTCTGAAACAACAATGACACTGACATCTTGGTACAGAACTCATGAATCTGCAGTAGTTCTCAGTGGAAAAAATAATGTGCACTAGAAATAATTGATTTGCAAGTTTTGGGAGACAGATTTAAATATTTATGAGTAAGAAGGAAAAATTTACAAATTGTGAAAATCTTTAAACAGCAAAATATACCTGTAGTCCAGTTACAGTGCTGTCCACTGTATTCTGAAATTTTCATCATGTACAGTGCTGTATATCCATCAACTACTTTATCTTGAGTACAACTCAAACAACAATAAACTGTGAATAAGTTATGACAACCTCAGTTAACAAGTCTTAAAATTATCTGTTGAACTGAGAGTCCCTGAAGGGCATTAATATTTCTGTGGATGAGACAAGAGAATGTAACTGGCCCAATAAATGCACTAACTCTCCAAATTACCTCATTAGCATCATTGGCTCATTCAGCCTTCATCAGTAGGACAGACAATATACAGTATATCAGTCGACTGCACTGTACTACCATTGTCACACAAGTTTAATGACTACTGTATACAAGTATAAGAGCCAACTAGCAAAGTGAAGACAATCACAAATATCATGTCTAAAGTTCTGTGCCAACCATAAAAACAACCTAGGGCAATGATCTTTTTAATGTTTATGATCACCTGTTATTAACTTGGATAAACATCATTACCTTGACCACTGATGTAAATACCTAGAAGTTTAATACACCACATCTTCATTAAGGATTTCTTATGCTAGTAAAAAACGAGAGATATTAAACCTGGATAAAATAATCAACATGCTACTAGTGAAATCTTGCAAAAAGTAAACATTCTGAACATACGCTTTCTTAAAGTAACACAAAGTTAATTTAGTTTAATCTCATACAGGTAAGATCAC
Organism: Homarus americanus; assembly: GCF_018991925.1. NCBI lineage: Eukaryota > Metazoa > Arthropoda > Malacostraca > Decapoda > Nephropidae > Homarus > Homarus americanus. Next base: position 7,837,726 of record NW_024749657.1, read on the forward strand.
AGAAAACTTAACATCTAATGACTGATGTAATGAAGAAAAAGAGAAAATAACGATAAAGTAAGGCATTTCTTCATCTCCACAAGTAGTCTTTATGGAAAAGATATGATAAACCATAGAACAGATTCAGGTTATACCCCAGGATTGTGATGAAGTGGTATATACAGTATATATATATATATATATATATATATATATATACAGTATATATATATATATATATATATATATATATATATATATATATATATATATATATATATATATATATATATATATATATATATATATATATACAGAGTATATATATACAGTATATATATATATATACACAATCCTGGTGAACAATGTCTTTTGCTCTTCTCACAAAACTATTCTAATCATAAACTGAATACTGTAATTTGGTCATATTACATATGAACTGTATAGGAAATACAATAAAGAACTTTGTATCAAACATCTAGACCTATACTCAGTACATGTGGATCTTGTGTGTGAAGATTCATGACACAAAGTACTTTGAGGTATCCCTTTTCATTCTAATCATAATTAGTTTTTCTATTTCTAAGCTCCATGCCATAATCTACAATGCTGTCTAAGTATGGCAGAAAACTAGCTACCAACTTTGACAAAAGACTAGCGAGCATAACTAATGAGCTCAGCTAATGAGCTTGCACTAATAGCCTGCTGTAAACTGAACAAGCAGAAAGCGTGGTAACCCGACAGTCAACCACAAACTAGTTATTTTAAAAACATGCAGATGCTTATATTAATATCATGATGCAATAAACTGCCATTCAATGAAGTCCTTTTATCATAGTAAATAAAAAAAAAGACTCATTACATCTGCAAAATAATATTTTTTCCAAAACTAACTAACTATATTAACTATATATATACGGTATATATATACAGGTATATATATATATATATATATATATATATATATATATATATATATATATATATATATATATATATATATATATATATATATATATATATATATATATATATATATATATATATATATAAAATACTGTTCTTAATATTTCCCATTGCATTGTCCCTGATAACAAGAAAAAGATGTCATCAGCATTCAACAACTTATGAGAACAAGAGGTAAACATTTGTCATCTGCAAAAAAGAAAGCACTGGGAGGAGGAGCTCAGGTTGCATTTACCTCTGGAATAAAATAGGAAAGCAAGACAGAAGGAAAGAGAAGGGAGGGGTATGGGTGGCATTATCAAAAGGGTACTAATTATTTTATTCTAGAACTACAGGATGAGCCAGAATACAGTACACTACATGAACAAGACATTAGACATTTAATAAAAAGGCAAGATTAAATGACAGAACAAACCCAATCCGGTGGGTTCTCTTGCTGTAGCATTTGTAGTTGGGACCAAAGTTGAGAATGAAGCATGAAAAAGAAAATGGTATGGAAAAGTCTTACACGATGGAATGAGGTGGAGTCAACAAGATGGAACAGGGAAAAGCTTGGCAAGCATTTCATCCCGTCCTGATGGTTTAGCCGATACAAAAAATAAATTCAAAGATGGATATGTTTGTCACAGTTGGTTGTAGATATTACTGAAATTTACATACATGCCTTCAGATTCCAGATTTCAGTGTTTCCTTACATTATGTTAATACTTTCTGTGAATCATATAAGGATCAGCTACTAACAAGAGACATACTTTGATGTATAATCTCCAATACTCAGTTGACATATTAGAAAATTCATGAAGAATATCACTAAAATAATAAGAAAGCAAAAAGCATGATCACTGCTTAAAGCTAAGGTATATTTTCTTAAATTTATATTAACATAAACAAGCTTACACACACATCACAAAATCAATACAGAAGACACATATATTTCTTCTCACATAGAGTATGAGACTATCTTAATGTATTTATTAAAAGGACACAGAATCTTCCCCCACACCACAACAAGATGATCAAGTTACTATACGTACAAGGTAATACTTTATCAACCATAAGGGCACAAATTACATTTTCACAATTTCATATGTGTATGATTTGCACCATAATGGTAACCCTACAAACAAAAAGCTTTTTGTGGTGTTAAAAACAAAACACTAAATTAGATTCCAGCCAAAGAGTGAAATACTCTGCTGGTAACTAAATGTCTTTTAAAAACATCATCATGATAGTTCAACCTTAAAATTACCAAAATAGAATAAATTCAACTTCTCAGTACTGTATTGTCAGGTATAAATTAGAAACAAAATTCAGAATTCAAATTTATACTGTAACCCCGGTATCAATCTATTAATGAAAATGTTCAGTAATAAATCCTAAATTCTAGCAATGGTATTCTTTTGTTTCATGCCTGCCTCCAGGATTTTCAACTACTACAGGTACAGTACAGGCCTTCATATCTGGATCTCAGAAAACCAGATTCTTTTAAATTGGACATTTTCTTCCCTACATTAAGTTAAATATTCTGACCTAGGGTCAACCAGGGACTAGGTCAGGCTAAGGCAGGTTTGTTTACATTAAGTTGGTGATTATGGAGCTCTTGTGGCACTATAGCTACTGCACTTCCTTACCTGCAAGCCATACGAGTTCGATTTAGGGGTGGGTGGAATTTAGAATAATGTAACTTGATTCATTCCATTGCAAATGTCTATCTATCAATGACTGGGGACTTATATGTAAATCAATGGAGTGTTTAGCATTATGCCAAGTATTTTTAAGCAACAGGTATTCATTAACAATGAGTTATCCATCTTGCTGTGTATACAATACTGTACTGTAGTTATGTTGGTAGTAGTTTCTAAACCTTTTATTACCAACTCTAGTTGCTTAATAGCCAACTAGCCTTCATTATAAAGAGTATCTGATAAAGGAAATGGGTGGTTAATGAGAGGAAGCACCAACATTTTAATTTTTCTAATTTATTTCATACTTAATATCTATGAACTTTAATTCTTATTAATAAGACTATACGTAAGAATAGAGGTTAAACCTCTCCAATCCAACACACTCGGGATCAGACCAGAGCCGGACCAGTGAATTTTCCGAACCACGGGCGGTCAATATTAATGTACCAAAAATGATATATGTTCATGTACACACAGTCTCAGGAACACTCGTCATGGCAACGTTGCCTCTGCTTATCCCCTAGGAACTGGGCTCCCTCACGGTACTCACCCCTCCCCCACTCAGTGTGCTATCTAACACATTAAGAAATGTTTATTCCCTTTATGTGTTCGACTTTATGATAATTAATTTTTTATGCACATGCTGTAATACAGTTACATACACACATATTTCTACATACTATGTAGGATTGTGTGCCTATGGAATTGAGCAATAAAAAATTAAGTCACGTATATCTACCCAAAATTATGTGTTGAAAATTAACCATAACATAGCTCACAGCTTGGCCTGATAGTGGTATGGCTATGGGAATTACAGTGGCAAGTCATATTTGGCAACAATGTTATCAGTGATGTTAACAAATGCGGACAAAAAGAAAATGATCTGTAAATCATCATTTGTATCAGATATTTGTAGATTTAAAGCAGCATATACAGTATACTATAGTGAATAAGATTGATATTGAAACAGTTAATTTGGCCAGAAAAATACAGGTGCAAAGAGGACAATAATAACAATACTGACATGGCTGAGCCAATTGAGAGCCTGAGCAACATAAAGAAAAAACCAAGGGGTACAGTAGTCAAACCCAGGATAAAAGCGCTTACTAGCCGCAAATGACCTACGGAAATGCATGAATTTTAATCCCTCAAAAATATTATACGTATGTTCGACCACCTACTTTTTGCATAATTTTTTTTCTCATGAAAAACTCAAATTATACTCAAGTTTATACAGTAAGTCCTCGCTTAATGTTGTGGCTAAGTTCTTGAAAAACACAACGTTAATGGAATAAATTTTTCCCATAAGAAATAGATAAAATACGCTAGTTAAGTTCCCCAGCCTCCCTTTGCCCCATAAAATACATTACATATACAAAAATTCAATGGAATTTGTATAGAAAATACATATTATACATCCAAAAAGATAAATAAATTAAGCCATTTTGTATTGTACTCACTGATGGGCAGAGGTGGAGCAAGTGTGTGGTGGGTTTAAAACCTCCATTTTCATAGCAAGGCTAATGATCTTGTGTTGTTTCTTCACTACACTAGCATCACTAACACTTGATGGGCGCTAGGAAGCCATTTTGAATGGTTACAGTACAGTATTTATAGCAAAAACACTTAAGCACGCACGTACGCTGTGGAAGCCTAACAAAGACTGGGGACGCTTGGCGTAGCGCGCCAAGATGAGAGAGGGCGATGCTCCATACAAAGTAGTCCGTGACGACGTTATAACGAAACGGTTGAGACGTTGTCGGAATCGTGGGTATCTAAAGAATAGCAACGTTATAACGAAACAACGTTGTTGGGGGGGGGGGGAAACGCTATACGAGGACTTATTGTACTGTAAATAAGCCATCATAGCATAATTAATTAGTTGTGTTTCACAATTTTAAGGTACACTGTATTGGCACTATGAAATGCATACAGGAAGCATAAAATAAATGACATAAGGCAAGAAAACACCATGGGTGGTGCAGGACCGTGGAATTCTGGACCAGGAAAGCCCAACCTGTAATATGCTAAAGTGAAATCTGAGAGGCAGGTTTCCAAAATGAATCAAAATTGGTCAGATTCATGCAGAAATCTATCTTGCTATTTCATGGATAAGATGTAGGATGACATAGAGAGAACAATGCACATGACTCACCAGTTTAGCTCTAAGTCTATACAAAAAAGTTAGAATTTGTTTATTTTGGTTTATTACCCTTTATATAGTACTGTGATAATATTATTGCTCAGTATCTAGTTTTGTTATCCAAATTTGACTAATATCATGATAAAAACAAATTCTTTTTTAAATTTTCATAAATGCACCTATCATGATAATTATACCCATAATTACACTGGAGATAAGACAAATAACACAAGGAATGGTTGTGGTGACAAAAATTATGTCTTTTTGATGCAAGTCATACACACACTATAAACAAACAAATGAAAAATGATATATATATATATATATATATATATATATATATATATATATATATATATATATATATATATATATATATATATATATATATATATATATATATATATATATATATATATATATATATATATATATATATATATATATATATATATATATAATTTCATGTAGATCCACAATGAAAACGTGGATAAGATAAATCTTGATAAAATCACACGGGAAAATGGAAACAACGGAGTACCTTAGCTTTCGTCTTTATTCAAGTTGCCTCTGAAGATGTCTTAAATAAAGACGAAAGCTAAGGTACTCCGTTGTTTCCATTTTCCCGTGTGATTTTATCAAGATATATATATATATATATATATATATTTCATTTTCATGATGAACATTTTGTAAAAATGGTTCCATTTACACTCTAAAGTTAGTTTGTAATTTTAAATTCAGAAGGAACAATTAACATCACAGAGAAAATTTTCAAATCTTTAAGAACCATCCAAAGCACTGAAGGTGTTATCTTCAAGTACTGTAATATATATCATGGACCATGCAATAATAATAATAATAATAATAATAATAATAATAATAATAATAAAAGATTTTACATAATCTGGACACAAACTGGAGGCAAAAATGCAGCAAAACATAACTCTATGTAAATAAGAATTGTACAGGTATGTACAATACTAAAAATATTACTGTGCATACAATAGGTGTTAAAGCTGCTCTTGCACTCCATCTAGAAATACCCTTATGGTAATTTTTCATGAGAAAATCTGAAGAATTTAAACTTTATATCAATCTACTCTCTACCTAAAATAATATATATTTTACAAATCCCAAAAAATTTGGTTGTGGGGGAAAACTCTGGACAAGAAAACACAAGCAGGTCAACAGCTGACTTGGGTACAACACTACAGGTAGAAGAATAAGATCATAATAATACAGTAATGAGAAGAATACAACAGTACCAATAATACAACATCTCTGTGGCTGTCATGCCGTTGAGGGGACCAGAGGGGAGGCAACATGATTGTACGGAGGAACACTTGAGAGAGATTAAAGGCTGATGATGTGCTTATTATTTCATGCGACCGTTCATCCCAGTTAAAATACATTCTACCATTACTTTCATGCTTGTTTCCATTGACTGTCATACACAGATACATTCTGAAGCAAAAAAAAAGTTTCATATTACTATCGCCACTTAAAATATCTTTGACACTGATGACAGCAATTATTCATATGCACTGGCTTGCAAGGATAGGTCGAAGCTTGATCTAAATTCACCTGCTGTTATAGTTAACCCCCTTGTAGTTAATAGTGTACGTAATTATGTTTTTTAATTCAGGATGGCCAAGAAATAAAGTACAGTACCTGTAATGTTAAATGGAACTTGTGAAATGAGATAAGAATAATTGTACTGTACAGTACTGTATACCATACATACAGTACAACAATCTCATGAGTTGATGTTTGCTTTATTAAGAGACTTAGTTCTTGAAAGTAATGCTCTTTAGATGTCAACATCCTGTCATTTGTACCAACATGCCCAGGGCACTGTGCTGTTTCATGTTTTGGAGATGTTAAATTGCCAACCAGATAGCTAAACTTAACAGCACCTGATTTCTTTTTGTGAGTTTCTGAAATCAACAGTCCACCAAAAGAGTGCGTGGATGCTTTAAGCTTGGTGAAAAGAACAGCGATCCTTGTGTCAATACCTCCAAGAGGATAATGGACATCATTATGTCCTGAATCTCCTAAAATTATAGTTTACTATGGTATCTAAACAATCTTAATTTCTTTCAGAAGGTCCAATTAATGTTGATTTGTCAGGTACAGTATTTAATGGCCATCTTACCTTTTGATACTACATCATAAAACTGAACTGACAGAAATACAGTAAAATCTTAATAATGTATGTGGCAGAAACTGATGATGGTCATGATGATCTCATTAATCATTGTCGGAAAATAGCCTATATATATTCTGATATCCGAGAAAAATATTATGTCTGCTCTTTTTCTGAAATCATTTAAGAGTTTCAAGACATCTGCACTTATCTACTCTGGTACTTTTTAAAACATAGTGATGTCAAACTGCAAACCAAAACCCCATCCCATATTCATTTGTCAATCTTGTCTTACTCTTTGAGTTTATAAGCCATTTGATTAAAAATTATTTATGTAAACACGTATCAACGTAAAACAATCACCTCTGTTATTAAACTAATATAACACAACCTTGTCTCAATTTCTGGTATGATCAATAACTACTGACGAGAATCTTAAATTAATAACCAACCTATCTACACTAAACTGTAATGCACAACCTCCTATAAACTAGCTTAACACCATAAACTGGTGACTTCAAAATTACCATACATAATCCATTAACACATTAAACCAAATTCCAGTAAGGAAAATATACTTACGGTGGGTAATGATTCCCAAATGTGTGTTAAATTATATGCCACTTACTGAGGCATATAACACCACCTGAACATATTACTGAACTTATAAGAACTCACTCAAATACAATAAAATACACAACCTCATTACTGGGGATGAGACAAGTAAAAAAAAAAAAAAAACAGGATGATATAATTATCTATATCTCCTGCTGAAGAAAAAGTACTGAAATTATATTATCTTTTCCAAAATAAGGCACCTCAATACATCTAGTTTAACTTGTATACTGTACTAAATTTACTGGTGTCATGTATCGATGTTAATACAATATAGCTCCTGGCATAAAACCTCCCCAATCTTAGATAAAAGCCACAAGTCTAGTTCATTACTGATTAACCAGTTTTTCAGTTTATATCCTAAGTGTGATCACATTTATACAGGAGATCAGTCAGGTGTACAGTTTATGTTAGACCTGTAAACATATGGCTTGGCATCAAGGTATTCCTTTTCTTATCAAAGCAACACAGCAGCCACAAATTAACAGACTTATAAGAGGTAACTATTTTCAACAATGTTGTAACGTTGAAAGAAAAACTTACATTCTGTTCAACTCTAAGGATCATATGTTTAAGGAAAACTGATTATGGTTACATTGTAGTATATGAAAACTGGGATGTGTTCTTCAGGATATTTTACTACATAAAAAAATAAATGAAGGATAGGATATAAATAATTAGCCCTAGGTTAGTCTCAACATATCATAAACCCTCACCAACAAATTTCATTACACTGTATACATCGAATTTTAGAAATGAGACCTCATGGTAGAAAATATTAGTACAGTAGTTTAGCTAAATAATTGTCTTGAATCACCAAGATGTCTTATTTTTAATGAAGTCTTCAAGTAATCATTATTTCTTTATACGTATACAGATCCTCAAAATTAATTAGATTGACATAGAATTAATAGTGTTGTCTCTACCCACCTACCTGAGGTTCTTCCTGAAGATATTGTCCAAGGCCCACCCTATAAGCTGATTATCTCCACCCACCTACCTTAGATCAGTCATGTTGATATTACCCTAGACCCACCCTATAAACTGACTGGATTGGAAAGTAAGTTACTGTGATTTGATGATAACTGGATAACACCTGAATACTATTGCTCATTCTATATAAAGTACTGTATAAGTAAACTACTGCAAACTTCACATACAGTAATCTCTTACCAATCATGGGATTACCTACAGCAGTTTAAAGTATCCATGTTTTACATTTTTTATACTGTTCTACCAACTACAGCATCCAGTTTTAGATATCTGTAGGTTTCCAAAGTCACAGAAGAACATTTCTAGCCCAGTGTGGTGGTAATGTTAGCTGGATCACTTGTCATCCAGAGATATGTAAAACTTTATACCTGAAGATAATTATTTTGTTTATTTATTTTTTGCACTTCATGCATGTAAGAGTGTGTGTGCATGTAACCATGTATAACAAATATAGAAAATTATGTGCAGCTACCAGAAATTATGAGTTGAAAAATATTTTCTACCTTCTGATAATTACTTTTCCCCTCAAGTGGGGAAAGATTGGATATACCCGGTAATATCCCCCGTTCAGTTCAAGAATTACATTACCTTTGGGGCTCATTTTAAAAGTTCTATAATTTGTACATACCTAGGTTAAAAGCTAAGCGTCGCATTCTGAGGTTGAACAAAAATATCTATTTGAGAATTTTTGATGAATAAGCCTGTAGTGGACGTATTGTAGTGGACGTCTCCCCTACAAACTGCGTATCGCATTCCAATGTGCCGCCTTCCCTAGCAACCAACCAGATGTTACCGTATCTTAGCAACGGAACCAGTCACCGGCGACTTTCTGGGTTTTCCCAACATGACTCATAGCGGTTGCTGCTGGGTATATAAGCTCTGTCTCTCCATTGAGATTCATTCTGACCATTCTTCTACAACAAGCAACACCTCCTCCTCCGCCGCTGCCTGGCAGCCCTCGCATCTCCTCGCCTGCCTGGCGGTCCTCGCTCCCGCCAGCGAGCATGGCGACCCACCAGCTGTCCTTCTCTGAGCTTCCTCACCAACCAACTCTCATTCTGCCCATCTTCCTGAACAAGCAACACCTCCTCCTCCGCCGCTGCCTGGCAGCCCTCGCATCTCCTCGCCTGCCTGGCGGTCCTCGCTCCCGCCAGCGAGCATGGCGACCCACCAGCTGTCCTTCTCTGAGCTTCCTCACCAACCAACTCTCATTCTGGCCCATCTTCCTGAACACGCAACACCTCCTCCCAGCAAGCTCCTAGCTGTCCAGCATTCATTCAACCAGGAGGCCAGCAACAGGCAACATCTTCTCTAACGAAGCTCCTGCACATCTACCTCCTTCAACACGCTACTCACCGAACGTCTTCTACTGAGCAGCTCCCTCACCACACGGCACCTCCAGCACCAGACTGTCTATCATATAACTTATATTATACAAGAAAACCACATTAGAGTTTCCTTCCATCCTGAGTGCTAGACAACATTAATATCTCGATACCCCTACAAATGGTGACTCCCGGAGATTAGCACTCACACAGGATGGAGGAGACACTGATCACGCTCCCAGTCTTCAAGCAGACACCGGCTCCTCTTCCTGCCCCAAGCACCACATCCTACGACCCCAGCACACCCGTCCTGCCTCAGACGCTGACCCAGGCCCACACACCCCAGCAGGCGCATCTGACGACTCAGTACCTGCCGTGAGGGAAGCACACAACATCCATCGCCTCCACACCCCCTCTTTTCTCCCTCAGGTACTCCCTGCTAATGTCCTGCACCCTGCTGCTGTCGTGGACCCAGCTGCTGTCACGAGCCCTAATCCGCTTCTGCTGACGCAGCCCCTGCTCCTGACCCAGGCCCACACACACCCCAGCAGGCGCATCTGACGACCCTGTACCTGTCGTGAGGGAAGCACAACATTCATCGCCTCCACACACCCTTTTTCTCCCTTCTCCCACATATAGTGTGTATCTAGACAGTTGTATTTCAGCGATCGGCTCATCACGCCATCGCCGTTGTCTCACATGAGACATGCACCGCCCAGTCTGCCTCACATGTGCTAAGCAACTCTGCAGACAACAAGTCTCCTACACCGCCTGGAGGGAAGGGGGAGTATTGTAGTGGACGTCTCCCCTACAAACTGCGTAGCTGCCACCACCTGTTACCGCCTTCCCTAGCAACCAACCAGATGTTACCGTATCTTAGCAACGGAACCAGTCACCGGCGACTTCTCAGGTTTTCCCAACATGACTCATAGCGGCTGCTGCTGGGTATGTAAGCTCTGTCTCTCCATTGATATTCATTCTGACCATTCTTCTTGAACAAGCAACACCTCCTCCTTCGCCGCTGCCTGGCAGCCTTCTCTCCTCCTCACCTGCCTGGCGGTCCTCGCTCCCGCCAGCGAGCATGGCGACCCACCAGCTGTCCTTCTCTGAGCTTCCTCACCAACCAACTCTCATTCTGCACCTCCAGCACCAGACTGTCTATCATATAACTTATATTATACAAGAAAACCACATTAGAGTTTCCTTCCATCCTGAGTGCTAGACAACATTAATATCTCGATACCCCTACAAGCCGTTTATTTCTGAAAACCAGTTTTTGTGATATAGTCCAAAATGCGACGTCTAGCTTTATACCTAGGTATGTTAATGCATGTTCTCTGCCTTTTCACATGTGATCTCTTGTCAAACCCCGATTTTTTTTAACTATGCTGTTTATACACACATTTGCATATGAAAACCTTATGGATAAAAACTTTGTCCACCAATTTGTGTGGTTAAAGGGTGAAGCATTGCTAGGGATAGCAATACGGTTAGGTGTATTTTCATTTTTTTTTTAATACCTCTACAGTACTGTGTACTTTTATACAGTACAGTACACATATCCAGGAATTAAATCCCTTTTTTCAAGTACTGTTCAATATAGAATACACCCTGTACTTTTTTCAACCTTGACCTGTACATTATAGAACATTAGGTACCTCTCTCAGGGGTCACTTCCCCAAATTGCTTATTTCCCATCTGATCCAGCCCTTGCCAACCACAGTTTTTCATCTGTGAAGAATTCTAGAATGTAACCCCCTTTGATTGGTGAGGAATCACTGTAATGAGTTAATTAGTTTCTATGTATACCTTACCTAACCCAACAATCTATATTGCTTGATGCAACAGTTAGTAAATAATGTAACAAAGGTTCTGTATTAGTGTGCACTATATAGGTTACTGGAAATATTATTAAAATGAACCTCACATTTGATAAATGGCATAATGACTCAATAAGAAAAAGCACTATTAAGCTATACTACAGTGTTACATAATATCAGTATATTTCTCCTATTACTGCACTACCTTTTGCAAAAAAATAAACAAAAATATACCTACACATCTTACTTTAATAAGTTATTTTCCAGTGACATTTTCAGTTACAATACCTACAAAACATTTCTGAAGGGCTTCCATGAGCCTTTGAGAGTCATTACATCATGTTGCAACATACATACCGGTACTCTCTAAAAAAATTTCCATGTTAAGCTATCCATGTTACTCTATCATTGTAATACTTGAAAAGTAGACATGTGTGAGATGTGTGTCTGAATGAAATATAAAAGAATTCTTTAATATATTTATGTATACTGTATATGCATTCATTACATCCTGTATAATGTTAACAACAAAAGTAAGAGACTAACTCAAACAATAATAGCATGCATATATGAAATATTTGTGTATATGTTGAAGTGGGTATTTTGAGGTGACATGCTAGGATGTGTACATGTATATGGGTGACGGGATGACATGCATTTGTGCGAGGGTGTGTGTAAGTGTGTGCAGATGGAAGATGTACACCGCTACTCTATAACACCACGAACAACAAGGACAAGCGGCGGCCCTAAACAGCAAATACCATCACTGAGGAGGTCCCTGCAGGCACCTCCATAACCTCAGGCACTGTGCAAAAATTTTGCTTGGCATTGTATCTACGGGCTGTACCTCAGTATGTGGTACACATGGCAGTGAACACTACCATGGTGCCACATACTACCAGTATACTGATTCTCTTGACATTTAAATAACATCATTATATTTCTTAAATCGCAAAAAGTCTTGGTTCATTGTTTGTAACAACCTATACTGCTAACTAAAAAGGAGATTTCAAGTACTGCAGTGTAAAATGAAAACCCTTAGCACCTCTAGGTGCTATTGAAACAAGGAAACCAGATGTACTTTATCTAGTGACTTCTCAAAAAGTGGCAGTGCATTATATACATCCAATAATGCAAGAGGAACATTAAAATCTGAAGTCTGATTAAGAGTACTAAGAAAGCAGAAAGGGATAAAGAGTATTAAAATGTAAGCAGCCAGTATATCTACTGGCAAAAAATCAACAAGTCATAATTGATCTACAGATAAACTGTATAACCACTCAGAACAATCAGTGGACAATTTGGTAACAACCAGTTATTCCAATAAGAAAGAACAAACAACAGCAGAACAAATATAAATTTAGGCAAGAAGCACTTCACCGACAGATAAGTACATCCAATAAAATAAAAATGGCTGTCAAATATCTTTTGATAATGACCATTCACAAGTCAAGTTCAATATCCTGGTTCACAGTACATTTTTTATCAAGACTGTTGACTAATAACCTATATTTCAAATGATAAAGAAAGTTATCACAAAAACTGCCATAAAATACAATATTAAGAGTATTTTTTGTATAAGTGATAATCAGATGTAATATGTGTGTGCACACTGTGCAGTGTCATGTAGAACAGTGATGGTGTAAGAAAATAACTGAGCAACTTCATGAATCGTGCTTGTCTGACTTAACCTCATTATGTCATATGAATGCAAAAACAAAACAAAAAAACAATCCTAGTGCCAGAATTAATGTCATGTGTTAATGCCAATGCCAGCTAAGAGTTCAAAGTAGCAATGCTGTGCCCCCCAACCAGTGAATCTGCTTCAGTTCTAAGTATTTAGACATTCAAGGAATGTTGAGTGATATTCCCCCAGATAAATTAGGTTATCTTGTTTTTATTTTTGCTGATGTGAATTGTTTAATTTGTTTCTATATTTAGTTGTGAGGTTCAGATTATGCTCAGGTGTTTGGATATCTGCCCCAGAAACCCATCCCTCAATTATGCTAGTAAATCTAAAAGAAAAATGTGTCCTATTTCTGTGGGTCATATTTACTGTACGAGTACATCATTACATTTTCTATGAAAATATTTCTGATATTAATAAGCAACTTGCTGTAGTTTTCTCAGATATATAAATACGGTATTGTAATGCATTAATCTTCTTTAACTCTCATTTGTGTATGCCCTTATCTAGTTTGTAATGATATAATCTTGAAGAAAAGTAAGTGGTACTGAGCCAAGTGAAAAGTGATAGAGAACACTGATGTCTCTTACTGATACATTGGGCTTAATGAATTAGGGAAGAGAGTTTGGCCTTTGTTGGTAACTATTACAAGAGCAATGATACAAAAATTAAAGTGAAAAAAAAGGAAGCAAGTGTTGCTGCAAGTGGTCCTACAGTTGGTAAAGTGTCTTTTGTAAGTCAAGGGCTTGTTTAATTCCCACATTGTTTCTGATGAGTTTGTCCATCGAAAATGGATCAAATTTTAGTAAGCAAGAAGCCAGTGTACCCAAACGAAACCTACAATATTCAGTAGTTATACACTGAATAACCCTCTTATCATATCTAAATAGGAATCAAACCCTGGATGTTGTAGTGAGAGGAAATCATATTTCCACTGTACCTACATACCTTCTGATAGTAATCAATGTACTTATCTTGCAAAGCTTTTAAAGCTGAATATCAGGAGCTACAGTATATCTTAAATAGATTAGGTGGAGTTCAGTTAAACTAGCAAGGTTTGGTGGACTTCAGTGTATACACAGCTGATGCTGATCACTTATTCTCAGGAAGGACAATGTAAATGATTTTCACATAAGACACAATTCTAGAAATGCTAATATTCCAAGACAACACATAAAACCTTTAATACAAAAGCCAGCACAACCACTGGCAATGAACACTGTACAACTAGTGTCAACAACCAGCACAACCACTGGCTATGAATAATACACCAACTGATAACAATCAGTAAAACATTAATGAACAACTAGTGTAGTATTGAATCAGTGTAACTGCTGACGGTAACCAGTACAGCGCGAGATACAGCCTATAGTTCAGCCACATTGTTGGAGCAATTACAACATTTACATCTACCAGGCATGAAAGTTGTACTGTACTTTACAAAAAATAATTGTATTAAAAAATAAGTGCACTTGACTCCTAAGAAGAAAAAAAGCACAGACATCTGTTAATTCTATTTCAATAAACTAAAAGCTGATGATAGAATTATCAGATACACAAATAACTATTTATATTTTGATTCCTATTAAAGGAAATATAATATATCATTCATATATAATTTATGTGATACAGAGTACTACAGGTAACTTCTATTTTACTACAGTACAAGTGAACAAATATCAAGAATCCTTATCTCCATAAAAACAGTGAAAATCTAATTATTTGTCTAGTAATCATAAAAATTCTTTTCTCTGTGAATAAAATTAATTTGTGTGGTTTTCTAGAAGCTCAAGATCAACAGTGAGCATCAGCCAGTACAACCTCCATACCTAGCAGTACGCAGGACAAACCTTTCTGGTCCTGTAGTACTCGGCGCCCATATTCTCTGCAGCCGCCTGCGCCTGATTGCTCACTAGTTTCTGGTGAGGAAGCCTATCATCAGCTCTAAGCTTCAGGTTATGGGTGAGTTCCTACATGAGAGAACACCCTACGAACACAAGGAGATATGATACAGCCACACCAGTGCTCAGTCATGTCCGAGACACTAAGGTGAAGTAACAAAATGGTGGATTAGAGATGGAATTCCATTTTGTCAACATGTATGAAGATTGTAGTTAGAGGGTGATTAATAAACATGAATTAAGGAGCTTTAGTAAGTGAGGATGTAATTAATGTTGAACATAAATTTGTCAGGACTGGCAAAAATCATAGAATTTTCAGTATAAAACTGCCTAACAAAATGTTGGCTAGATTTTGGTGTCTTGCACTCTAACTATCAAAGTAAAAGAGTATCTGGGCTTCCAAAAGTTAAGCATATCCATATTATTAACTTTCTGGTTTGTATAACATCAATCATCTACCGGTATACGTATCATAAACTTTCAGTACATACCTGTCATATGTACGTACTACTAATTTACAAGATATAACATGTGAGTGATATCAGTGCAAATTCTGGAAATTGAGTTGTTTTTAGATATACATGTAAAACTCCATCAACCTCCACTAAAACCTGGTACTTTTGCTGCTTATTTTGTTTTATACAGAAATTGAAATCTCACCCACATTTACCATAATTTTTTTTGTGCATTATAAAAAATTGTGTATAAATAATTATTCTGTATAACATTGTGAAAGAGTGGGGTGGAAATTCAGAACCCAATGACAGGTTTAGTTCGTAAGGGCGAGTGTAATAAAAAAAAATTAAAAGCGATTCGTGACGACTAACATGAATCTGATAATCTTGAGTGAGATTAAATAAAAAGGATAAGGTAAAAATGAGAAAAACAGTGATGAATAGTGGTGACAGGTGAAAGAAAAAGAAAGCGGGTATAGTAGGGTGATCAAGACAAAAACAGTGACAAATAGTGGTCAGAGACAAATAAACATAATGTACAGTAAGGTATGAACACGTGTGTACAAGAAATGTAGCAAAATTGTATCAGCGAATACGTACATAGAGAAAAATAAAGAATGAAACCAGATCTTAATGCCAAATGGAATAGACAGACAGACAAACAGACAGACACACACACATACATACATACATACATACATACATACATACATACATACATACATACATACATACACACATACAAACATAGATATATAGACACACACATATGTTAATCAAAGACCCTGAAACCAAAATTTTAACAAGAAACAAACCACACTTACCAGTTTTTTATTATTATTTTTTTTGGATTTTTGCCAATCCCTAAACAAAAGTTATAAACGTGAGGATGAAACTGTACGATGATGACGTTTTTCAAGTTCTTACTCATGATATGTAACTAGAGGGTAAAAGAAGAGTAAAATACAAATAAAAATGTTGAATACAAATCATTACCAATAAAGGAAATCTTCTTAAATTTCCTAATCCATACCTACATTGTGAGCCTATATATAAAACTAAAAATATGATGACTGAGGGTTGGAACTGTGTCTATAACAGCATTGCCAGTTAAAGCTTTTAGTAAGTTATCAACTGAAGGATTCTCATTTTTATTTAGTACAGTATATAGTTAAAAAAAAGTCTTCTTACCTACCTCTCACTGCAGAATCAACAGATGCCTCTTACAACAAAAAAATATCACTTAAATCAATGTATATTTCTGCTGACAAAAACTATTACAGAATCCATCCATGTGTGCAGTTAGGGTATTATACAAAATTACAGTAATGAACAATGATCCTAAGAGCACCTAAACTCTTATTTCAAAACATAAATTCTGACAAAAAATGTGAGCTTCCACAATACAGAAGCTCATTACACAATATGTAACTTAGAGATTTTCCTCTCAAATGTTATTTTTCATTATTTTTCTTTTCTTCCCAAATATTAAGTTGTATATTTGTTTAAACTTCCCTCAACATCATTACATACATATTTCTAATGAAGAGTTTGTTGCATTTCAAATGAAATTTTTTTTTCAACATTTTCTACTTAAAGTACAGTTCAGTATATTAACAACAGAGAATATCTTAATATTTTCATCAGGATCATGGAATGTAAAAGGCTCTGTCCATTAGTCATAGGAAGGTGTACACCCTGGACGAAAATTTTAAGTGGTTTTCCTCAAATGATGTGATAATGGAAAGATACTTACATTAACCTCTGAGTAGACGATATCAATGAAGCTGCCAAGGACAATGATGAAATCAAACACATTCCAGGCGTCTCCAAAGTAATACTGCAAACAGTACAGAAAGTGAAGAATACATTAGCTACAAACCTTTCTAAACTACCTGACTGACTACCTACGATGCAGGCAGCCACAAACTTACTCACTGAGCAGATATACAGCATTATAATTAAGAGGACCAGTGTCACAATGGGATTTAGGAGTTTAAAGTTCTACACAGATGTCCAGTTTAGGCAGCTTAAGTCAAAGGTGGCGCTGTTGGTTCATTGATGGAGGAAGGGGAGATGGGGTTTCTGAAGCTTGTTCATAAAAGTGATTTAAAGAAACATTCTTGTGATAGAGAGGACTGGAGATGTTTTGTAGAATTTGTTGAAACATACTCAAGGTGTTCTCAATTACAGTGTAACTTTTGGTAAACAATGCATTCACACCAATTAATTCTGAACTCACTCACAACAAAGTTATGATACTAATAATTACTAATGATGAGAATGAACACTAGGTTACTAATTCAGCCTGAGAAACCTTTTGAAGACCGGAGTGCAAAACCTGTTTCAAACCATCTTTAGACCCAACTACAAGAATGCTTTTCTTTTGTATGCAGAGTCTGGTTGCATTAATATGGAGGAGGACACAGCTACAGCAGCCTCACACTGAAAGAAAATAGTTTGAAGATCCATACTGCTGGTTAGGGCAGTAAACTTGAGATATTATTATAAATACTGTACAATGAATATCACCAAACACTACAGCATCTCCCCTGTGGATGACTGTAATGAGGCTCATTACTTCTGAATCTTGTGGACAATGACACAGAGTCCTATGGATTGACCCTAAATCATATTATCTACAAAACTTGAAATAACAAACCCCATCACGTATAACTTTTTAGTTGCATTCGGTAGCCATACAGTTATTTTAGACCAACTCCTACTGCAGCAGCTAGCCTACGAATGCTTCTCACCAACTTTTATGGTTTCTTACAAACCTCCAACCTGGAGTAGGCAATGTCGAGTATACTGCCCAGCACCACAGAGAAGTCAAAGATATTCCACGGATCTAGAAAATAAAACTGCAAATGGCGCAGGGGGTGAAAATAAATGGGGCATTATTCTGGCATTCTGTAAGTAATAGGAAATAAAAATAATATAATGGTAGTTTAAATTAGCTGCTTGAAGGATTTTCAAAAAGATTGGTAAATATTTTTAAGTCTATGAAAAAATTGTGAAAGAAAAATATGAAGCTCTACATAAACATAATAAACTAACTGACAAAGTTCTTTCACATTCGAATTCATGTGAACTGTTTTGTCATAAATAAAAAAAAACTACAACCACTGAACTGGAGTAATTTCAATTTTTATATGGATCAATTACTTGTACAGTACATGCAATGCCTGTCTCAGATCTCTATGAACTGAACCTAATAAAGAGAACAAAATTAATGCCCCCAAAAAAGCTTAGTTAATTTCAAAGTATCAATATTTTACACTAAAATAAAAGAGCATTGTAAAAAAAATATATGTGACATTGTCTTGTCCTGTGTTCATAAAAAAAAGGAAAAAAATACAGTAGAACTTCCCGATAGTAGACTGCTTTGCATAACAACTTGTCCATTAAGTAGAGGTCAAATTTTGGGGAGGCCATGAGAGCAATCAAAATTAATATTTACCATAAAAAGTTAATAAATACTGTACAGTACAGTACAGTACAGTAAATGCTCTTCCAAATGTGATTTCCAAACCAGTACAGTACTGTAATTTGTAATCTCACAAAGAACAAATATGGTGTAGGGGTATACTGCAAATTGGATGTTGATACAAACCTATTTAATCAACAATTTGTGTAATATATTGTCTTTACTAGGTCACACTAGTGTTTTCGCTTCGAACATTATAATAAATGTGTGAAACATTTCCGTGTGAAAATGTTTTAACCACATTAAAGCTTCATAAAAACAACTGTCACCACGGGATAATGTGGAGACTTTATGGATAGGACACTCCTCTCCTGATGACCATGTCAGGGGCTTCCTAACTCAAACAATCATGAGGCCTCTCTCTCACTTGTGTAACAAAACATGCACAGCAAGTGAGCAAGTTCAAATGTGAGCTGGTAACATGGAACATTAACTTTAATACTGTACTACAGTAATGTAAAAGAATTCTCCCTTTACAGATTTTACCACAGATGATTACCATCAGTGAACAACAGTTACATATTAAAATGTTGGAACACGATGAACCACACAGAAAATCTCATAACCAAAAATACCTCTTGATTAAATTACAGGTTGTACCTCTCTAGTCTGGCATTCTGTCGTCCGGAAACTCCCGTAGTCCGGAACGATTTTAGTTTGTCCAATACGGTAGGTATATAGGCAGGTTTTTTTTTTTTTTTTTTCTGAATTATTATTATTATTACAGGAGTATTAAATTTTTGCCCCTCAGGCCCCAATGTGGGTCAGTGACCTATGCCCGGGTGGGCTAATCCCCTTAAAAAAACAACAACAAAGCCGCGGGAAATTAAGGTTTGTTTACATCCGGCAGTTCGGCTGCTCTCTCTCTCTCTCTCTGCTTGTCTATACAGAGTACAACATTTAACCCTTCAATATATATGAGCAGTAAATAAGTGTTGCTTTCATATTCTTATGTAGAGTAATGACGATATGTTTTCACATGTACGCACTTACATACGCGAAGTCTCACTTTTCTTTTACCATTAATGGTTAGCTACTTATATTGTTCCATTTATTAACATTAAATAACATTACAGGTACTTCAAACAACCATATTAATTTTTTTACATTAATTTTACTCTAGCTAAAATCAGGGTCTTATTTTCTCTTGTTTTATATGTAGAACCAATCAGCCACTGGTTTTGTAAGCTTTAACATAAACAATGCCGGCAGCCGTCTCGTCTCCTCTAATATTCCACGTATTATTAATAAATTGCATTGTTAATTTTGCTCACACAAACATTAATTCAATAAAAACAAATTCAGAAACATTAATTAAAATATATATGAACAGTAAATAAGTGTTGCTTTCATATTCTTATGTAAAGTAACGACGATATGTTTTCACGTGTGAGCACTTACATACGCGATCTCTTTTTTCTTTACCATTATCGTTAGCTACTTCTATTGTTCCATTTATTAACATTAAATAACATTACTTAAAACAACCATATTAATTTTACTACAGCTACAACCAAGGTCTTACTTTCTTCAGTTTTGTATGTAGAAACAGTCAGTCACTGGTTTTGTAATCAACGAAAACAATGCTGTGTCATTTCCTTGTGTGTTTTAATATTCTAAGTATTATTAATGAATTGTATTGCTCATTTTGCACACAAACATTAATTCAATAAAAAAGACATTCAGTAATAAACAATAATGAATCTTTTGTACACAAGAGAAATGACGCTGTCTACACGATTATGCACGTCGTCTGCACGTTGGCGGGCCGTTCAAACCTGTCGAAATCAAAGTTTCCGCCATCAAAATTTATTTATTTTTTTTTTTTTGTGTTCCAATAAAATACGTTAAGAATTAAAAACTCGCGAAATTTGAGAAGCTACTTTACGACATTTAACCCTTCAATGTGTCTTCAAAGAGACCATGATGCAGAGAAAGTGGTGCTAGTGCTTCCAAGCATAAGCACAAGTCACTATCTATCCAGGAAAAGGGTGAATTTCCATGGTCCAGCAATTTCCATGGTCCGGCACCGGTCAGGTCCCGAGGTTGCCGGACTAGAGAGGTACAACCTGTATTTTATTATTAATGGTTCCCATTAGCAGACAGCAACAGCAGAATGATTATCACCTGCTAGTGGGGGTAATCCACTAAACAAAGACTCCACTAATGAGAAGTTTTACCATATACTAAACTGTATATACAGTACAGTATAGTCTGAATTTACGCGGTCAATGAACCCGTGGAGTACCGTGTAAAATGAGAAACGCGTAAATGAAATAACAGAACATATGGGATTAATTGAAATAAGAGACTGGGCCGACCAACAAACTCCACTTTTTCCGACAAAATACGTACGTTGTAGTAAAAACAACATCTTAATTTTATGATGGTATGCACACACACTTAATAATTAAGAGAAATATCAATAATATTAGGTTTTTTAACACTTACGTTAGTAGAAAAGATGGGTCGGCACACGTGGATGGCGGCTGGTTCCGAGGCAGAGGGCAGATTAGTTGCCCTCCGGTGAATCACTTTCACTTTCACTACTCGCAGAGGTTTGCAGGGCCTCCCTGATAAACCCCTCAAAGTCCATATCCTCACTGTCACTATCACTGACTTGGGCTGGCTGTGGTTGTGGTGGGTTGCGGGCAAGGAAATCCTCAATACATTACTATGTTGACGGCTAGCATTGATGTTGTCGAGGTAGATCTGGATATATGGCTCTATAACTTTCGTCAGATGGTTATTAGACACTTCATACCGATGCTTGTCTGGGTCGTTGTCAAGGATGAGCTTAAGTTTCTCCCCCAACTCGACGATTTCCTTCACATTATCATGGCTTGGTCCAGGTAATTCAAGGTTTTTCTCTGGTGGTGGGGGTCCCGCGGAAGCCATTGTGAGTTGTGAGGGGAATAGCGGGCACAAGAGAGAACTGTATACGCGGACTGAGAACAATGAGACAGGCCCGGCTAGGTCAGCGACTTCTAACCTCTGGTGGCAGGGGACATCATGTTACATTAGACCAATCACAGCTAGCGGCGGAGGGAATACGTGGGTGGTAAGGATGCGTGGCCCAATCACAGTTCGATACGTCATATGACGTCAGCAATAATGAAAGAGCGGCCTAATGCGCACCACTCACCGCGCCGCTTCCCGCGTATGGTCAAGAATGGACCGCGTGGGATTAAAAATGATGCGGCGGTCTGGACCTCTCCGGCCGCTTGCCGCCTAAATGACCAAATTTACCGTGTAATTAAAGCATTTTCATTCTGGCAAGCACCGAGAAAATGACCAAACGCGTAAACAAAAGCCACGTAAATGCAGACTATACTGTATATATATATATATATATATAAAAACTATTAGAAAAAAGCTTATAAGTCATATCATGGTTGTTTTCAAGAAGTATGTTCTCAGTTCTTGTCACTGAACAAAAATTATAAGAATTGAAGAAAAAGAGCAAAGTATTTAACTTTCTAATACGTAATCATCATGCAAATAATAATGCATTAACAATATCCCAGTGCAACATTTGGTCTAAAAATACTGTAGTTTCTTGAGAGTAGAAACAAACACTGGCTTGTAGTACAATGCCCCATTCTATGACCCAGAGTAAGAAAAAAAAGACTACTACCATAAAACATTATTTATATCCCATCCAGAGGGGAGGTACATAGTATGCCTCATTTATGTACTGTACAATATTTTCTATACACTTTGATAACCTTTGAACAATTAGTTTATACCACTTTTTCACTATTTAGTGATTTGAGAATTAAAAATTTTCAACAGGAGCTGAAGTCTGAGAGCATTCAAAGAGTTATCATGTGAATTAAACAAGCCAAGCACTCAAACATACTTAAGTGGGCACTGCTTGCTTATTTCCAAGCTTATGGAGAGAGTAGGAATCTTTACTCCATCACCCAGGTCTCTATGGGTACTACCGTTCATGCAAACATCAAGTGAAAATGGGTGTTAAATTAATGTACAGTAATCCCCTGAGTTATGGAAGGGATGCATCTGTGAAAAGTTGACCATAATGTGAAATTCTGTAATGTAAACCCCCATTTTCACACTGACTTCCATAATATAATTGGAGATGAATCTCTGAAGAAAATTTTTCAGCAAAAAGAAGTAATCCAAGTTCAATTATGAATGAAAATATAAACATTTTAAACACTACCCGTACACTGATTATTTTATGATATAATATGATAATAAATACAGTACAGAACACAAAACACTTGAGTTTAAGTCGCCACAAATGATGTTGAGTGCTACGTGAGTTGAGGTGGAGCAATGGGAATTATTGGGAGACATAGCAAGCCCTCATGTTTTTTCAATCTGACTAAGTTTTTCTCCCCCACCAAACTCCATAAAACATCAAGATTTATATCCAATGTAATTAATTTATGAGCTCTTTTAGCACCACTGTTTTCATTGGCACTTGATGGCCTCTTTCCACTCATCTTGAATAAGGGTTACTATACACTGAACAGTCTTGAATAAGATACATATATAAGTGTTAAATCCAAGAGCTGGGGAGTTGAGAGATCAAGAGTACACACTGGGAGATATAAACAAACTGAGTCCAGCAGTGTGGGTACCCTGTATACCCACACTTGGTGGTAGCAAACACCAAGAAAATCAGCACAAAATAAATTACAATATCAGTGAATTTTTGGGGGGTTCTATACCTGAATAGTAATTTTTTGTGTTGAAATTTGGGAAGTTTACTCCATTTCCGTAAGGTCGAATTTATGAGCAGTATCCCGAATTTAGCGGTCATAATTTACAAATTCTGTATGGGCGAATTTCTGCAACCTGAGTTTCTGTAATGTGGGGGATACCTGTACAGTACTGCAAAATTCATTGGCATAAAATTAAGGTACTGTACAGGTATCCCTTGTTTAATGATGGGGTTATATTCATGAAAAACCTAACAATAAGCAAAATTATTGCTAAACAAGGGATAACGAGGAATAATGCCCATGCAGATGGCATGTTGCCATTGTTACAAGAAATGAAACTATAAAGGTTGTGGAATAATCATTACAATACTCTCATGCCATCATGTCATCTCACTGGCCGCCTCATTCCGAGTTCTTTGCCCATCATAATTAGTCAAGCTGAAGCTAAACTGAATTTTGACCTAATGTTAAGTGAGAAAGGGTGTCAAAATTTTCTTATTGCTAAATCAAAATAATGTTAACTGAATTAATGCTAAATGAGGGACACCTGTACACTGTACTGTATTTGAGTTATGATAGAGAGTTTCATGTGCCAAGCACCCCTATCCTCCATAGACCACATTGACCATTTGCTTGTTTATGTCAAGGGGAGAAGTTATAAGAAATTATAGTAAATTCATCAACCTGATAAGAGAGGCTGCAAGAGACTATGTAACATGGAGATCTGGCATCACGTAATCATGGCTAACCTGTGCATTGAGCAACCTTGGAAAATGGCCGTAAAACATTAATGATGATGACGACTGTGATGGCCAAGCATATGAAATGAAAATTCTCATTTGTTAATTCAAATACAATAGAAACTCATTCAGAGAACAAGTTTCTATCTATATCATGGTTAGTTAAATTACAGAAATTTCAAAGGAAATATAATTTTTCAATTGTAGCATTGCTACCGAAACACCTGTCAAGATGTTTCAAAAGTTCTACCTCTTCTTGTATTAGTAAGGAATAATGTACAGTATATATTTTGTGCCACAATTGTTCCTTTCTTTGCAGACATAATTGGGGTTAAATAATAATTGAAAATTAAATATTTGGTGGGGGGGAAGCATGGTACACCAATAATATGAAAATAAAAGCGACAGCTAAGTAAACAATGCGGAGGTTGCACAGAAACCCTGGAAAACCAGGAAATTTGAAATTTCCCCTCCTGGACATTTTTTCAAACCAGTAGTGGTGCCAGACCACTGATTGCCAAATAATATATATATATATATATATATATATATATATATATATATATATATATATATATATATATATATATATATATATATATATATATATATATATATATATATATATATATATATATATATACAGTATATATATACGTATATATATACTGGTACACACAGTACTGTACAGTATACATAACATTTGCTCTAACAGAGTGTAGAAACATACTTGTAAATGAAAACAACCATGAGTATTTGATTGCAATATTATTGATAAACACTCTAAAATTTAGTTACCAACATATGTAGTCATACCTTGAACCTGAAGGCCATTATCTTGAGGACAAACTCAAGTGCAAAGACGGCAGTGAAGATGAGGTTGAGAATGTCCAGGGCATGAGTGTAGGTCTCTGGTTCCCCTCGAAACTTCATTGCCAAGGAGACGGTGTTGAGCATGATGAGGACGAAGATGGCATATTCAAAAGGTTGTGAAGTAACAAACCACCAGATTTTGTATTGAAACCGATTTTTGGGGATATAGCGCCTAACCGGTTTTGCTTTGAGAGCAAATTCGATGCAGTTTCTCTGAGTGAAAAAGATGGAATTAGAATTAGTATATACAATAATGTTCAACTGAACACAATATTTGTTAATGAGTGGAGAAGTGGAAAACTTTAGTTTAATTTGCGTTAAAAGAGATACATACTGTATATAGATCAAATGAGGCGCTCCGTGTCAGAAGGGGGTGAAGTGACACCCCGGCCTAAATGCGTTTTTTGATGGAAATTACTATTTTCACCCTTCCTCTACATGTTGGTGTTGGATGTAACCCTCTAGCTAGAATAGAAATATGGTAGAAAATCCTTCAAAAATAAGGTGTGATTTCACCTCAGGCCTGGAGCTACATACTGTATCTGGCTGTGCGCTCAGTTCAAGAAAGTGGCAACATCCCGTTCAGAGCGAGAGGAGTGCAAGCCAATGACAGCGCACGTCCCTTGGACCATACCCCCCAAGGCAATCAATCACAATGGATTTCCCTTGCTACGTCACGGCTCCTCGGCCAATCCGCGCACCCAGATGCTGCCTCCTTGTTAATTTTGGCACATTATATAGCATAAGGAAGTTCAGTGCACTTTCTACTGCTATTTTTGATACTTTTCGGCGTAACATTGACGTTATTCGTGTTCCACGGGTGTGAGAAGTGCTGTGCAATATCTGCCCGATATTAAAGCAAGACTCGAGTGAGGCCAGGCCTTCTGGTGTGGGTTCAGGAACCTATTATTCCTGAGCATGTGTTTAGTGACGACAGTGCTCACGTGGACTCCCCAGGAATGCTTGGTGATAGTGATAGTGATTTTGGTATACTCATAATACAAAGAGTGACTCCTATGCATCACAAGACCTTTTTGCAGACTGTGTTCCAATACAGTCAAGTGACCTGCACTGACGGCAATAATGACGATGAAAGTGAAGATGAAAATGATGAAAGTGAGTCTAATGGTAACACAAACAGTGACAATAATGTATCACAGCAAGAACATACAGACTGTGAGGAGGTAGAAGTGGACAGTGACGAGACAGACCTTGATAGTGATGGAAGTGAGCCTGACCCAACAAATGCTAGTGAAAGTGAGCCCATAACTCAGTCTTATAATGAAACTGAACTGCTGCTGGCATCAATCATCAATGATTTAGTTGATGAAGAATCTGTGTGGCGATTTTTAGACGGGCAGAGAAAGACTTTGATCAGTACGTGATTGATTATGACGAGGCCATTAAAGTTATACGCACTCCTCAGGATTTTCGTAACTAAGAGTTGCTACGATCTTCAAGGACAATAAAACGAAGGAACTAAACAAAGTAAGATTGTAATACTATTATCATAATAATGTTTTTACCAAAGATTATGCAAACTTTCTCAGCCTTTGTATTCGTATGTTAATTATATTGGAGGGGTGGGGGGGAGGTTAATAGTGGGGGGATGAGTGTAGTGGTGTTTCCTTATTATTACACACTATTATACTTAACAATATTAGAAATCTCTGGCTAATAATAGGGATGGAAAGATAAATACTGATAGGCAAATGAGATTTTTATTATCATTTAATTTTTTGGGGGGGTTTGGGGCGGTTATGGGGGGGTGTAAGACAAGTGCTGTTTTTGGTAATCATTAACTTGTTTTACAGCCCACAATAATAAGAAAATTTTGCAGAGAAATGCAATTATTGTTGGTTTGAAGTTCAAACAACTGTACATCACGGGTAGTTATTCTCATTCAACTCGCGATAAAATAATAACTACTCACAGTAATAACTTACAGTTTTCACTGCTCGCTAGGAGAGGGATTGCGCTGCACAATAAAAAAAAGAACCCTCTAGCTCAAAAAACA
The DNA here is from genome assembly GCF_018991925.1 of Homarus americanus. Lineage (NCBI taxonomy): Eukaryota > Metazoa > Arthropoda > Malacostraca > Decapoda > Nephropidae > Homarus > Homarus americanus. The sequence continues at coordinate 7,865,258 of NW_024749657.1, forward strand.
AAAAAGTTATGGTTGTTTGAACTTAGAAAAACTATAAATGCGTTTTTCTCAGCTTTTTTAATCTGGCACTTCACCCCCTTCTGATGTGGAGTGCCTCAAATCTTCTATTAGTATTGTCAACAATGCATAATATATATAAACCTTAATTACTTGTTCACTCTTACAACAAAATTATACTGTACAGTAAAAGTAATTTCATGCAATATACAATTTATACTTTGTTTGAATACCCTCCTACATACTGAAGTTTTAATTTTCCCATAAGAATACTACACTTAAGTATATTTGGGCATTTTCTAGGGTATGTGGCTACAAAAAGTACAAATCTGAGTGGATAATGCACATGTTTTGCCATATTTCAGTGGGACATGGATTTGTTAATACCAAAATGAAATTCCTTATTAAGTCAGATCTACTCAACATGTACAGTCAAAGACAACATTCGTGTTGCGGTTTTGACCGAAGATTAAATATAACTCAAGAAACATTATGAGAGCCCCTTACCACAAGGCAGAGCACACCAAACTTTTAGCCCTTCGGCATATGTTTTCACCAAATTTCACGACACGACTTTTGTCTTTGACTGTACAAAGCTTATGAGACTGTAAGTCAGTATAGTACAGGAACCTCTCGATATATATATACTGTATATATCAAGAGGTTCCTGTACTATACTGACTTGTAATCTCATAAGCTTTGTCTACTTCCTCTACAGGACCTATATACAAACCTGATTTTTATCCAAGCAACAATTCTTGTACTCTTGTTCACCCTCACTCTGGAATGTGACGATAACGAAACCAACAAAGATGTTAACCATGAAGAAGGCGATGATGATGATATAGATGATGTAGTAGACAGCCACCATGGGGCGGTAGTTATGAACTGGACCAACATCTTCCGTGTTGGAGTCGATGGACACATATAACAACCTATACAGTAAAACAAAATAATATGTCTGACTCAACACTTGATTACCTTACCCATCATTGTGAGAGATCCTTTATCTATTGGTTATTTTTACAACAACATAGTCATCAAATTAAGTTTCTATTGACATTTCTTTACTTCTTTCAATATCATTTTCCTGATAAAATACTTTATGATCCAGCAAAGTTGTAGACCTTTAACAATACTACAGTACAGTGAATATAGAAAATACATTTAAGATACTGAACAATAATTCTAGCTAAATACAGGAAAAAATATATTTAATTCTGAGTGGAGGACTACACAAATAACATATTTCAAGTTACCACTTACCCAGGCCAGCCTTCAAATGTTGAGACTGTGAAGAGTGTCAACATGGCTTTTGCTACATTGTCGAAGTGGAAAGCATTTTTCTCCCAGACTCTCTTCTCCACCATTGGCTTAGTAATGTCGCCATCATGGTAAACAATGAACTGACCCCTAGAGATGAAAAGGAGCTTCAAAAAATACCTTAAAACAAAATTGATAAAAAAATTAAATGATCAGATAAGATATGAAGATTAACAACCTATTGGTCGTGATATTTAATAATGTGGAGAAAAAGATGGTAGTGATAAAAACTGAGCAGGAGGTGGTGGTGATAAGATGACTGAGGGCAGTAAGAAAGGAGAGATAATTGTAAGGATAATGATAAGAATTGATGATGGTGAAGAAAGGATATGGTAAGAAGATGAATCAAGCAAATAAATTATATGTATGTCTCCATTTATACATGTGTATTTATTAGTTTTGTTGAACCGATAAAATTTCCGTGTGAAAACATCTTCACTTCTAACATGAGAAAAAGTCTATGGAAAAAATGGTTCGTGTTACGGCCACTTTTTCAAGAACACATCCATTCTGTAATGTGGGGGTCCAGTGTACAGTCAACCCTCGCTTTACAAGGTCCCACTTTACGCGTTTCCACGTTTACGCGGTACCCTGCCGAACATGGAATGCTCACTTTCCGCGGTGTGTGTGTGTACCCTTTTACGCGGAGAGCGGCGCGAGCAGGGTGCGCACAAGGTCGCCCAGTCATCAAAACATTACCGAGTTCTTTACCCGCCACCCACCACAGCTGGCCCAAGTCAGTGATAGTGATAATGATAGTGAGGATATGGACTTATATGGACTTTGAGGGGTTTGACAAAGAGGCCTTGCATGCCTCTGTGGTGGATAGTGATACAATTGATACAAGTGATACAGGTGAGGGCCAATAATCTGCCCTCTGCCTCGGAACCAACCCCCCATCCCCGTGTGCCCTGCCATCTTTTCTACTTATGTAAGTGTTAAAAAACCTAATATTATTGATATTTCTCTTAATTATTAATTGTGTGTGCATACCATCATAAAATTAAGAAGTTATTTTTACTACAAAGTAGGTATTGTGTCTGAAAAAGTGGAGTTTGGGGGTCGGCCCGGTCTCTATTTTCAATTAATCCCATATGTTATGTTGTTCACTTTACGCGGGCCGCCGTGGGTTCAATTGACCGCGTAAAGTGAGGGTTCACTGTATACAGCTTTCTTCTGTCCAAGCACTATTCATAATATTTAGGTACGAGAATATATCAGTCAAATAGAATAAAAATAAACTGAAAAAAAAAGAGAAAAACAAACATACATGCGACATCCACCAATACACATGCTTTGGGATAACTGAGGGTTGTGGCTACCAGATGTATAACACAACTACAATGGTTGTATTAGAGAACAGACTGACCACCAAACTGGCTAGTAGGCTGACAAGTGGTTAAAATCCTAAATTTGCGTGTGTAACTTATGTAAGCCCAATATGGGTGTACACTACACATCTTAAGATGAAGAAAACAATCCAGTTACTAAGATGCAGTGTACAGATTTATATTCAAATACAGAAGTCTTATTATGTGATGGGTTTGTATTGCATATACAGTATAGTCTGGATTTACGCGGATTTTGTTTATGCGTTTGGTCATTTACGCGGTGCATTGCCAGAATGAAATGTTTAATTACGCGGTAAGTTTCATCATTAATGCGGGAAGCGGCGCGGGCAGGGTGCGCACAAGGTCGCCCAGTCATCAAAACATTACCGAGTTCTTCACCCGCCACCCACCACAGCCGGCCCAAGTCAGTGATGGTGAGGATATGGACTTTGAGGGGTTTGACAAAGAGGCCCTGCAAGCCTCTGTGGTGGACAGTGATACAATTGATACAAGTGATACAGGTGAGGGCCAATAATCTGCCTTCTGCCTCGGAACCAACCCCCATCCCCGTGTGCCCAGCCATCTTTTTTACTAACGTAAGTGTTAAAAACCTAATATGATTGATATTTCTCTTAAATATTAATTGTGTGTGCATACCATCATAAAATTAAGATGTTATTTTTACTACAACGTATGTATTGTGTCGGAAAAAGTGTAGTTTGGGGGTCGGCCCAGTCTCTATTTCAATTAATCCCATATGTTCTGTTACAGTCAACCCTCGCTTTACGCGGTCCCACTTTACGCGTTTCCACGTTTACGCGGTACCCTGCCGAACACGGAATGCTCACTTTCCGCGATGTGTGTACCCTTTTACACGGAGAGTGGCGCGAGCAGTGTACGCACAAGGTCGCCCAGTCATCAAAACATTACCGAGTTCTTCACCCGCCACCCACCACAGCCGGCCCAAGTCAGTGATAGTGATAATGATAGTGAGGATATGGACTTATATGGACTTTGAGGGGTTTGACAAAGAGGCCCTGCAAGCCTCTGTGGTGGATAGTGATACAATTGATACAAGTGATACAGGTGAGGGCCAATAATCTGCCCTCTGCCTCGGAACCTACCCCCCATCCCCGTGTGCCCAGCCATCTTTTCTACTAATGTAAGTGTTAAAAAACCCTAATATTATTGATATTTCTCTTAATTATTAATTGTGTGTGCATACCATCATAAAATTAAGAAGTTATTTTTACTATAACGTAGGTATTGTGTCTGAAAAAGTGGAGTTTGGGGGTCGGCCCGGTCTCTATTTCAATTAATCCCATATGTTATGTTGTTCACTTTAAGCGTTTCTCGTTTTACGCGGACCTCCACGGGTTCAATTGACCGCGTAAATGCAGACTATACTGTATTATTAATAAAATGTGCTTGGCGGGAATATTAGTACTGTACTGTGCGTGTATCTTAAAATATATTAGATGTTGCTTGCACAGTATTATTATCACTTTCACCACTTTCTGGTCTCTTTGAAGCCATAGTAAAGAGTAAATTAGAGCTAAATAACAGGACAAAACAAAACACTGGGAGCACAGACTGGGGGATGTAAACAAACTTAGTAGGAGGGCAGGAACCTAATGCCAAGGCAGCCATTCACAAATAATGCCAGACCACAGGGTGCCAGATGAGAGGGACTTATCTGTATAAGAACATTAAATGAAATAGAGTACAGTACTGTATATACAAAAAACATATGCCACACACAGTCATGTGTGTGAGTAACAACACTGCACAGTGCCAGTGCTCTACCAAGCACACTTTGTACAGTACAGTACAGGGTACTGTATTATGATATAATAAGTGTTATTTTAAAGGTGAAATTAGACATTCTCAAATGACATGAGTGGTGAAAAAACTATGGTTGATGAACAACCATGAGGGGGAGAATATGCATATTCCTCTCAACTGTATTATGCGTATTACACATTTTTTATCAATTTACAATTGTTTCTGGACAAAACAAACTAAATACTGTAACCCTAAAATTCCTGGCCAGGAATGCACCCCCTGTAATATATTGTTTCTTTTAGGAAAAATAGTTTTGCTTATCACAGCTTCACACTTCACATGGGTCTTTAGGAACAGAACCCATGCAATAAACAAGGACTAACTGTACACATACAATACTAAAGCAGGGAATTAGTGTATCCAAACACACAGCATTCTTTAATAATTACCCTCTATAATATTATATACAGTATCTGGATAGTGACTGCCTATCACTCTTGCTTTAAAATGTAGGTAACATTATGAATACATCTTCATAGTGTTTTTGAAAAGACATGACTACATGTGGGGAGAGAGAAGAGGGAGTAATTCACACTAATTATTTGAATTTCTAAACTATGAACTCAGATCCTTAATCAGCATGTAAAGTAGTACCTTTGCAAGACATTTGAGCAAAATCCATGGTATGATACCAAGTGCCAAAAACTAGGTATATAATTGGATCAGGTGAATTTTTGACGTTAAATGACGTTATTTTTTTAAAGTGAAAACTAACATGTTTATACAGTATACTGTACTAAAAATGGTCTATTTTTAACAAAATGTCTATAAAGGTGATTTAAAACTTATGGGCACAGCATAACTGACTTTTTAAATATTCTAAATATAGTATCCACCCAAAAATTACAAGTTAAAAATAACAAGAACTTAGCTCACAGCTTGACCGATACCCCAACGAATAACCCCCCACACACGCTCCCACAATCTACACTAACTCGCTTTATATTTTTGACCTTAAAATAATTATTTATTTTGCACATTCTGTATGACAGTTTGTGTGCATGCAACAAAGTTTAAAAAAATAATAATAAATTACGTATGTCTATTTGAAATTATTTTTAGTGACAGCTGGGGATCGCAACTACTACTACTGTACTGTATACTGTACGTACATATCATGCAAGGTAAATGAAAATAAATCTTTATTTTGTAAAATTTATTGTTTTTCTCTTAATTTTGTATAAATTTATTTATTTTATGTCTATTTATAAATTATTTGAATTATTTAGACATTATTTAATCATTATAGCAGCAAGAGATAAAACTTGTTTGGGCTCTTCATGAGCTCAGGAATGGAACCTATTTTTCCCCTTAAGTTAATAATATCAATATACAGTTGATCACTTCGCGATAGGTTTTTCAGGTCCCTCACCTCAGCGTATAACGGTCATTGCCTGTACAATCAAATAGATATTTTTGAATTCAAGAAAAACACAAATCTGCATGTTTAATTTCAAAAGTAATTCATAGTTTTGTTTATTTCACATTATAATTATACCGGGTTTAAGGAAAATCCTTCTTTTACGGAATGAATTCAGTCCCAAACCACTTCATCTAAAAGTGATTTTACAATATACAAATTTTGTTTACGGCCATAAGGACGTCACATTGTATGAGTGTCACAATCTCTTAGTGAACGAAATAACGAGGCTCCTAATATAAAATGACTGCTCTGAAAGCACGCACACACACACTCACACACATAAGTCATTTATGTCCAATGTATATTTTTAGCCTTTGGGCTGCAAACTTTTTCAATAAACCGTTTATTATTATTATTATTATTAAACACTCACACTGTATATACAAAGAGTATTTCTGAGTCCTTGCTTAAATTTACCAAATATGAACACACCTAGCATGAGTAATATAAATGTAAAACATTGACTTACGACGGGAATGTGTACACCAATTTACCGCTTTAATTGAATTGTCATAGCTTAAATCTTTCATGTTCAATAACTTAATGCTGTACCAATAAATATTATAATTTTTTAAATAAGTAACATTTGTATGCAAAATAGCAAAAATATTACTCTAATAATCTGCCCATCGTGAGGGTAAACCCACCAACAACTTAGTTGCCACGCGGCAGCTGTTTTAAATTTGGTACGCATCAAGCCCACACAACTCACAAGTCTAACCCCCACCCAGGGACCAATAACCTGGCTAAATACAATATTCAATCGATTTATATTTAAATATACAGTACAGGTATTAATATCTAGTGGGGTTGTATTGAAAATACAGCAGAAATTCATGAAACATATGAACAGATATTTAATAAAATGCACTTCGGGAAATATTAGTGTGTATATTTTATATAAGACCAGTAAAACTGTACGATAGTGCTGTACATGTCCAAGATGAGCAAAACACTTTGTAACCAATGTTCAGTGTATAGATCTATGAATCAGTATCTTAATATCTGGTGTTTTTCTTTTAATTTACCATATCAATACTTATTAGCTGATTAGCCATTCAGCCTGTCAGTACATTCTTTATTACACTGTAACAAATTACAGTGTCCAGTGTTAGTACAGGAGAAAACCTGTGATGTTTGATAGAGTTATAGTGGTTAACACCTTTCTTACATCTGACCCGGGGAGTTAAACCTGTGACTGCAGTGGAGAGAGGCAAGCATGTTACTGGTCTATCACTAAAACCCCAACAAAAAATAATTATTTATACAACATGGACTTTTTAAAAATAAAACTGAGCAGGAAACACAGCAACTACAGGTATGTATCAATGAAAGATTAACAATAATGAAGAGTGAAACATCCACTGCCCTCTCACCTTTTAGACTTCGTACCAGCACCACTGCTATCACTTGGTCACCTCTTTTCATCCATTTCTAGGATAATTTCTAAAAAGACAGCCGAAAAAATAGCCCTTCACTTGCATGTGCTCAGCTTCACACAGTATTAAATGGTGGCAGATACAACACCACTTGCACCATTGTAAACAGAAGTGCACACTAATTTTTAAGAGGAGACTTTTTAATTACCAATTTATTGATCCTTAAAATGTTTTTCATTGTTTAACCCTTTCAGTCCTAACACTGTCTTGTGATGGTATCTTCAAATGTAAACATGTGGTGATTTGGGAAGATGCAAGTTTAGCTTCAGTAAGAAACGAACTTGTCAGCACATATAGGGATTGCAATTACTAACCGAATTATTATTTTTTTTTTTTAATTACAGCTATCTAAATACAGCAGCTTCTCAATTATGCAAATTTAATTGACTTATATTTGGAATAATGCAGGTGTTGTATTTATACCAATTTTTAATTTACGGGGATATATATTTTTTTTATTTACGCCATTTAAATTGAGCGCTAAACAGTCTGTGTGGGCTGGCAGCAAAGTTGATCAAGCATTGCCAGCAAGGTACGATGTTCACAAAGTGAGGTAGGATGACTCATTAGGCCTACAGAAAATCTGATTATACCACTGTACACTATTCAGTGAGCAAATGTTGTTCTTTTCATAAGCACAGAACAGTACAGTGGGGTATGCTATAACGAATCTAATTGGTTCTAGAACCTTGTTCGTTATAGCATTCGTACGTTATAGGAATAATCCGTTCCAGGCCCCCAAATACAACCACTTAACACTGAAAAATATAATATAAAATTGTAAAAATTGTAAAAAAGTGCATAAATATGCATCTAAACCCCTGAAATAAAGAATATCATTAAATGTAATGTAATAAAAACAATAAATTAGTAAAAAAAAAAAAAAAAAATTAAATAATGTTCGTTGTAGGAGTTTCGTTCGTTATAGCATTCTCAATTTATAGGTAAAACCGTTCGTTATAGGAATATTCGTAGTAGGATCCGCTCGTTATAGCATACCCCACTGTACTCTACATTATTTCAACTCATTTCTAAGAACCCTCAAGTATCCCTGTTAAAGATACTATGTACTCTTCATAAGACGGTCACATAAAGGAGTGTAGGTAGTGAGGTGTGGTACACTGATACGATAAATATGAAGGCAGGACTTGGAATGAGACACGTGCAGTGCGACACCCATGCACAGACATTCAACTACACGTACGAACACACAAACCAACCAGACTGATGCCAGATTTTTTGGACTTTTTAAAATATTTCTGGTGAATAGAGGGGCAGTCCAGAGCACTTCAGTCCCAAAAAAGTGAATTACGTTGTACTGAAGTCCGGAGTATCGAGGTACAGTATTACTAGGTATATACCACTGTTATTGCTTAAATTTAATTTTTTTAATTTTCAGTTGTTTTCCACTTATATTTGATAATTTATAATAAACTGTCAAATTATTATACTGTATAAGGAGTGGCTACCGTCCCATCCCCGATGGTGAGTGTGTTTAGTGATGACTATTGCCAGGACAGTAGAAAGAACCCATACAGTATATCGTATAATATGTTGGAAGACATAAACAAATTGAAACACTTGGGCACCCAGGGGGGGGGGGGTCCCGGTGAACTAGGTACACACTACTGTTAATTTGTCATGCATAATTGATTATATCATGTAAATTAAAAGATTTTCATGCTATTTTAGCTCAAAGATAAATTTCTTTTGTATATACAGTACAATATTAATTTACATATGATAGCACTATTATACTGTATAATACAGACAAAAAAATTCAGTAAAACATAAACATCACTATGAAGCAAGTTTGTTGATTGTCAATATAAATATTTATAGACATAATCAAAACTATAATTTTTTTCCAAAGACTGGATAGAATATTTAATGTATTTTAAACCAAATAATGCACTGATAAACCCAAAATGGATTTCTAATGAATTTTTAAAGACGTGATATAATATGTATGCATTGTTCTATAAGCACCACAGAGGAAATCACTCAGTTGAGTGTTCATATCTGAAACTAGCGGGTGCCTGCCCCACTAGAGGTTATGACCTAAGGTTGGAGAAGTCCCAAGTTCAGAAAATTGTCAGGGCAAATATTTTTTGGAGTAAGAGACATTAACTCCTTGAAAAGTCTGCCAGAAAGTGTTGTGATGGCACTGAGTGAGAGCTCAATTCAAGACCAGACTTATTCAAGACTGGCACAGGTTTAGATACAATCTAGAGCCAGTACATGCCCAGTACACACACAAAAAAAGTGGATGATAATGAAGTAAATTATTTCAGTACCATCCACCATTGGGGTACACTGACTCATGCTCATTGGCTACCTGGATGCCTCAGCCAAGTTGTTATATAAGTTAGTGCTGAAGTGACTACTTTATGCAGAGAAATCCATAGAAATAAAAAGAACCTATATTTGTACTGCATATTGTATTAACACCAAATACAGTGCAGCCATAAAAATTATGTATACTGTATATGAGTTTACTGTAGAATATTTTGATGAAGTTTGCAGGAGAAGAATGTAAAAGGAAAACCCTTGGAATGAGTAAGGTGATTGAAAATGGAATATTATTCTCTATGTACAATGTCACTTTCTATAGAAAAGAGCAAGTGGCTGTGATTAAATTTGTGTATTTGGGAAAAATGTTAAAAAATAAAGATAATACAGTACAGTAAATAAAAAAGCTCAATTAGAGTAATTTAAGGAAGATGAAAAAGTGGAGCCCTGAGAGCATTACTTAAAGGGAAGAACTGGAGTGTAGAATGTGAAAATTGATACATAAAGGAGTCCTTAATCCAACTCTGTCATGTAGAAGTGAGATTCAATGTACTCTAATAATAAATCAGTGATGGGAAATGGACATTCTTTGAAATAGTACAGATGTTCAGGACTGATACACTTAGGAATGAAGATAACCTTAGTCTAGCATTACTCTTCCTTATCATTTACCTCATATCTTAAGGTTTCTATATTTCTTGAACCACTACATACAAAAGTGGGGAAAGATTAAACAAGCTAAATACTGATAATTCTGTAACACAGTACAGTATACTTGATTAAATTAAATAAAAATTAAAATTCCTATTACAAATTACAGAACAAATTCAAACCAATTTTATGGCTTCTATAATCTTTAAAAAATAATAAATTATGACTTAAGATAACTAGTAATAATGTCTAAAACCATGCAATCATGTAAGAGAATTCCTGTGTGTTTGGTTCATATATGAGTGATGAAGGAATGATCACTACACACAAATGAGTATGTTACTCGTCTCAGCCAATGTGCTTCTTCATATGGAGGATAAATTATATCTAGTTTATGCAAATGTTAATGCAATTGTATACTGTGGGCTGCATTCACTGATATCACCTACATTCTCTTCAACACAAAGAAATCTCAGTTAAAAAGTTGATATACAGTATTATCAAATGTATAAGTAATGGCATACAATAGTCAAAGGCAATGTTTTGTATCAGTTATGTTAATAGTTACTATCTTGTTTACAAGTGAACTGTATTGAACATTAATCAGCCTAATTATGCTGGATTTTATTTGTCTGGGATATTTTGAAACCTTAAGCTGGAACACTATGCTGAAAATTAGAATGATAATACAAATAAAAACCAAATAGTCTGAAAAGAAAATGGGGTGAATAAATCCAATACAGGGAATTTTGATTAAGATTCAACGACAACCCAAATTGAACAAACATTAGAGGAATAAATTTCATCATTATAGAGAAAACCTCAAGAATGCAGCAGTTATTTCACTCTTTGGGAGAAACAGCAAAAGACACCCTCAAAAATTTAGAAATTAGTTCAAATGGCAGGAATAATTTCAGAAAATTGAAAAGTTAGTCCACTTTGTGATGAATTAAAAAATCCAGTAGTATATAAAATGATGCATGGGAACTGCAGATGGATTCTGACCGGTGGAAAAAATTCTAATGGTATGGTATCTACGGTTGTATAAATCAAAATGATTTACTTCAGTTTCATATAAATTAACACTAATTCTCATTACTTTCTCTTAACTAGATAAAACCCTAAGAGGTACTACATGGTCAGTGCCCATTGGATGAAACTCATAAAACCTGCAAGTGTAAATGAGGCAATTCTTACCCAACTCCAGAAAACTATATTTATAGTCAAGCCTAAACAGGAAGACCAACAGAAAACCATGACATTCACTGATTCCTTCTCCATGTTTAGTTGAAATATACTCGCTCTTCCAAGCACTACCCACAACAATGCAGGGTGGCAGGATTCATTCAATTATTCTTTCTGGTATAACAGATTGTGTTCTGCCATGATATTTTCCTTCCACAACAAAATTCCAAATATTTATCTGGTTTATAGCTGTGACTGCATCCAGCTTAAGAAATTCTACCCAGCTGCATGTCTATCCCCTAAAATCACTTGATGCAATGTTCCCAGAAGCTCACTAGTCATTCACTTATATTGATTCTTCTTAGATGTCCATTCCCCTCACTTCTTGTCCATTCTTCACCCCATCCTTCTATCTCCTTGGTCATCCGCTCCCCATCATCCACCCTCATAAAATTCCACATTAGTAGTTGTCAGATAGCAACCACCAGGTAGGTTAGGTTAGCTTACTCCAGGGTGCTAATATGGTTCATGGCCAACTCAGTACAAACCATAGCAGAATAATGTCCATCAATTTTACCTAGCACAAAACTAAAATTGCATCCTATGGGCTGGAAATCCACGCTGTTACTAAGCCAAGTAACCCTTAAACTGATATGTAATTAAGATATTATTATTTCATCTGACAACTTTTTCTTACACTTGTAGTAACTTGAATTCAATCATTGGAATTTATCTGTTTTTGTTTTGATAAAATAGAATATAGAAAAAAACAATACAGTTTGTGGACAAAACCAAGATCATGAGACCATAAAACTTAAACAATGCTTCACTAAGGTGCCTGAATTTTTAAATAATAATACTAATACTAATAATACTACTACTAATAATAATAATAAAAAATAGTAATATTAATAATAATAATGGTTAAGTCATTACCACCAACACTTTATGATAATTCTCAGAGAAAAATAAATCTCCAACCACACTCTTCTAAAGCTTTGCATATGGATACTAAATGAATATAAAAATACACTGAATATTATGTCCTGATGACATCACCTTCAGAATCCATCATGCTTATACTGTAATTCCAAACAGTGCTATGTCAGGGTCTCACGTTTACTTACAGCCAATTTGAATTACTTACTGGCATTCTGCCTCGACCGATTTGGAACTATCATTGCATCTGAAGAACTTCCCCTAAAAGATAGTAAGATCAGTTAATATCATAAGGATAAGATTCGAGTCATGAGTGTGAAGATCTACTTACCTACAATCGGTCTCCAAGGCTTTGGACCTGTCGTTACAGCGGAAGAACTTGCCCTGGCGATGCATAAAAATATACAACACCTTCCATTAGTCAAAGTTTTTCTAAAAATTTATTACTGAAATAAGAAATTATCACTTTCTGGATGATTACTAAGATTTTCTTAAAACTTTTTAAATTAATAATTAATAAAAAGTTGGCATAATGACAACATCTGTGTTTCATTCTTTTCAATAGAATTAATGACCACATGAGAATAATCAGTACTTGAAAGGATTAAATCTATCTTAATAACTAGACAAAGTGACCTTAACTATTTGCATCTCAACCTCAGGATTTTGACAAACTACAAATGTGTGTGAAGGATTGGCTCTTTTTTTTAACACTTCTCATGCTTGGGGTGTGTATTTTTTTCAGTATAGATGATATGAAGGGTGAATGAAAACTGAAAAAGACTATATTATTTTGGCTTAGATTCAAGAGGCAGGATTTATAGATCAAATGATAACAATGTGGTGTGTACTCATGAATACACTCACATGGGTTTTATTTTCTCCTGAGATGATGAGATAACAAAGACACTTAAGTTTGTTATAAGCAAAGGGAACAAGTGAATATATAATAAAATTCTATGTACCACTGGTTAATAGCATCCCAATTAGATTGTTTCTCTTAAAAACATCTTTTGAATAAGGGCCAAAAGCCAGGGTACTACTGCAGACATAGCAAGGCAGTCAGTCAACCATTTAACATTCTACCATTGAATTATTATTTTTCCAATACAGTACTTTGAATTTCTTTACTTTTTCTTATATGGCACAGTGTTCTATATGATCAGCTATTATTGATTTTGCATTAATATACTTAAAATAGTTTCAAACATAACATTTTCATATCTTATTCCTGTGTTTTTTACTGCATGAAATCATTGTTCCAACAAGTCTATCCTGTAATTAATAATTTTAACTATATTCTGAAGAGTATTTTACACTTTATATAAGTAACTTCAACTTAAGTTATGCAGAAGCAATGAGAAAAATGGTATGCACCTTCACTACACTCTAATTCTTATAATGCCCCTGTTTAAATATAATGTCCTTTGTGTTTAACATGCCAATGAAAGAGTGTTTAATATTCCACTAAGTTACAGATTACTGTACTGAGGTTTTTACAGCTGAGGAGTTACTGTACTGTACTGTACTACAGTATACTCTTACTCTTCTTTCTCTCAGTATTTCACTTTCTGTAATCATAGCACTCAGTATTTCATTGCAAAGGAGAAACATTCAGGCTAGATATGAATTTGGTAAATCTTCAAAAAGTAAAGACAAATTAACTAAAATTTATGTTCGAGACTGAAGAAAAAAAGTGTGCGTACATGACTCACATTCTGAGATTACGATGGAATTGCTTTTGATGCACATGTATATACTGTACAGAAATACCTAAAAAACTATCATCTTCAGTGTGTAAGGCAATAACTTTATTTCTTGAAAGGAAAGAGACTTCATATCTACTAGATGGTTTAGGTATAAGGTGCTGGGTAATACTGATGGATTAGGTACAAACTGCTTGGTAATGCTCAAGTTGAACAACTTATTATTTTTTAAGTCACCTAGACCTTTAACCCCTAAGAACTGTGTACAATTAATACATTCTTATTGAAGTTTCCAATTTTGCAAAATTTCCAAATTTTTACTACAATCTCGAACATTTTATCTGATGCATAAAGACTAAAACAGTAATTATAAATAAGTAAATAGTATTTCAAATTGATCACACCAAACTCCACATTGATGGAGAAGAAGGATGTGATTAAAGGGTGAGGGTTGTGTTTGACTGAGTGCTGGATGGAGAATGAATATAAGGAACAGAGAAGACTTAAAAGTAAGTTATGGTGCAAGAAATGTCATACCAGTTAAAAGTGCTTAGTAAAATCTGTAAATAATAGATTCTGTTTTTTTTATTACATATTTCTTGTACTGCAAGAAATGGCATTACCTTTGTAGTGTGTTTGGAATATGCAGTAAATACAGTACTGTACATATGTTACCGACAACTGTATTCATTAAATAGTTATTAAAATTTGTCTATAATCAATCCTCCAAAGGCTAAGGTAATCAGTGATTCTGTTGCCTTGGCTTTTGTGCATGTAGCATGAAAAAAACTTCAAATATCAATCTCTGGGTGGGATTAGCAAACCTGTTATTAACACTGGGATTATGATTTTATATACATTATACAGTTGTAAAACATTCAATACATGTGACAAGGAGTACAGTGTTTGTAGAGAAGCTAAGGTATAACATGTAAAATATATCCTTCACAAGACATGATAAATACACCTTCAACATACCTTCTTCGCATAAAAGGAATAACATCACACGCCATGACCCATGTCACATTCTATGTTTGAAAATTATGTTTGCTAGATACTAAGGCATTGAAGGAAAATTATCAATTAATATCAATAAATATATAAACAAAATGGAGAAATGTTAATAAAATGTAAAAGATTTAGAGAATTAATTAATTTGCTTACTGCAATGCATATAGCGGGTACATTTTCTACTTGTCCAAATCTTAATGTTAAAAAAAAAAAAATAAATAAATAAATAAAAATATTATACAGTATATATATATATATATATATATATATATATATATATATATATATATATATATATATATATATATATATATATATATATATATATATATATATATATATATATATATATATATATATATATATATATATATATATATATATATATATATATATATATATATATATATATATATATATATATATATATATATATATATATATATATATATATATATATATATATATATATATATATATATATATATATATATATGTGTGTTTCATAATTCACATTTCTCTACCAAGCTTATTTTCTTAATCTGTGTACAGTATATAAACAGCATCTCACAAGTGATAATTTCTGAAAATGAAAGGCAAAACCACATTTCAATATGCTGAATTGCTGTAGTCACTCCTTGCTTGCACAAAGGTAAACAAGACAACTACTATATATATTCCAATAATCTGTCAAGAGTTCAGATTAAACCCAACCTTGTTTGAGTACACATACCTCTCAGTATACCAATAAGCAAGGCAGCCATATTAAACACAAGCCACATTACCATCATGCGCTCTTTACGGGATTCTCCATGCAGAGGCAAAGTGCAGAAGCATGCAAGTGTTGTATTACCTGGAAAAGTTGCACTCCAATCACAGCAAACATGAACTGGAGAATGTACGTGACGAGCATTATGTTGCCAATTGTCTTAACAGCAATGATCACACATTTCACTACATACTGGGATGGGAAGAACATGAGGAGGTTAGTTAGCCAACAGAACCCTGGGACCTGAAGCCTGAGACCTGCATGTCTGCTGTGGGAGATGCTGATAATGCAGCTAAGCTCAGTCAATCTGGGAAACACTAGGTTGGGACTCACGACCCACATCTTACACTTTCTCTCATGGAAACATCTAAGTTTTTGCCTATATGATGGACATTAATGTTGCTTTAATTAATAAAATCTTGCCTTTGAAGAAATTTAATAAAATTAAAGGTACACTGGACTCTTCTCCTGAAGAAGTTATTGCTTTTAAGTGTTATAGATGCAATATATTGCTTACATTGTTTCTTCACAAGTTACAACCTAAATAATTTATTCACTATAATAAAGCTAAGATAAGAAAATTAAAAAAATATTTATGCTAAGTATCAGAATATGAAAAAAAAGGAATGCACAGCACTGAAGTTTAAAATTTGTTAAACATCAATACAGTATATATGGGTCTGATCCTGAAATCGCATTTTATGATCATGAGTAAACGAATGGTTTTGTATTAGGAAACCACCTAGTATGATCACTACTAAACACATTTATCTTTCCAACATATATCTGGACCCTGCAACTGTCAAGAGAAAGATTTCTGAATGATATAGATGCTGCTATTTAAGGCAAATACATCACTGGATCTTGATGGTTTTCCCCCTTAAAGGAGTATCATTTTTTTTTGCTTGGTCCATTCATAAAAAAAAAAAAAAAAAAAAATGTAACGGAAAACAATGGATATTGATCAGAGAAGACAACGTTCCAAAGAAGCCAGGAAGGTAACAGAAATTATTAATAGCTACTAAGAACTTAACCTTAAAATCTTTCCATCACAATATACAGTACTTTGTATATTCTTCCCCTCATGAGGATATGGTAAACATAGGTTTCAATGAAAACTCGGGTCATTAAGTTAAATTAAGGCAAGGGACATCCCTCTCAGGAAGGTCGTTGAAAATCCTGAACACTTTTTTCAGCTGTGTTATAATAATAATATAATAATAGCTGGTCTTTTGTGTCTCAGAGGCGCCAGTTGTTCTAAAGAATTCTCTAGTACAGGGTGTACTCGAAACACTATAAAGCCAAAGACAAGATGATAAAAAGAAATACTTTACAGTACTACAAGAAAGATCACAAAAAGTGACAATTCGACTTCCATCATTCTTATATCTTGAGGCATTAGGTAATTAATCAGTGAGAGGTACGCTACAGGAACTTTAGTACTTCTTCTATGATTTAACAAAAGAGTATGGTAATTCAATTGAACTGGTTGATGAGCCAAAATAATAATACAGTACAACATATGCAGAACAAGAGTCCAGTATATTCTTTATCATTGCTGATTCTCTAAGATGGAGAGAGGATGCACTAAGGTTTAAATAATGCTGTCTCATTTTAGCCAGGAATTTAATACTGGGATGTGAGCAAACCTAACATAATCATGATATTTGCAATTTAAAGACTTATTTGTAAACAAAAAGTTTTCTACTACACAAAAAAGTCTCTTGATATTTCTAAAAGGCACTATAAGTACTTATCAAATACCCTAATGCGAGTATGATTACAAACATGTAAGTCCTGCCATAAATCATATGTCCACCAACAAGTATTTCTGGGCCACACGGAAGACAGGATTCTTATGAGGTACCTAAATGATTGATCCTGAAATTCAATTTTATGGCTGACACCAACACTAGGCAGTTCATGTATACAGTATATTGTAGGTGCAATATATCAAACTGTCAATCTAGGACCCAGGAGATCTTGACATAGTGAGTGGAACTAATCTAAAAAATAATACAGTAATCTTCTCCTAATGTAACTACAGTATAGGCCTAAAAAAGTGGTGTCTGGAAACAAAGGCTATTCCTCTTATGACAGTAAAGGGAAAAGTTTGGAGCACATAATAATCAAGAAAGTAGCTTCAATCCCCATTCATTCCTGGCAGACTTCCACACTAACTCAAGGGAGGAAAGAAGAAATCTAGGCTTCTACTATTTTTTCTGAAACAACCTTAATTTATGTAATGTTTGGTCTTCAGTAATTTTTTAAAACATGAGTAGAGTTCCTATAATATATACTGTACAGTACTGTATAGTAAAAACAAACCAATGGAAGAATGAATAAATGCTATTCAACTTGTACATCTACATTCCACCCAAATACACAAACTGAAAGAAGTTATAAAATTACAGATCAAAATGGACATCACTGAAATATATCCAAGGATTTGTTCTTTCTTTGAAACACTAGCCAACACGAGGCAACAGTAGCCAATACGAGGCAACACTTGATACTACTAGCCAACATGAGGCAACACTTGGCAAAACTTGCCAACAACTTGATTTCCTACAAACAGAACTGTGAATATATATTCTAACCAACAATTCACAACTTGCAGTTAGTGCTGCCCCAGTTATTTATAATGCAGAGTGCAGATGGGGAACCAAATTATTAATACAAATAATTTTTTAAGTTACCAATTAGCAATTGATTTTCTCTAAACTTAGTACCACTACCTGTTTTGTTAATAATTTTGAAAATTAGCAGTGATCAAAGTATCATTAACAGGTTGTTAGCATGGCAACACTGCCCAAAGGGAAGGTAACCCTACTCTTAAATAATTGTAATAGAGTATAAGGATAACCTCATACATTTCTCAACTTGCACAGTCCATCAAAGTAGTTTCCTTATATAAAACATAACATGAACCTATGGGCCAGTGACCAGGTGACTCTTTGTGAAAGAGAACTGATGGAAATAACCCTCAGAAAAAAAGTATACCAGATGCAAGGCCCCTGAGCTTGGTCTGTTTGGTCTGGCTGGGGTAAGTGTGCGGGATTTGATATTCTTATTATGATTTAACAATAATGTTTGTTAAGGAAATTGTTAGGCCTTTCTGAGACAAGAACTCAAAAGACCTGGTAGGACATAGTGAATGATGCAAACCATCTCCCAATTTCCAGGGTGAGGCCTGATTAAACTCTGGCTTAAAGCTGGGGGTCTCATAACAAACAAAAAATTTGAAGGCTGGTCTCAAACTCATCCAGTATACAGACAAAACCTCACCTCAAGGCAGGTAGCTCTAAAATTCTCCACCCCAAGGTCAAAGCGAAAAAGGAGGCTCCAACTCCAATTCATCTGCCATAAATATTCCAACAGATGAATCAATTTATGATTTGATACCAGAGACCAAGTAACCTGTATGAACCTAAAGGATCTCCTTAAAATGATGGATCAACAAAGATCCTTACGTTTAGATGATGACAAATTGATCTCAAAAGCCGCTTTCATAAGTTTAGCCAAATAACATTTATATGAAGTCAAAATAATCTAAATAAAAAAAGTTCTTCCAAAAATCCTGTATTAAAAGTCACAACAGTCAGACTCCAAAGTTCTCAAATTCCCCTGCTCAGTAATGTCCTAAAAGTGCTTCCAAGAAGAGAAATATTGTGTATTAGTCAATTTCCTTGGAGAATAAATGTTAAAATTATGTACAGTACTTTTCTACGAACATTTTAATTAAATATTCCACACTAAATCCTGAAGGAGACCATAGAAGGCACCAGACACCAAGTCAACTAACTCCCCAATTTTCCAGTTCAAATCCATGAACAAAATTGGAAAAGACTACAGTAAGTGAATCCAAAAGGAGAATAAGGAATACTTTGCCTAACTTTCCCCTGACAAATTCCACTTACCAAACCAGAAAACATTTGGCTATACTCTGCAAGTTTCCCCAGTGACCATGCATATAAGGGAAAAAAAAAGCACCCACCATATTTTCAGTCCTTCCCAAAGGAGAGTAACGTATAAGAAAGCCTCTGGAAAAACTACCTCTACATATCAGCATATCTGAGGGAGCATCTGACAGAGTTCATCCATCCCTACTTACTTCCCTTCCCCTTTTCTGCATGCTTGAAAGAGCCTGGGTCCCTATGCTGACCATGACCTCTTCTACGGAAGATCCTTCCCCAATAGGCTCTCCTCACTCATAGCCATCCCTGAAAGGGAAAAGACTGAGAGGTTTGAGCATTGTTAGATTTACGAGTAAAATGGACCCTTCCAAAGAGATTCTATTACCAGATCCCTTCTCTTAGAGGGCTAAGCTCTCAGAAAAGATAACTCTTTAACTCTTTCAATTGTTTCTTCTCATATATGGTGACTGAATAGGGATTAGCATAAGAGCCCCTGAGAGTAATTTGTATTACTAATGACTTCCTTCCTCATGGCAATTCTGATTCTAAAAAAAAATTATAACTTATGCACAGATAGAATTCTCCAACTAGACCTCCAAGTTAAGTCCAAAAGTTGATGAAAAATAGATAGGGGAGACTGAAGAGAAGAGTTTTCCTACTGAATATTAAATTCCAATTGGTCTTGATATGCTGCCTATAAGTAAACCCCAGACCTAAAACTTACTCATAAAAGCTAAAGCCCTCCCTTCAGAATAGGACTCACAAACGTTTGCATCATAAAGAAGGACCCTGAGTTCACAAACCCAGGTTTCTAAGCTACAATGGACCTCAAAATTTTTACTTCCTAACAGCCATTTTAAAAACATCACCACAAGGGGAGACTATACACACTGTAAATCCTCTTCTGGATATTATCCTTTAATTCCACCAGGAATTGAAGTGATACGTAGTGGTGCAGGGAAAGGTCAACAGACCTCTAGATTTGTGTCTCCATTTGAATTTTGATTCATTTTACTTTCCACCATATCCCCTTGAAGATGATGAAAATGTGCTACAACATGGTTACCTGAACCCCATGCAGAAGCAGGTATGTAGGATAGTTGCAGGATATCAACACCAAACATGAGTGAAGGGATGAAAATGGGTCACAAGACACCACCCAAAATACCCTCCTAGGCTTAATCAGAAATGAGACAACATCTCTGAACCGCTCATTCAGACCTAAACACATTCACTTGATATATTAAAACACATTTTTGGAGGAAGAAAAAGAAACTATGGAGGCACACCCCTTTCCTTTTAAACATAAACTACCCATCACAATCTTGATACAAGCCATACATACCTTGGCATCAAGAGATTCAGAAGAGAAACAGAGATCATGCACCAGACATTAGTTGTAATTGTCCCTAGTGAGGAGCTATTTCATCTTATACCTAGACTGCACCCGGTTCATCTTCAATATGCAGCATATCTATCATATTTTATGGCATAAAAGATGCACTGTACTGGAATTACTTTTCACGTGGAAGTCCCACCCAGTGGGAGTAAATGTATGGAGAATCAGATTCCAGATCTAGAAAATAGTCCAAATGACCTACCAGTAATTCATTACGTACACTGAACAATCCAACTTCAGATACCTTTCGTGAAAATCTCGGTAATCTCCCCAACTATCACTAAAACAAATATTTCTGCAATTCGATTTCAGGACACACCATAGAATTTCCTCTTTACTCCAGGCCTGAACTCCGGAAGGCCAGGAAAACAAACTCATCAAATAACGGAACAGATTACTGGACAGTACTCAGTGTGAAAACAAATGATTTATTATCAATGAGTGGGCACTGCTCATTCCCAATTTGTTCACCAGTTGTACACAAAAATGACTTCTAACAAACCATAAATATACAGTAATTGTAATATAAGATAAATAATCTCCAGCTACATATTAACACTGAAGACTATGTGCTCAGCCAAAATGCCAAAAATCCTGCTGACATAATCACATATGGAAAACAGTACTGATCTGCAGAGTTTGTGGAGTGAAGAGTAGGGCCACCTGTTGAATGTGAAGCTAGGAATAAATAGAGAGTGAGGCTAATCCAGGATAAAGACAACAGTTGCTTCTGTGATGTCACATGTTCACCAGCCTCCTTCCTCCTTTGTTAACAAGGAAAAAGCCTGTTTGCAAATACTGTACCCTCTTTTTTAGGGTTATATTTGCAATAGAAGAAGTTCACTGATCAATTATCTTTGTCCTGACAACTAGAATAAAAGTCACCTGGGTCCAAGACTGATGGCTTAGTAAGCTCATATATTGTACTGAACTCAAACTATTTAGTGATGGGTGGTTGGCTATGTATGTACAACAATAACGCAAAAGGATAAAGCAGTTGATATTCTTAGGAAAGGAACTTGTATACGGTATGTTTAAACAACATGTGCTTACCAATACTAATTAAATTTGTCCAGCTTACAATTAAAGAAGAACATTCAGTTTTATTTCTGTATTATGAATTCAATAAGCAATTACTGACCACCAAGGCAAAATACCTGATATTCCTTGATCAGAATGTGGTGATAATATCAACCTTAATGCAGCAGTTTTTAGTACAGTGCAGTACTTGTAAAGGTTAACAGTATCAGCCAATACCAAAACCAGTTATACACTGAAACCTCCTGACAAAGTACATCATGAATACAGAGTTCTTACCTACATACAGTACACCACTTCCTAAACCATTCACTCTTCAAACACACTTTGCTTATCAACCAGAATTACATCTGACAGTGCCTAAGTGACATGCTTATTTAATGGAGTACCGTATACATAAATGTACAGTACGTATAGTAGTCACTACTAAGTGTTGTATGAGTGAAATTAATAAATTTTTTCAAATCCATTTTGTGAATTATTTTTCAATGTCATATTTTGCAAAGAAATACTGAAATTAGTTTTTCATACAATCTACAATACAATGTGAATGTTATTTACTATAAAGAAATTTTATGGTCCACTGTACAACAGAACTATACCTGTACAGTAGTACAATAATTTACATACAGTATAATGTACTCATCAGTACAGTACTCAAGACCAACACACACCTCCCTTCCTCGTCCCCTGGCCCACCTCCAGCAGTATATACATTTTCTATCGTTAACAACAAAATACGGTAATAACTTTAAGCATCTGGTAATATCTGATTTCTTACACAGATTTCTACCATCTCTACATAATCTGATAATCTAATTTTTTTACTTTATTTATACTGTATTGCAAAAAGCTTAATATTTAATCTCGGGAAAACACGAATAAAGAACAAGGATACATGAACAATGAAAAAAGAAAGAAAAAGATTTATAGTGATGATGGTACAACAGTAGTGCACTCTCCTCTCATCACTGTGGTCAATGATTCAAATCCCCGAGTCAGATGTGTAAAGGGTACATATTATCCAGTATGACTATACCAAACATTGCATGTGCCCTTTTGTACTAACACTGGACAATGAAGGTTGTAAAAATGAACAGAGAAAAGACCAACCACTTAAAAGGCTAAGAGGCTGATAAGTGATGAAAATGATGAGGAAATACTGTAATAATAATAATAAATGTTACCACTGCCACACCAAGGAACTCCTGAACAGTACCAACAACAAAAGATTCCTGCCAGCTCTATCAATACAATATTTTGATAATTTCTGTTTTTTGCTAAAGAATATTGTATCCACTTGCAAACTGGACTTGAGGAGTAGTTACAGATGAAATGAGAAATTATTGATTGGAGGTATAAGCCTCATGTAAGTGTTTTATATTATTTTTATTCACATTATCTGTACAGTATTTAAATTATAAAATAAAGTTATATGGGTTTTAAGTGAATTACACTACCATGTATGTAAGAACAATTTTATAAGAAATAACTTCAAACAATGTAACCCCGACTAATAACATTAGGCTTATGGTAAATTTGATGTGGCAGCACTGCAACACACAAAAAAAAAATTATAATAAAAAAATGTGGCTAGAACACTTTTCATGTTAACCATTCCTTACTGATACTAAGTTTGGGAGGGAGAGCGTGACACGTGGGTTCTGCTGCCCATGTTGCGTTATATTTAGATGCATTTTTCGGATGCATAGATATGATTTTGCACTGTGTGGGGACACATTGGGTGGGGTCTGACTGTACACTTAGTGTGGAGCTGCAATGGTGATAATGTAAGAAGTACACGCACTGATAACCCTCCAGCACATCTCATAAAAAATTTTTCATATATTTTCTTAATTACTATTTTCAAAACAATCCCACTAGATATTTAGATATTTCAATATACAGAATCTGTAGTACAACAAATTTATGAATTAGTGAGCTATCTTATTTGCTCCTTAGGGGGGCCTGTTATGATGACAATAACTTGTGACTGGCAAGCTTGGTGCATGCCAAATTTAAAATCACGACCACATGGCTACCTGTGTTGGCGGGCTTGTCTTCACGATGGGCACACGAGTGTCACAAATAATTTTGCACATATAAGTAGATTTATGTTATGCAGACTTATATTAGACTAAAGTGGGAAGTGGCACAGAACATAGTTTCACACATTCACCTGCATATGACTGAATTTTCTCTGATTTCAGTAATTTCTGGTAGAAAAATGGTCCTTGCACATACCTAACCCAATTCATGTATGATGAACTTGTAATCTTGAAAAGTGGAGACGTTCTGCATACAGTGGCCTGACATGAATGGGGGAGGTTGTTGGACGTTACTGGGTCAGTACCGTGGGATCCAAATTTTACCAGGGGGTGCTGAATATTAATTCTGGTGTCCTAGATACTCTGTGATGCAATGTACAGTATAGCACTTTATACCAAAAGTATTGGGGTGCTACAGCACCCTCTCTTCCAACATTCATGTACTGGGGGAAGTGAGAGAGGGAGGGCGGTGCAGCACACACGGGAGAACTGACTAACTACAGAGTGTGTACAGGAGATGCGCATCTGCCAACAGTTGGTCAAAAATTTTCTAACAGCTTTGCAGATAGCTGAATTCTTGATTAGAAAAGTCTCAATTTCAAAAACTCCTAGCAGCCTTCCAGCACAGATGCACAAGGGAATTAACTGAATAAAGGAAATTGGAGGGCAGTTACATTAAAGACAAGAATATTCAGGAGCTATGAAATTATCAAATAACAGGGAAATTTATAATTTCTACTGTTTTTATTCTAAACGGTAACTTGGAGTGATCAGAAACTAAAGTTGACATGGAATATAAATTTCCTGCCATTCACTAACGTAGCAAACTACATGAACTCAACACTTGTGCCTACAATCAAGGGCATTAGTATGAAATTCATAGGCGTTTCATTGATCTGAACAAACTTTACATCTTATAATCTCTCATCTATTACCATTACCTGAAGGAACCATCAAACCCAACAGGAAAAGAATTACTATGTTGTACAATATAAAGATCCACTTGTTGGTAGTGGTGCTCATAGTGTTGCCCAAATAAAAGATACAAACAAAAGGAAGTACTGTATGTAAATTATGAGTGTGATTATTTTGGGCTGGATAATGATGGCAATCAAAACTAAAATAAAGATAAATTATTTATCAGGAAGAACAATGTAACAGTTTCGTGGGAAGGAATCAGCAGGAAATACTGAAGCTATTCATACATGCTTAATAAAAAAAAAACAAGTCCTTAAAAGTTAAAAAAATCAATTTCTAGCGCTCTGCAAAGATGAAGCATTTTGGTTCACTGTCAATATGAAAACATCAGTGTTAGACACAAAAATGATTCAGCTACCAGGGAAACAACAAGGACTTGGCGCTCTATGTGCTATAGCAAGTCAAAGGAAGCTGTGGACACTGATTACTGGGCATCAAGAAAGTTAGGGATTGAGGAAAAGTTAGGGATTGAGGAAGTGTCTTGTAATAGTGGTTGTTGTATAGTATGATAGTATTAAAGAGGTAGTGGAGAAATAGAAGGAGAGAACAGAGTCAAATAGTGTGAGAGTGACCACATTGTAGCTAAGATAAAAGTAATGGTCAGTGGCTTGGGTGAATGAAGTGTGGTAAGAAGAGAAAAATGGACATACCATATAAGGTTGTTGACTTGTAGTTCAATAATGCATAGCGAGTGTGCAAGGTAAGGTACACACAAAGTGCAGTTGTGTAAGTAGCAGACTGTGGAATGTTGCTGACTTAAATGGGCTGATGTGCAGGTAATCATGTGGCCTCGGTAAGACTGTAAAAGCTTGACATTAAGGATATACCCCTGGATTATGCCAATGAGTTCTACTACCTGCGTTACATGATCAGTGCTGGAGGTGGTGACAAAGCTAGCTCAGTTGCAAGGGTCAGAAATGGCTGGAAGAAGTTTAGGGATTTGTTGCCTTTATTGATGGCAATGGGACTTTTTCACTAAAGAGGAAAGTTGTATCTTACTGGCATGAGAAGTGTGATTTTGACTGGCAGTGAAACATGGGCAGTTAAAGAGGATGAGATATGTAGGCTTGAGCGATATTAAGTGCCAATGGTGAGATTTATGCATAACGTGACATTGAGATATATAAAATCCTCTTCAGAGTTAAGATGATGGCTTCCCAAGACTTAAAAACACATCTAAAATAACCCCTATTAAATAATATGAAGCCTGTGACATTCACGGTTTTGAATAGCAGTGTTATTATTAATATTACAGCTTTCAGGAACGGAA
The DNA here is from genome assembly GCF_018991925.1 of Homarus americanus. Taxonomy (NCBI): domain Eukaryota; kingdom Metazoa; phylum Arthropoda; class Malacostraca; order Decapoda; family Nephropidae; genus Homarus; species Homarus americanus. Next base: position 7,891,819 of record NW_024749657.1, read on the forward strand.
CCTTGAAGTGCGGCAAGAACTGCCTGCATACCACTCCTAAACCAAACCAATTACCCTCCCTCTTGAACTGTGAATAATCTCAAGTATGAGTGACTATCACAAGGTTGTACGATAGAGATAGTTAACGTGAATGGGTAGATAAGATCCCGAGTGAGGTGTCTGACAATGGATTTTAAAAATAAGGCAGGTCTTCCAGGCAAGAAACTCAACAAAATCAGTTTGAAGAGTTCAAATTAAATAATAAGGACCTCCAAAAAATGCCTAAAGACTGGTAATATAATCACAATGGACCAAATGACCAAGAATTCATTAATGAGAAGTGTGAAGCTATGAAGGCTTCAGTAATAATGTAGCCTATTAAATATCTTTGTCCTACTTATTATTGGTGGCCATATTTTTCTTCTTTAAATCTCAATAATAATATTATCCTTAAAGAGTCACAACAAACTTGATAATCAGCCAAGTACATTTTTACAATACAGTACTACACAAATTTTACAGAGAACATTTGCACATTTCACAAGGGTGACAATAACCAAACAATATAAGTATTTCTCTGTTAACACAATACATATGTTCCTAAAAACTATCGTGCTATGAGTAAATGCGTAAATGAAATTAATAATCCAATAGGAAAACATGTACTATAAGGTAAGGGATAATGTTTAAGAGAGAAAGATTATATGTAACAAATAGTTATGTATTATGTGCTTTGTTTAGTCTTATACAGGGGGTCCTCATTATCCATTGGGGATGTGTTCCAAAGAAGAGCAACGTATATGTGAAATTCCGTATATTGGTAAAACGTATAGTGAGAAACCCCTGTATAGGTACTGTATATATGAATAAATAAAATAAAATACAAATTAATATTGCAGATACTGTAAGTTTTATTTACCTTAGATGATAGTGGTAGTTGCCTGATGTCATGGGGGTGATGTTATAGAAGCAAGTGGCATGTTATTTAGAAGCTGGCAGTGAAGATGTTGATGATAAGTGGGGCTGTGAATCATCTGCCTTTGAAACTGAACTCTTGCTAATATCTCAGATGTCGTTTATAGTTTTTTTGAATAAATGTTCAAATGACAATTGTTTCAATTGGCAGCATTTTTCTTTAAAACAGCTAATAATAGAATCTCTCTGCATTATTCAAAGCTCTTGCTACTTTTATGCTAGATTGCCTGTCAAGATTATCTTTGTCAAATATTGACAATTTGTCAACAAGACTGAATTCATTTAAAAAAATTATGGTAGTGGCCAGTTTCTAAGTCATCATCTTTCTGATCTTGTAGGTCATTCAGCTGGATCAGTTCTATATTCATTAACCCCTCAATGTGAAAGCTGAGTAACACTCCACTAAAATCATCTATTCCCACCTCATCAGTCAAAGCTTCTTCAATAATTCTCTTCACTGTTTCAGGAAAAGCTTCAGCCTTGTCTATATTCCTAGCTGCAGCCTCACCCATCACCATAATTTGCACTTCTCAATCCTTTCAAACCAAGCATGGTTCACAAACAAAGAATTAACTTTTGATTAATTTTCTTAACAACTGAACTATTCATACAAGGTGTTAGCTTTTTCCTGTATGGTCATCAAACTTGAAGCATATTTTGTTTACACTGGTGTTCAATCGATAAAGAAAAGAATCTCTCCATTTTTTCCATTATGGGTGATCATGCATGATTTATTCTCGTAACACTGGCATAGCATTCTTGGCGTAGTTCTTAATTTTATCAGCATTTGCACAAATCTTATGCAAGATTACTTCGCAAAGACCCATAGCAAGTTCATTTTCAACAACTTGCTCCCCTTTCTCAAACTGCCCAATTATTTCCGTTCCACTTTTAACAAAATAAGACTTCCTTTGTTTTTTAGACAGAGAAGCACTCTTGTCACTTGATGCTCACTTTGCACTCATGATTGAAAGGGGTGCCACTGGTAAATCATGAAAGAACAGCAAAATATGATGGGTTAATACTGTGTGTGTGTGTGTGTGTGTGTGTGTGTGTACAAGGTGAACTGAGTACTGTAGTGGGAACAGGAAGAAACTTTGTCTATGATATGTCTCGAACACGTTTGTCTATCAATCTTGTTTAATAGGAAATGGATCATGTTTTGTGAAAGCTGTTCTCTAATTGTGGAAGTATAAAATGAGAATCATGTTGTGTAAACACGTGCAAACTGAGAAATACTGTACAATACAGTACCTGTATTTGATAAAAATATAAAACTTCTCCACCCTAGTTACATTAACCATTTTCCTAACTAATAAAAAAATTAAATCCTAAGTACTACAAACTCTGGTTTAAGAACAACACTTATGATTAAATATTAAAAGGCATCATCCTTGTGATACATGTCTATAGACTTAACCTAAACAGTTCAAATAATAAATTATATAATAAAACTGTTGTTGAATATATCCTATGGTGTTTTGTAAATTAAAACAAATTAAGTCTTGTGAAAAGATACTGATAATTCACATGTCTAACCCAAATCCCTGACTGTCTTAGTAACAAAGCAAACACTATACAGTACATCCAAACAATTACTAGTAGACTTTTTCTGTCTTTTTTCAAATAGACTTCCCTCACAGCTGCCATTTCTATACCTTGGACTGGCTTCTGTTCTCTCAAACCCTTTCCTTGAAAACATGCACTACCTGGCATAATTCTCCTGACATTCTCTCACAAACTATTCATCTTGGCACAGAATTCTGTATACCCCATCTTTTCTTACCAAGAAACCAAGATCCCTGCCCTGGTTCAACCATTCTTGCTGAGTAACATCCAAACACCATCAGCCCCCAACTGACAATAGGAACATTTCAAATTGAAAACCTTATGACTACTGTAGACTAACTTTTTCTGAACAAAAGATGAATGATTTGTATCCTCAGTTATAGCTTACAGTGGTTCAAAAGAAGACTTTATTTTTTTATTCTAAATGTTTCAAAATTCTCTTTGGCCCTTAACAACCAACACAGCTCGCATGAGGATGTTGATATCTTTCTACAATCTGGTGTTAATTTTGACATGGAATTAGCATGAAACTTCAAGCCCAAGCTTGATAGTCCTCTCAGTAGGTCACTTTCATCATTCTCTCCTAGCCATAAAAATTTAGAGTTATGACCAAATGCTTAAAAGTCGAAGGAAAATTTGGAAAAAATGCAAAAAATAGACTTTGCTTGTAAATTGACAAGACCAAAAAGCAAACTATCACAAAAAAATATATTGGAGAAGAATATATTAGCACTTGAAAATAATGAAGATGAAGCCTTTATAGGCAGTGAGAAAGTATAAAACACAATGGTTGCAAACACATTTAAATTGTATAGGCATGAAATGTTTAGTAATGGTAGCTCATTACCATACATTTATAATTTCTTGGAAATATAATATGTAATACATGATATGAATTTTTGAGAATACAGTATTATACAGTTTAGAATTTCTAAACCTGATAAAATTGTTGTACCATAAGTAGAATGAAATAAGGCAAATGATGAGCTTTAGTAGTTTGATGAACTGATGGGTGAGAAAATGCCAAAGATTAGCATGCTGAAAATAAGTGGTGAAAATAATAACAATATAAGAATTTAGTCTGAAGAAAAGTGCTTAAGAGTTGTCTTAGCTGGTACTCAAGGCTTAAGATCAAATACAGTTGGCCCTCGATATTTGTAATGACTATATTCTTGAAAAATTTTGTGAATGCAGAATTCCTGAATATAGAAACCTTGGTTTAATGGGAAAAAGGGGTTTAGCTTTTTGTTATGATTGAACACAAGGGGAAATGGTAAATATTTAAGAACAATGACAACAATAAACACTGAACCTATAAATACAGTGAAACCTCCCTCTAACGGACTATATGGGGGGGGGGGGAGCGTAGTCCATTAGATCAAGTACAATAGCACATGCCACACATAGCAATAGAAATAAAATAAGTACAAACTAAATTGTATTCTACACTATAGTACTGTACAATATTTACAAGTTTCACAGATTCACACTGTTATTTGCAAGGGTAGTTCTGTACAAACTAATTATTGAAGACCAAAAACAAAAATTCTATAGTAAATAAGGATAATAGCAACACCTGCACCCCACCAGTGGTAGTCATCAAGACTGGTGTGAATAAGTTCTGGTCTACCCTGTTTACTCAGGAGCAACATGATTTAATGTTAACTTTTTTATGCAAAACACTGAAGAACAAGAAAAAGAAGGAGAACATACAGTAAATATATGTCAGATGAAGTCTCACTGTAATAATATGTTATGAAATGTAAATATTTTGACTTACCTTTGATGATGACATTGATGATTTGAGGGATTTAGTGCAACAGTGACAAAGGCACCAAATTTCATTTTCCAGAAAACATTTGTTAAAGTTTTAAAAACATAATTAACCATCAAATCATGAAATATTTATTGACTTTGATGGTACACAGGAAGTGAATGTACTGTAGTTTTACCCTCAATATACTTTTGTATTATTACTGAAGATTTTATTATCTGGGTTCTTTGTGACAACATTCCACAATGTTCATTTTTTATTGTGTCAACAATCTGTCATTGTTAGATGAAGGAAATAAATAGGTGTATCAGGTACAAGAGATATTAAAGTATTATCACTGCTGGAACAAGAACCCAATGAACAGGTATTGATAAAGAAGAACTGTAGGCTATGGTAGCTAATATTTTTCATGTTTCATGATAACAGTTTTGCTCCCAATAAGCAAGGATCTCAACCCCCTTTAACATCCTTCATGAATACTGGAGGTCAGTGGTTGTGAATGAGGGTTCAAATATAGTTACTAACTTGTGAACAGCGAGGGCCGACTGTACATGCTGAATACTATGACATGTTAATTACCAAAAAAAGAATGATAAATTATAAGTTCTCATCATTGTTCTCTTGTCTGTATTACTTTATCAAAATTAGATGAGTAGAAGCAGATGCATCCACTAAAAGATGATGTTAGTGTAATGAGTGTACATCGAGTAAAATTCTGCTCAGTGTCTGTTATGCAGGTCGTAAAGTGCAAGTTTTTCTCCATCACATTAAAAGTAACAAAGTTCTACAAGCCAAATCTTTATGAGCCTTCTCCAAACACAATTGTCTAACTATCTATCATAAGTTTTAATTAATCTCCATACGAATCATACTATTGTATTTACCTAATCATTTATCAGAAGTAAACATTAAATCTGTGAAAATAATTTACGTATTCTTTTATCATCAATTAGAAACATGTGAATAATGTAAAACATAATAAGATACTGTATATATTAGTAACTGATAGGCTTACTACAGTTAACAATATAAAATACTTAAAGGGGTTAAAAGGACAAATATTCTCACTAAAGGTGTTTTTGTATCTGTAAAAATTATAACTAACATTACTAATGGTACTTTATATATCTTTCATTATCTAAATAAACTCGGACAAAGGAATAACACAGAAAAAACGGGCTAAGTCTCTTTCCTATAAACAAAGCACAGAAGTATGAAAATGAATTTGTGGGTGATTCTAATGCATTGAACTCAATACATTTTTATGGATCAGTAACATGTTGCATTACTGTATTTTCCTTCTATTTCTAGTCAGAGTTAAGCACTGTAGGAGGGGAAATATGAGGTTATATTGATCCAGTGTTACTAAAACACCTGGTCATAAATAGAAATTACAGCCAAACATTGAAACTTCTCAACATACAAGGTGAAGAAGTTACATGTAAAGCAAAAACTAAATAAAATATGATAGGCACATGAAAAAGTAAGAAATAACACCACACACCACACCAGGGTCATCTTGTGAGTGTCATAGAGAAACAGATAACTGGTAAAGGAGAGGGCCAAGCAATTCATGCATACTCTACCTACAAGCTAAAAGCCACATCACTGCAGAATTACTATGAGAGGTTTGTGACAATTATATATATATATATTCTTTTATGAAACTCTTGAAACAAAAAGAAAGATTTGTATTCTTAACCCCCCCCCAAAAAAAGCCTCAGTATCATATACCTTTTCTTTAACAAATTCAACACCTAGGTACACCATTACTGGAACCTCCGCAGAAGAAATTTTATCATGATTCGACAATAAACATTTTATTTAATAATTTTCCTTCAATCAATATCAAGAACATTTATAAGAATTGCGTCAGAAAATAAGTTGATTTTTCATACCGTAGTGACTAATATTACAGTACTGTATACAGTACAAGCTGTACTTGTCTATCGACAGCTATGTTCATATTTAGTTACGTATACTGTATTTGTCGTGTTGTAGAAGGGAACACAATTTTTAAATGAAAAACATTAAGGAAAAGTATTTTGCTAAACACAACGAATAAGAGATATGTTGGGCACTAATAATTTGAATGTCAGGACTAGAGGTTACAAAAATTTAAGGTGGTGATGAGAGACGACGACAATTTGACTTATTCCATGATGAGTGTACGGTGGAATGCAACTGCTTTAAGATGGTTTGCTGTTCAGGCAATTGCATGTATGCACAGTACTATCATGTAATAAATATAATTTTTTTATCTCATTACCATTGCATTTACATGTTAAAGTATAGTAAACAATGTTATCGTTTTAATATTATCTGCCATCGTTTGCTACATTTATAATGCCAAATTCATCCTGTAAACAACAGATAAAATACAAAAGCCAAGAAATGTACACACACATATTCAACTGCAAAAAACAGTACAGTACTGTATTTACCAAGTGTTAAGAATTACTAATCATAATATCTTCTCTATCCCTTGCCATCACTGGAGTTAGGTCTGACTGAAGAAAATGAGTAAATGAGTGAGTAAGGGCATCACAGGTCTACAAGAACACATCTACAAGGCTACAAGGGTGCATGTGCTTGACTTGCTCATGATTTTAAGGTGGAGAAACAGACACTTTAAGAGATTCAGAAGTTCCTAGTGCTTAAAGTACACCTTTTTATGAATATTCAGGTTCCTGTAGACATACCACAATTTTGTATGCATTGTTATAATGTTAATTTTTATCAACACTCATCACTGTGACTGTAAACAGAACCCAACATACTATGACCAGAAACAACATGGCTTACACTGAATGTAAGATAAGTCAAGAGCTTTTCCCTATTTCTCACCTTGAAATTCATGAGCTAATATTTATATTTGCTGTAAACATGTAACTCACTCCTGTGATAAATTTACCTTGAATAACTGAACTCCGATAACTGCAAACATAAACTCAAGAAGGCAGGTAACCAGCATGATGTTGCCGATGGTCTTAATAGCCACTATGACGCATTGAACTACATGCTAAAAGTTCCAAAGGAGTTTCCAAAGGCCACCAGCAAGGGAAGGGAGAAAAGAATATTGGTAAAAATTAATAACAAAAATAAATAATGGATATATTTGTTGGTTGTGACTTCTTGTAGTAGATATTACCAAATACCTGTAAATAAGCATACAAAATTAAACAAATGATGTTGCTATTTGTAACTAATATGGAAATTAAGATAACAAATTATGTCAGTAGCCCATTCAGCAATATACTTTACATATTAACAGAGACATTAATGGTTGCCCTTCGTGTTCGAGGATGGCCCGCTCTTAGGGCCACCTAGGCGTGAATTTGTTGAAGGTGTAGAAGCTGTCGCCAACACAACAACCACACCTTAAGTTAATGAGTTGCATGACCCAGTGACAAGGAATAGTCCGAGAAGACCGGACAACTCGCCAACTGCACTAGCTGATCATTACCCCGGAACACGATCCACAAACCTATCAACATTCAGGTCCCCAATTACTGCTGGGTAGACAAAGGCAAATGGCGTGAAGAAACTTGCCCATAGTTTCACCCTGTCCAGCAATCAAACCCGGGTTCACTCGTTTGCGAGGCGAGCATGCTGACCATTACACCACAGGCAATAATATGTACACAAGAGATATACTGTATATCACTACAACAATTGTATCAATGAATTTAATAACAACACTAACACAATACATCCCAAATATGAAATAATCTAAACATCAGGCAATAAAACTTCACTCTATATTTTTCATCATTGTTAGGCAATGGAGGTGGTATCCCCTGGCTTTAAATACAGGAATGATACACACACACAAAAAAAAAAACTGTGACCAAGCAATTTTTATATCTGTACATAACACACAAGAAAAATGTCTATTGGAGGTTATGCAAAATATTATGTGCCTTTTCATAGTATCACTGCAAATTTAAATAATGTCAGAAGTAAATTTTCTAAGACCAACTGTCAAAAAAAACAAACAATAAAAGACAGCAACCATTACTAGCAAAAGAGCATCACCAATTTCATAATGAGACAAAGATTTCCTACAACTGCAGTAAATCAGTTATCAGACAGGTACAAGGGGCCAACAACACCAAAGACAATACAACACTCCACATTACAAGCCAAGTTAAATCTAATTAATTGAGATGTTGTTTAAGTATATCCAAGAAACAATGAATTCCTATAACAGCCACCAGGAGCGATAACACCCTTCATTACTCCATGCAGTGCTAAGGAATGTGCATTCTAAATCTAAAAAAGAACTTGTGTTACCATCGGGAAACCAAGAAAACCTTAAAATAAATTACTACCGCATAAGTGGCCACCTAGTGACAACAGAGTGATAACGTCAGCCCAACACTACAAGCCACTCTGCATGTTACCAATGTATAGGTGCTACAAATAAGAGACTCCTTCTCTTGATGGATAAGAAGGGGCAAACATCATCCCAGAACAATACAGTAAACAATAAAATGACCAGGCGTGTGTAATCCTAATCTGGGACAAATATGTTATGAAGGCAATGTCAAGATGTTTTATCAAAACAAGACCTTCCTTAAATAAAAAACAAAATCCTGAAATAGCCATAAAGGGACATAAAAGCACTGCAAGATGCCAAGGAATAGTTGTCTTTCTGGTTAAAACACTATTAAGATACATCACCAGGACATAAAAGTCCCTTCTTAAAATCAAAACAACTCCTGTAGCAGGGAGCAAAATGAAGGAATGAGACTGAAATCACATACAGTATTCTTACTGAGCCAGAAACTGACTCCTGTGTTATCTACTACTGTAAGTCTACAGGTTGGAACTAGGAAACCCAGGAAAACCCTCAACATAATGGTTGGGACTAATCCATTAATTAGGCACAGCATCTCCTCATTTCAACCACATCTCTTAAAAATAGATATTAGAAGTAATAATTCTTGTCTCATACACCAGCAGGGCACAAGGGACAGTACCTAGTGTGTGTAGTAAAGTAAACACACTTTCTTCTTTACAGCTATAAAGAGCTCAAGAAATATATTGTACCTAACTATATTGTTAAAACCAGTAATAGCATGAAAGAATTCAATGAAGCTACAGCAAGAGAACTAAGTAATTTTCTATATAACTAACCAATGAAAGTTGACGTAATCCATCAGTCTAAGTATTTAAAGGCAAAATAGTGGCAAAAGCCACTAGAAGTGAGCTATGACACCGTCCTGAATCATCGAAGCTACTGGACTATCAGGTCCCGGAGTAGAGGGGTCCAACCTGCACTGTACAGAGTGATATACCTGATCACTGAATTATTCCAAGTGGCGAATGTTGAGGCTTACTTAAGTTTCCAATCTGTAGACTTGAGTATATGTATATACATACATACATATACATATATATATATATATATATATATATATATATATATATATATATATATATATATATATATATATATATATATATATATATATATATATATATATATATATATATACAGTATATATATTACTCATAGACAAACAAAGTATATAGACACCAATATATACATATTCACACACAAACACTCATGTTTATACACAAAGATGAACAACCAAAAACTGACACACAGACAAACAAACCCAAATATAAATATGTTCATGTATACAACCATTCATACTTAAAAGAAGCTCCTATACAAATGCCCACATATATACATATGATAGATTTTAAATATCAATATCCCATTTTCAAATCTAAGATTTAAATTTATTTCAAGAGAACTGAATGAACTTCATATATTGCATACTTCAGCCATAATCATACACTTGAAAAATACTGATTTACAGGTGAAGAGTTTTGTTAATCCTCAGTTCTAAATGATTAAGATTTGATACAAAACACTTTTAATAAAATCCTTTTAAATCTTGAACTCATATACTGATTCCAAGATTATGAACATGAAAAGCTGTTCACATTTCACAGGCGATAATCTTCATAAAATCTAAAGGAAATACTTGAACAAATTCTAACATCATTAATTATACAGTATCTGGAAACTTAATAAGAAAAAAATCAACAATGAAAAAGTAAACATTTCACTATGAAAATTTCAATGCCACAAAATCGAGACAAATTATAGAGAATTAAGGAATAATAATCAGATAACGTACTTATGTTAGGCACAACCTATGCACACGTTTGATAGTTGTAATTCCTATCCTGTGTAGTTAATTTACATATTCAAAATAAATTAAGGAAAGATGTACCTTTCATCTCGGCATTTACCTGAACTGATATAATACAGTACCCTGTATACAAATTAAATTTCTTAGTTTTTCTTCACACTATACTTTCTTCCTCTTACATTTTTGGGGGTTAATTAACAGCCATTCCTGTTAAGCATCCTCTAATACATTACAATATTTTCTTATTAGTTTAAGCTTTCTGGATGAATAAGGAATATACAGTTCCTCCTGACCATGAAGAACCTATGGATTATCTATTCATGATAATGCCACCCTCCCCCCCCTTCTTTTATATACAGTACCATTTATTTTTATCCAAATTAAGCATTTTTTTTATAATTCTCTCTTTTTTTCCCTTAATCTCATTTTTCTTTTTTAGAGTTTTTCCTTCCCCACTGTCCCAGTAGATCTTACCTTGAGGCCCTTGGCCCTGTTGATAGCACGGAGAGGCCTGAGGACACGGAGTACACGGAGGATCTTCACCACCGAAATAGCTCCATCCCTGAGGGAGACACTCACAAGTTAATTTCAGATACGGGAAGGGACAGAGACCTTATGGATGTGAAAGAAACAATTAACTAATCACTTAGATGAAATGTTTTGTGAAAAGATTCTGATATGGTAGAGAAACAAAAGAATATCTGGATGAAACAATAGAGGAAATATTTCATACTGGATAAATGAGGAATAGGAGACCATTCACTGAAGGCAGAGAGAAATCAACAGTTCAATGATATAATGGGAAGTCAGATTAGAAAATATATTCTCATGATACTTGAAAGAGAATAAGACCTAATGAATGAGTAAATGGCAGAATAATAAGAAGAGAGGGGACACATGAATATATTACCTGAGAAAATATAATGCATAATTCTGTGAGACAAGATACAGTACACTACCATTTATGAGAGGAACACTTAAAATAATTATAAAGGAAGAACCTGGATGACGTTTCCTACAATACAAGAAGGGAAATGGAGAAGATGGAAATTTCCTGAAGATACTGAAAGTACTGTACATAAAAGAAATATAAATAAGAAAACTATTAGATAAAACAGGTGAAGAGTGGAACAAAGACTGAGAAGTACTGCAATATACAGTCCACAGTATTGTTTTGTTGGAGCAGTCAAATAGATTGATCTCCATTCTTATGCTGTGTAGAAGAGGAAAATACCAGATTATATGTGAGGGTGTACAGTAGTATGTCTCTTTACCGGACTAATTAACGCATCTGACGGTCCAGAAGAGAAAAAACAAAAATAAATTCTGGCACTCATGTGTTGGTATACTTCAGACTACCAGCACATATTAAAGCCTTAGGTTAAGTATTACAGGTATAAAGTTATATTAGAATTATCTAGGTTAATATTCTTTTTTAATAGACCCCAGTTCTTATGTGCCTCATGTCCTAATAGGTCTCAGTCTTCATAAGCCCTAGATGTTGATGGCATTTCATTTGGTTTAAGGCTCAATATTAACTCTATTATTAAAAGAGGGTCTCATGAAGACATAAGACCCCTTGGGCCCCAAGTACGAATGTACGACAAACTTAATGTTTCATTACGATTAGAGCATGGAACCAATTAGCCTCTCAGCTAAGCACCCAGATGATGGAACATTAATACAGTACGGTAAATGTGAATATTTACTGGTAATATAATGTTATATTATTTTGATACAATGAATACCGTATTTATACTGTACAGTATTTGAAAAGTTTTGATGAAATATATATCGTATTCTACATTTTGAAGCTTGATGTATTTATGCTGTAGTTGCAGCCATAGTGAGCGTTCGGGCGAGAACAAAAGAAATGCTGTTGTTAGGTTTAAGGAAAACTTAAATAAGGCAATTTAAGATAAAAGGCAGAATAAGATTCAATAGCACTGTCGAGGAAGCCGCGTGAGTTTCAAATAGTTTTTCTAGATAATCATTGACTTGTGAGGAGTGCATCTTCCATAGTGATGCATGTAATATGCAGGGAAATGCAGCAATTGGTCTTGCCATATGAATGCATCTAAATTATTAAACATATTTTTAGTAATACGTTGTCACAGGACAGAGGATGCTTTGCCTAGATGTTTGAAAGAGGGCCATTTGTAACTTGGGGACTTCCTATAAGTAAAGTTTATTGTATTGTGTTTTTATCTACTACAGAGCAGTTGCAGCACAGTAGTATAATGGTAAATAGGCTTTATTGGACCAGACTCCCCAATTACCATAGTCCAATACAGTGAGATTCCACAAAATTGACAATTAATAAGTAGTGTCAAGATGACATCAAAGCAACCAGAGAAACCCCCAAGTGGTGATGCGAAGGTCAAAATTGACCTTTAATTGACAAATCAGGAAGGTTTAGCTAAGTAAAAGTTCTGAAAATCTTAATAGTTCTTTGATAATATCACTGGACACTAATGTTTGCATTACAAGTTGTTCAATCATCAAAACGATCATTTTCTGCTGGAAGTTTCAGTGTTTACATCTAGTCATCCTATACATCAGATATCAGTGCATTGCTGAATGGTCGACAGTGCTGATGTAACAGAGGCTCCAAGGTCAACTCATTGCCTGCCTCATGATGCCGGTTTATATAACCAAGGTATCTTTCACTCGTTCATAATAGCTGTATGTAACACAATCACATCCAAAACACATTACAAACAACAATATAATGATTTTAACAATACTGTAAATGTATGTTAATATTTTTGTTTGGCACAAACAGGATGCAAAATATCTAAACATAATAAAATTTGCAAGAGTCCCCGCCATCAAATCAGAATTGCAGAAAAATATTAATGTATTATACCGTACAGTATACGGCACATTAATACTTCTGTTCTTTACATACAGAGAGTAAAACTATATTTAAATACAAGGCAATATAGTATTTGGTAACCCTGCTGATTTTACTCATCTTGTACAGCCCTACTACTGAGCAAAATTTTTACTGTGCTTGTAATATTTTTTGAGGGGAACATAGTTACCCAAAAAGGTGTAATCATGTCTTACAATGTTCTGGACATGCAGGTGTCTAGTAATGTGACATACTACTGTATCCATGGGGACTGAAAATCAACTCTTAATTAATTTGCATTCAGAAAAAGACTTATGACACAAAATCTACTTGTGATAAAGTCAAACACCGTACTGTACTGTACTGTGATGCAAACTAATTATTTTATAAATAATAATTTCTAAGGCATTTTCTAATTTAATCTTTTAAATGAATATAGAGAAAAAGTGGTCTGGTAATAAAATTGTGCACTTTAGAGGTAAAAAAGCCAAGACAACTGGTTTGGGATTTTGAGTAAAAAAATCTTTTGGACATTAAAGGTCACAAAATTGCAAGTACTGGACCTCATAAAGTGTAAGAAGGAGTGAAATAAGATGAGATTAAGAAGGCAGGTAACAAGATATGAAGTACTGGCCTGAGTTTAAGACACCCAGTGATATAAAATATTTATTATTGAGACAAAGAAATGGAAGTATGATTTTACTGCAAGTGACTTTTACCTAACATATTGGTATCAATGTTGATTTATATTACAAAAACAAAAACATTTATATCAGCAAGAAAGTTAAGCTTAACATATTAATGAGCCAATGTGAATAGTACACTTGTACAAACAAAACTATTATTCAACAGGACTGGAAAATCAGGGTGTCAGCACATCTCAAGATGATGCACGGAAGAAACAGGAATCATAGTCATGGCAAGAATAAAGACAAGTGACTTAAATCAACAATAAGTATACACTAGAGAAAGATGAGTAAACTAAAACTTTTATGACTCTAGACTTATGATTATTTTAGAGCAGAAGACTTATAGTAATATGGTTTACTTTTACCAGAAAGATATTACTTTTGAGTCATGCAATTTAGGCTACAGTACAGTATATGGATTAAACATGTGTTATCTTTTAAAGCACCAATATCATTCAAATTACTGGAAGATCTTTTTTTAAGAAAGTTTTTGTTGAAGAAAACGTGGCATATCTACTTTTAGCATATGCGTGTAGTGATATAGTCACTGAAACCAAGTGATAGAATCATAACTTACTGTAATATAGCTCAAGTATTTCCAGGTATATCTTGCAGCCCTTAACACTTTACTGAGTATAAGCTATAACCCTTAAGGTAAATGTCACTACTAAAACAATTTTGAAAATACATCATTGGAACTTATCATTTGGCTTCATCATTTCTAAATTAGGCATAGTCAAATTTGCAATCTTTATTTTTACATAAATAATTGAAATTTGTTCAGCAGTACCACACTCTGACTACAATTTTTCATACAAAATCAAACATACAGTAATCCCCTGAAATTTGAGCATGCATTAAAATTTTCTTATGAGGCATGGTAAAAAATTTTAAAGAAATTTTGGATTTGAAAGACCAAGAATATTTATGGCAAAATCAACCGAGTAAAGTACGAAAACTACTTTACTTTATATAATTATGAAACATATAAAACGGTGGCATGAACATACAGTATATGTGTGTGAAAATAGATGACTAAGTACAAAATTCCATGTTATGACCTAAAGGAAAAAATGAGTGACCTGCAAGAGCCAGACCAATACACAACTTGCTGGGTAAACCTACCTTTACCGGAAGTTTAACATGTTTAGAAGCAGAATGGATCCTTTAGAGGACAGAGTTTTGCTTCAAAAAGCTTCTCATCTTGTTAAATTAAGGTTAAGTTAGTGCTTCAAAAATATAATCCAGTGGTTGTCTCAGGACCAGTGGGTCTTCAGTCCAAAGGTCAAAATTGTCAGAAGTTTCATGTATTTAGAACTACCTTTCAGCCATATATATAAAAAGTAATTCACACTTTAACCCTTTCAGTTTGCATAAATTTGACCTCATCTTGGGAACAAAGAGGGTAACCAGGTCACTTGTTTTTGTCTTGTTTATAAACAGAAGAATGATCCTGAAATACCTCTCTGTAGTAGAACTCAAAGCAAGGTAACTCAAGTCATCAGACAGGTTAGGATGTCTCAATGTCTTGAATTAGAGTATATAACACAGCAATTGTTCTGAAGGACCGAGGGTCTTAAGATTCACAATCATCCAGCTAAGCACTTTAGTGTCATGGTAACTGATTCCATTATCTATTATTTCATATAAGTCCAACCCAGCCTGTACAAATCTGAGCTCTGGGTTTAGCTGACTGCTCACAATTCAGTTCCTGCTGACTAGTCACGGTTTCACTATAAGACAGAATCAGGTATATTGTATAACCAATACCCCATTACTGACTAGCTAGCACCCTTTACCATGTGACTCGCATTATAATAAACCATTTAAAAAAATTCAGAGGGAAGGAGCTGTTATACAAAATAGGCTGCAGGGGTGGACAGTATGAGAGCTGATCTGTTGTGTAAATGGTTCAGGAATTCAATAATCCTTAGATCTCCTACAGTACGCATCTTATGTTCTATAGAATTATCCAAGACAGTAGTATACCCTTTGGAATACAAAGATCTATAAAACAACAAAAGAAACACATCCTGCCTGAGAACCCAAAGCAAAGTGGTAGACACAAGCATTTTTTTATGGTTTTAATGGTAATTTACAGTTCTCTGGGAATTGGATTTTATATCATTATTTTGATCTAAAACTTTTTTCTTTTGATCAAACATAAAAATGCATCACTGCATATTTTTCATTACAGTAGAGAACAGAAACACCTCCTCATTATTTCCAGCACCAAGTAAAATTTGCTCTATTGGTAACATTGGCTTCATGGGAGAATGGGTTGTGCACTAGAGCTGTCTTTAGCACTTGTTGTTTCACTGTAAATGTAATAATACAACTTGGAAACTACCACAGTAATGTTCTATTTCCAATTCAGCAATGTAATGAACAATATACAGGTATATTCAATACACAAAAAACACACATAGGAAACATAAACAAACAATTAAAAACTGTTCATACCAAAGAGGGGTAAGCCCAAATTCCTACTACTCTTGTAGACAGTACAGTATACAGGCACAAAATATCGGTACAGTAGTCCTTTTCTGCAACTTTTCTTTGTTACTTTTCACATTGGTATATGTTCTTTTCTTTTCTAACATTTTAGATTGCTTCATTCTACAGCTGAAATGCCTCTTGTAGCTATGTACACCCACTAAAAAATTATTCGACACCCGTGTCATATTGTATCACGCCATAAGGGTGCCGAATAATTTTTTAGTGGGTGGACATGTATGTATCATGTATGTACTGTATACATGTATGTGTGTATGTGTGTGTGTGTGTGTGTGTGTGTGTGTGTGTGTGTGTGTGTGTGTACAAGTATCATGTACACCCACTAAAAAATTATTGTGCACCCTTATGGTGTGATACAATATGACACGGGTGTCGAATAATTTTTTAGTGGGTGTACACTAGTATTAATTTATTATGTATTCAACCAGTATAAATAAGAGCTGATATCTGAATGCAGAAGTGAAAATCTCATATTACTGTTTAGTCATCTGTAAAAGGTTATATGAAAAAATAACAGAACATCTTAATTTTTTCCAAAATTGATCACTCTCTTTTTAGGTTGTGCCAATAGTTTTATTCTTTTTTTTATTATTCCATTTGTCAGTATGTATATGTATAAATGTCAAGGTATGTTATCGTAATTTTAGAGTTTTGCCAGGCTATACGGTTTAGCTGTACGCAATTTTAGACAAAAAATTCCATCCCCACGCTATGCACTGTTCTGTTATAGGACATACTGAAGTATAACACACTATACAATAATATAACACTATAATGAAACTATACTGTACTCTAAAACAATCTTACCTTTCTGTGTGAGGGTATATGCTTGAGGGAGTTACAATTGGGGGAAAGGTATATATGATGAAGCAGTTTCCATACATTTGAACAATTAAAATATCATATAATAAGCATATAAATACTTTATAAACATGAAATAAAACACTCCACAGCACTTTTTATCACTTTTACAGATAGCCAAGACGTTTATCATATCCACAGAGGGGAAGTTAATATGCAGTTTACACACGTGATGAGTACAAGTTTGAACATGTGAAATATAAAAAACAAATACTGTACTCTTTATAAAAACTTATATAAACATTAATAAAAACAATTCACAACACTTTTCATCGCTTTTACAAATAGCCGAGATGTTTATCGTGTACACAAATGGGTATTATTGCGCACCTGTACACACACATAACAGTTGGTAGTTTGAATACTGTAAATAAAATATCATAAAAATACACTAATGAGCAGGTGAATATTACTGGACAGTGGAGGGTGCAAGTGTGTGAGATGGATAGCGAGATAAAATATTTCAAAGGCTCGCTCACTGTACCTCCCGGCTTGCTTCCTGATGGAACACTAAAAATTTCATGGTGTCACACTATGGACAGTCACCATTTAGCATTACCAATGGAGAAGAGGGCTATAGAAATGACACACCCAAATCTCAAGTGTCAATTGGAATTACATGATTTTTCATTTATTTTTTCTTTCAAAAGACGTGATAATGACTGACACATGCTATACGACATGGTGTGCGAGTGTTAATAACTCTCACTGGGAATACCTGATCCGGGAAAGAATATTTCCATTAGCACCTTAAGGGTTAAGCCACCTTGAGACCAGAAGTAGATGTTGTCAGCTCAAAATCAAGGTAGACATTGACAGATAAGAGCATGAATACCTCTAGTAAACTGAAAGGGGAAGAGAATGTATAAAACTTTTGAGAATTTTTTCCTCAAACCTGAAACCCCACAGATCAAGAAACAACCATGAAATCAGATGTTGAAAGCACTAATTAGACCTTGCTTTAAGTAGGTGAGGAATTACAGTATTTGAAGCAAAAACATTGTGTGCATGGATAATATCTCCTGTCACTAAAGCTATCAAGCCCTCTGGCAATGACATGCTCTGCCAAAAGGTCTTCAATTGGAATAGATCTCACAGTTCACCCATTCATCCATAGGTATAGAAATAATTTAATAATTACAGTAACATATTTCAGACTGCTTTTTAAGCAGCCCAATAATAAACATGAGAACTCGTAGGATATTAAATAATTAAAAAGAACTGCTGAATTATTTAAACCATTGGTTCCTTGCTCATCATAGGATTCATTCCCTGAGTATCGATGTCCCTACAATAAGGGATAGGAGCCTCAGATGTGGGTAGTCGAGTCTCATACCACCCCCAGAAAACTTAAGAGGAAGATGCATATATAAGAAAGTGTATTGTGAGAGGCAGTATTATCAAAGTAAGTATTCTCAGAAATAAGGTGTAAATATATCAAAAGTACAGTACTGACTATTAAATGAATAACAAGTAGGGTGAGTTTTGTATGGGATATTTGTGAATAGTATGACATCAGGTTTCCTCCAAGGATTTAAGTACTGTACAATACCTGATATTTTGGGTTTCTAGTCCCCAGATTCACTGTTCTCATGGTATAACTCCCTCTTCAGTTTACAGAATTCACTTATCAGCTAAACATTCCATCCAAATGATGGGTGAACAAGAGAGGCTCCACTATATGAAGAAGAATGGTGTACTGTACAAGTGGTGTGAGGGAGTGTAAAGGCTGGATGGAGAGACACAAAATCAGCACAGTGGAATGAAGAAATACATCATCTTGGGAGTGAAAGAAAAGTCTGAACAAAAATGACAAATTTGTCTGCAGAAAATGACAGCTGGGAAAACAAAGAATGCACAACATAAGTTGTTATTTATATATATTTTATTTTATTTATTATTTCCACCACTTATCAGCTTGCTAACCATTCAGATGATCGTTCTGTTCTTTGTTACTTTGCTGTGACCTTTGTTGTTCAGTTAATACAGAATAAACTGGATAACCTGGAGAAAATCAACAATATTTGGTTGGGTTACACTGGATAACATCCTTCTCATATCTGTCCCGGGCCAGGGATTGAACCCAGGACACAGCAGTGAGAGAGATACATACATTACCACTGATCATAAACAGCCCTTGATAATATATTCAATAATACTGCCTTGCTTTTTTGTTTTTTAACTTAGTAGACAATACACCAAAAATTACGTGTTTAAGTCTGACTTGCTGTAAGGCAAAAAAAAGAAAAAAGAAACAGCATTATTATGCAATAATAGTTAAATGTATGATATAAATGAACGGTGTCTTTAACTCTCATGAAAACACTGTAAGTACCAGAGTATTTTCTAGTTCAGTATAGTCTGCATTTACGCGGTCAATTGAACCCGTGGAGGTCCGCGTAAAACGAGAAACACGTAAATGAAATAACAGAACATATGGGATTAATTGAAACAGAGACTGGGCCGACCCCCAAACTCCACTTTTTCCGACACAATACGTACTTTGTAGTAAGAATAACATCTTAATTTTATGATGGTATGCACACACAATTAATAATTAAGAGAAATATCAATAATATTAGGTTTTTTAACACTTACATTAGTAGAAAAGATGGGTCGGCACACGTGGATGGCGGCTGGTTCCGAGGCAGAGGGCAGATTAGTTGCCCTCCGGTGAATCACTTTCACTACTCGCAGAGGTTTGCAGGGCCTCCCTGACAAACCCCTCAAAGTCCATATCCTCACTATCACTGACTTGGGCTGGCTGTGGTTGGGGTGAGTTGCGGGCGAGGAAGTCCTCAATACTACGTTGACAACTAGCACTGATGTTGTTGAGATAGATCTGGATATACGGCTCCATAACTTTCGACAGAAGGTTATTAGACACTTCATACCGATGCTTGTCTGGGTCGTTATCAAGGATGAGCTTAATTTTCTCCCCCAACTCGATGATTTCCTTCACATTATCATGGCTTGGTCCAGGTAATTCAAGGTTTTTCTCGGGTGGTGGGGGTCCCGCGGAAGCCATTGCTAGGGGAATAGCGGGCACAAGAGAGAACTGTATATGCGGACTGAGAACAATGAGATAGGCCCGGCTAGGTCAGCGACTTCTACCCTCTGGTGGCAGGGCACGTCATGTTACATTAGACCAATCACAGCTAGAGGCGGAGGGAATGCGTGGGTGGCAAGGATGCGTGGCTCAATCACAGTCCGATACGTCATATGACGTCAGCGATAACATAAAGAGCAGCCTAATGCGCACCACTCACCGCGCCGCTTTCCGCGTATGGTCAAGAATGGAACGCATGGGTAAAAAATGGGGCGGCGGTCTGGACCTCTCCAGCTGCTCGCCGTGTAAATGACTAAATTTACGGAGTAATTAAAACATTTTCATTCTGGCAAGGCACCGCGTAAATTATCAAACGCGTAAACAAAAACTGCGTAAATCCAGACTATACTGTATATGAAGCAGAATTATATACAATTCTGTAGGATACTCCTTGAGCATATATTATTGTAGATATTTTACCAAACTGTGTTGAAAATGTAGATGTAAAGACCAGAAAAAGTATCCAAACATCAACACAATGACAGCATGGGTGGAGACAGGAGTAGCACACTGCTGTCTGTGTTTGCTTTGTTAAATGTCAGCACATAATAAAAATAATTGGTAGCCACCACAAGATTCACAGTAAAAGATAGATTGAATATGAGGGTATTTTTTTTCTAATGGTTATGGCTTTACTGTGGCCATCAAACCTAAGCATAATATTGCTGAAGTTTTACTAATGCTACTATTGTACCAAAAGGGTTATCTAGCTTGATCCTAACCTAACCAGTTAGAGACAAAAATAAAAAAAAATTAAAAAAGAACATCAATGGAATGAATACACAAACAATTAAATAAAACCGAGATGACACACACCATGGCAAGGGTGATGGTAGGAGTACTTGTGGGACATTTTCCACTCATGGTTTAGCATCTTTTGAAAGACTGGTGCAAAATTAATCACAGGGAATATTATTTAATGCTCACTGACTGAGATGGATTCAAAGGCACTGCTGCTCCAGATGCTCAGCTGCTGGTAACATTGCCACATGACTTTGTTTCTGCTTTTGAACATTTTTAGTGCTTGGTGCAGAATAATCATTTTATTGGACAGACACGACTTATATAGATAATTGTTCCCTAATTTGTTAACAATGCTTTATCAAAACGATACAAATAGAACCGGCATAAATTGGCTACTTGCTCATACTGAAGGAAAAGAGGAACTCAAAATTCCCTCAACTGAATATGGTGATTCTGTAACAACGAAAGTTACTTCTGCTGCACTGGCTGAGTATAATCTCATTTACTGGCACTGTACTACAGTATACATGTGACCGCGTTCCCTTGTAGCCTTGGATAATGAGGAGTATATATAACACAAAAAATGTGGTAAAAGTTGCACCGTTATTCGCAATGACTTTTAGGAATGCATCCCTTGTGATATCCGGGGTATTCCTGTATTGCATTTAATAAGAGGAGAGCTGAAAAATTATGACAATCATCTTGGACTGCTAACCAGGAAGTGAAGCATGAACACAAATAATCACTAACTAACTCAAACTCACTCTACCGTAATTATAGAAGGTGGAGACAGTTTCCACAGCCAACAAGTGCTCAATTGGAGTCATGGCTCTAAATTTACCTACACTTCATAAAAACTGTTGTTTCATGTCCCACCTTCTTTTGAGGCCAACAGTACAGGAGGAATAGAAGGGAAATATATCTATTCATGGGATCAACCCCTTAACTGTAGGGATGCCACTTTTAATATTGCATTTGGCTAACACCAGAAAATTTTATTCAGCACAGAGGGGAACCCATATACAAGTGGTTAAAGGATTAACCCAGGCTGTTAGGAGATACAGTCTAAGGACTGAAAATTCCTGTGAAGTCATCCAGTAGTACAAGAACCACCTAACAAATTATTTCAACTCCAAAAGCCCATAAAACTGCATTAATATACAGTTAACTTTTTCTCAATAATATCATTAACAAAAATGGACAGATCATACATAGACACTTACAGATGTAAGGATATATGGACGGACGGGTGCAAATCAGCATGCACCACTGCATATACAGTGTGGAGATAAAAAACCCTTTTCTCACAATAGAACTTCTGCAAAAAATTAGGCTAAATGATGATCTATTACCAGGAGATTACTGATGTAAATATGTATAGGAATGGTAGGTGCAGTATTTAGAACAATATAATATTATATTCCTATAAAATATAAATATAATGTAAATACGGTTGGGAACAAGGGGCAAAAATACTAATTTATCCACTATTATTTTTTTTTAAATACAAAAATAAAGAATGAAATTAAATGGCTGTAATCAACTGAACATTCACAGATCAATCCACATAGCAAAAATACTATTAATAAGTAAAAAAAAAAATAAAAAATTTAATGTTCAGTGAATACAAATATGTAGGTTTATAATATATTTACTAAACAATACGAATTGAGAGAAAATTTTCTGCCTAGTCTACAGAAGGCAACCTAGTGAGTTTTAAGAGTTTAAGAAAACATTCAAGTCTAGCTAATTTAAGGGAGAATTTGTGAGTTTTCATTACTACAGCAGCAACAGATGTCTGAAAGAGAAGGATGAGGTGTTGAAGATACAGGACAAATCACTCTGTTTACAATTTGTTGGGCAAAGGGTTGTTTATAATAGCAATGAGGAAAATATGCAATTATAATACACTCACTTAGATCACTACTACTCCACGAAGGACAGGTTAACGATTTATTAATCATTGTGGGAACATTTATGATCATTTAAAGTGTTATTTCTTAAGGTAAATTAATCGAAGCCAATCTCCGATTTAAACAGTTTACGATCCAGATAGTAGACATTTTTATTTTGCTACGCAAGAGCTACCGCTTAAGCCAGAAGATATCAATGTTATTACCAGATAATTCAATCTTACAGAGTCCAATGTCCTAATGATCATCGGTGCTCACTCGCCTACTGTTTACACCACAAAGTCATGCAAAGTGCTGTTCTTTGTTACCTGAACACAGGATCATATTTCAGTGCTTCACTGACTGTCAGGGATTGCCATTTGGCATGCAAATGACCATACAAATCCTCTGAGGATTCATTACCACCAGTGTTACCATAAGAGGAGAAGCCCTCAACATCAACAATGGTAGCTTCAGGATCATCATAGGGGTTGGCAACAACTTGCACAGAGTCCAAGACAAGACGGTAAACTTTGTTGGCATATCTTAAGAGGGTCCGTTCTGACTGGTTGGGCTGGAGAACTTTACTATGGGGAAAATCAGGAGGGAGACTGTGTTAACATTGAGTCAGGAGATGGATATACATGACAGTTCATGAGTGAAAGGGTCAACAACTGTCTAACAATAGGAAAAAATAAAAGGTAGAGAAGGGTAAATGTGGTTAAAATAAATTCACTTGTGATATTTCGGATACAGTACTGTATTTTGAAAAATAAAAATTCACTAAATAAAAAATGGGAGGAAAATATTATAGACAAATGTTGGCACCTGATCAACCAGTGGAAGATGGGACTGAAAATCTAAGAATTGTAAAATAAATTGAAAGAAAATATTAAGGATTCAAGTATGAACTGCCATTTTATGACTAATGGGAGGAAACATAGTGGTCTGCAAGATCCATTTCTTTATATCACCCCCTTGCTGAGCCTACCTTTAAAAAGCCTTGACATCTTTAACAGCCAGATACTTGTCCACTGGCCAGACAGATAAAGATGAATAATACTCATGCTGCAAGGAGGCTTTTCACCATATCACACCCAGGTTAAAGACTCGGTCCCAATTGATCAATATCTCCTCTCCTAATCTGGATAAAGCCTATTCATATCCATGTCCTCAGTTCTATAAATATCGTATGTGGATTATCTGAAAGTTATATTTTATATACTAGTTCAATTCATCAGAAATTTAGTTTTAGGGAATTTTTTTTATTGATTATCATATTATTTAGTACTGTACTAATTTATTTTACTTTACATTATCCTCAGTGTTATCTGTCAGCTGGCCAGTCAGGTTGTCAGTCAAATTTCAGTTACTCACTGTTGACAAGTACTGGCCATGAATGTGATCTTGTATGTATTTGAGAATGTTCAGGTGTTTATCAAGCTTGAACTTATAGGAGCTCACACCAGGAGCTGTCACATCATTTGCTGGTCAGTTATTCTACAAAATTATTAGCTATTGACAGTATTCTGTACTGATAGCTTCTTTGACTTAAAGTTGAGACCTCTAGTGGGATGCCCATTTACAAACTTCAGATATGTACTTTTGACTTGAGTAATGCTTTCTGAGGTTGACATACTTTTACAGGTATTATATTGCCCTTTGCCCATCTGTAGTATAAACTGGGCAATTGTATGTGTCATAGTCTCCATTTTTAAGTGAGGTGTATGAGTGCTGGTGCAAGTATGGTGACCCTCCTTTGGACTTTCTCAATCAATTGGCAGGCACAAGAAAATATATGCATAACACTTAGTTTATCCACATGAGGAACTGGTAGCAGAATTGTCTAAGACCAGAAGTAGCTCTTTTTGGTTTGGTGTCATGGCAGAAATTGTGGAGCCAGGAGTACAAACTTCCTCTTATAGCCAAAGGGGTTAGAACTGTATAAGTTTACACAAGGATATCAATCATTGGTCTGACACTTCAGGGATCCACCAGACAAGCACTAGATCATTTAAGAATGAATTTTTGAACTTGGTTCGATTGAGTGAGTAGGGTACTTGCTAATATTGCCATTAATTGAGTTCAAGACCTCCAGCAAAGGCTGACTCAACTCAGGTGTTTCTGTAGTATGGATCTCGCAAGTCACTTGATGAGAACACCTTGATCATAAAAAGTTAAACATGGGATCAGAAAGAAAGATTCACTGAACAATACAATGACTGGGATCTATTTAAAAAGGCAGTGGTAAAAATAAGCTTATTGAAACTGTGCTGAAAAAAGTCAATTAAAAAAATAAATTAGAAAAATAGAAAAGATAATAAATGCACACAAGTACAGTACCATAAAGTATGCTTCAAATCAACTTAAATATCTGAAACTATATATATATATATATATATATATATATATATATATATATATATATATATATATATATATATATATATATATATATATATATATATATATATATATATATATTATCTATCTATCTATCTATCTATCTATCTATCTATCTATATCTATATCTATATATCTATATATATATATATATATATATATATATATATATATATATATATATATATATATATATATATATATATATATATATATATATATATATATATATATATATATATATATATATATATATAAAAGGTCATCATGCCTTTTTTAATGTTTTCATGGATGACATAATAACAGTGGTGAAAATATGGGTAATAAAGAAAATCAAATTTGGCAAATAATATGGGATGTACGACAGATGAGTGTGATGCAGTCTCCAGATGACTCAGCAACAGTGGGTGACTCAGAAGAAAAGTTACACATCTAAATAAATGAGCCTGAATGAGTGTGCACTCTTAAGAGTTGATTATGCATATGAACTAAAGTAGAGTGGTGAACATAAGAAAAGATGGGAGATGAGGGACAAAATGTTTGCTAGAATGGAGATAAAATGGAAGAAGTGGAGGGTTTCATGTATCTAGGAGACTGTGCCAAAATGGAATGATGAGTCATGAACTGAATTAGAGTACAGTAGTTGAAAGAAAGTAAGTAGGTACTGTAATAGGTGAAATGAGATATAAACTGTACTAAGAGAGAACTATATCAAAAGACGAGGAGGTGGGGATGTACAGGTTAATTGTTGTTCTGACATGTTTACCTGGGTGAGAAGCATGTACACTGGACCCAAGAGAGAGGAACAATAACACCAAGCTTTAGAGCACTATATTAAGTAAACAGAATACAAAATAGTAGAGATGTGGAAGAGAACAGGACCTACAAGGAAGGGAAAAAACTAAGGTGATGGGAGGGAGGGAGGGGAGGGAGGGAGGAGGAGGAGGGAGGGAGGGAGGGAGGGAGGGAGGGAGGGACAGCATTTTTGTGCTAAGTTTGAAATTAAGAGTAATACGTAGCTTATTTACCATACACTATAAATCCTCATGTGGCATAATATCATCAAATGGTACAGGCGATGTTGATAACTCATCAAGATGATTTGGCATGAGTATTTAGCCCAAGAATAAGTGTTTCACATATGCCCTATTTGTGATACTGATTTATTTATCTGTTAGTACAAGTGTGGTGTTTTCAGTTACAGTTCAGTATTAAAGATGGAATTAAAACCAATCCCAGACTCTTATTCATCTTCACCCACACGCATTCACACAAACTGCTCCGATATTCTATAAACCACCTGATTTCATGATGATCATCCATTCACATGCACTAGTGATACCCATCCATACCCCCCTCACTTTTAAAGCTTCATTCACTTCACCTTTTCATTACTTTTTGGTCATTCTCTCTCTTACCATCTACCTCTTAAACTATACATTCTTTACATCATTCTTTTACTTCCTGTTCTCTCATTATGTCCTAACTACTTTAACAAGTCCATCTTTGTTCTCCTCCATTTTCAAATCTGTTTTGTTTCTATAACTCATATTCACACTACATACTGCTCTTAACTAGTAGTTTCTTTTGTGTCATATTTGCTTCTTCTATACATTGTACTTTATTCCCTAAGTTTTCACTCTCCATAAAAATTTCAATGTTCCTATTACTCTTTACCCTGTTATATAAAATTGTCTATTCTTCATCTTTCTATTATTTTTCACTAATGGTTTACTATCACCACAAGCCTAAATCTTCATTTAAAGTCTTCGATCCATTTGGCAGTCTCCATATAGTATTCTTCACTTACCCCCAAACTGTTTTGACCTCCTTAAGATAAAAATATACACAAGACAACTTCTTAGCCAACTTTTCTTGAAAATTTAGCTTTATACTTTCATTCTCTAACCCTTCAACTTTCATACTTTTATCCTCTTCACTACCGAACAGCTCGTTAGCCACTTGTACGATCAGTCACGTCTCTGTTACGCACTGTTGGCAAGTACTGGGCATGCACTGGCTCCTGAATGTACCTGAACCTGCTCCAGTGCTTGTCAAGTCTGGTCGTGAAAGAGCTCACACTCGGTGCCGTCACAAGACTCACTGGCAGGTTGTTCCACAAGTTCACAACTCTCACTCCAAAAAAGTTTGCCCTCACAGTTTTTGGGCTTGCGGCTTCTTCAAACTTGAGCTGTGACCCCTTGTGGGGCGAGCGTCCGCCAGCTCCAGGTAAAGACACTCAACTGAGTAGTGCCCCTTGAGATGTTTAGACACCTCAATTAGGTCCCACTTGCCCATCTGTATTATAAGCTAGGCAATTTATTTATCATCTATGCTTCTTGTTTTAATTCTTTCATTGTGTGAAACCATTTACCCCAAAATTTATGAAATATAACTGCCAACATCAGTGATCATACATCCCTATTTTTTCTAATTAATATAAAACAAATTAAATATATTTTAATATATTACCTAGCTCTTTATATTGAAAGATAATAATTACATAAATAACATGATGTTTACATAAAATTAAATGCAACTTGGCTTGTAACTCCCAATAATAGATGTGATCTATGGTACTTTGAATTTAATTATTTATCACCTGTCATTGAAGGCTGCCTCACCATTAGTGTCTAGATATAGGAGACTTCTGACTGGATAGTGACAAGTCTTCACAGGTTACAATGGCTTTCCTCCCTACCCACAAATGGATTCATAATATTCCTTGCAAAGCTTTGTACATCTACACCAGTCCACATGGTTGGCACTGGAGCAAGGTTGATATATAATGAATAAACTGAATGGCTTCTTATATAACTGAGTCAATGATACAATACTGCAAGTTTGGGATTATCAACATCTACCGGTATGTCAGTGTCATGAGTCACATGATACAGTGCAAAATATGAAATCCAATTTTGTATTAAAATTTCTCATAATTTAATTTCCACTTATAAATGCATTTAATAATCAACATGGGGATCAGACAATTTTGGATGGCCAGCAAGTCCTAAGAATCAAATCCCTATATCCCAGGAAACCAAATTGTGACAAATATGAAAACTGAATAAATCTAATTATTAGACTATCCTTCACCTTCATATGGGTTGTCAAAGGATAACTACTTGGTGACAAAATATCCTAAAAGGGGAGAGGACCTAAATGTTTTGTTGCTGTGCATCACATGAGATGCTCTGATCCAATCATTTACTCTGTTGACATCAGCTATAAATGCATTTTGCTTGGATCACCAACTTCAGAGCAGTACTGTACTGATATTTAACTCATTCAGAATCACGGACAGGCGAGTGTTTCTCTTTTTCCTGATATTAGAATCTTGCATTGGGTGTACTGCAGCCATGTAGTACAGGATAATCTAATTATCAAATTTATTGACATTCAGTTCTTAGTCACAAGCTGGAGCTCTGAGACTTGGGATTTTTACCCATACTTGTTAATTACATGCATTTGTTCAATCTTGACTCTTATAAAATATGATTTCAAGATCAATCCTCCATTTATAATTTGCATCAAATAATATTATGCATCTCTCTGTACTACATCAGAATTTGTGTATTCATCTTAGAACCAATGAAAATCTAAGGATGTATAATGTCAAGAGATATAAAACAATAAATATGTAAATAATATTTTTCTTACTGAC
Source organism: Homarus americanus (assembly GCF_018991925.1). Classification (NCBI taxonomy): domain Eukaryota; kingdom Metazoa; phylum Arthropoda; class Malacostraca; order Decapoda; family Nephropidae; genus Homarus; species Homarus americanus. The sequence continues at coordinate 7,921,025 of NW_024749657.1, forward strand.
ATAACTGATAAATTTAAAGTTATGGTCAGTCTAAGAATGGTTTGTATCAAATACTTGACATATAATTTACATTTATCCAATATCAATCTATTCCCTAGATGTATCTTTCTCCAAGATGCAGTATGTTTCAAGGTATTTTACATCATTACTCAAAATACAAATATATTTTGTATGCAATCAAGCAATACCAAGTAATATTTTACTATTAGTTGCAGAATATTTCAAAATACTGTACATTACATCCCACCATATAACACTAAATCATACTTTACATTATCCCTATCTAAGAATTTGCTACACTGTTGAAAATCAAACCATGACTTAACAAAAGGAGATTTCATATATCTCCTGAAAAGCCTTCAAGTACTATGAAGAACTTTTGTGTATCAAACTGATAAATGACAAAATATATTCCTATGAAATAAAAACATGTATCTTCTGGAGAGTACAAACTCCATTATAACTGTTACACAAACAAACCTAAGCTTTCTTTTATTAAATAATTGTGAGAGATTCATGATATGCTATACTGAATGAAGTGTCAGAAAGAGATGATAAAATATCATACAGTACACCTCAGTAGCTGTAAATGCATCTCTTGGTTTAATTTACTTTATGGATTATAGGCTCTTTGCCAAAACAAAGTATTCGCACATTCTGACATTAAGAAGTTACATTCAAGAAATGCTTTATTTCACAGTAATCTAGGTATGAATTTATTGTATCCAATTTTGTTTTCACAAGTCTATTAGTATGTCAATAAATTATTTGTTAATTGTTAAAAACTGGCATATGCAAATGGCCACATAACAAACACTTTCCATTCTTAATCACTTATTCTTTTATTATTGCAAGATGACTAAACTTACTGTTGTATTAACAAGTTTTCATGCATCCCACACTTGTCCTCACCCTCTCTCCATCTACTCTTACTCTATGTACAGTAAGAAACATGCTAATCCATGATGCTTTTTCTCTCACTTCTGTCAACTTACAATACTATGCAATGCTATTTATATATCAGCTTTTCTAAATATATTACTAACCTGCAATACATTCATTTTCATCTATTGCACTATTTCTGCAGTATTCAAGCAGTAAATACTAAATGTAATATAAACTTCCAGATTTACATTTTGATATAAATCTAAGATTAATTCTACTTATTTACCTGTAAGCTAGTTAAATCAAGGTGATTATACTATAAAAGCTCAGCGAGACTCCAGGCAACAGAAATGCAAATATGGGAAGAAAATTTTAGGTGACATCATAAGTGTAATGGCACTCAGACACAGTTCCTCACGGCTCATAATCTACAACAAAATGTCAATGGATTCTGAGCCTTTTTTAAATACGGTCTAAAGCCATCATCACTTGAAGAGTCATAAAAGAGGCGTATACTGTATTTGGAAGAGCATTCAGGACATGCCGCTTTGTGCAATTTTAGTCCCCTGAGGGGTAATAATTTTACTCCTGGAAAGGACAATGCATTAAACTGTTTATTACAAGACATGTTCATTGGGGAGGACAGGGCATCACCATGGCAACTAGGGAATGGGGAGGGAAACCTGAGGGTACACAAATACCTGGTGGTGAGGTCGCGGCTGCCACACAGTACGGGGGAGGGAAGAGAAGGGGAGAACACATGTTAGTCAACCGCGTCATAGCGGAAACATATAAAAGAGGCGGGGTTACTACTGTGTACTTGCAGTGTTGCCAAGGATGAGAAGGGAAAGAAGTACCTGTCTGATATCACTGATCTATACAATGTCAACATTGGAATCTTTTCTTACACTGGAAGATTATAAAGAATTATTAATGTGTTCATAGCTGACAGATACCTCTTTGGATAATAGCTGATTGAAAAACAATATCCAAACTGTAAAGGAGGGTACTTCGAGGCAACATTTAAATACATTGGCAACACTGAATAATAATATTAACAAGAATCAAAGGTCACTCAAATGACAATTACTGTTATTTAATGCAGAAATGAGAGAGAGACAAAGGTTTTATAACCCGATTAAAATAGTTAAAGTCAAATTTAAAGTTAATAAAGGTAACAGTGACAACTTAACTGGTATGTAGGAAGACACAGAAGACACAAAAAATATTGTCACAGACAGATAACCTAAAAAATGCTTCTTCTTAAAAAAATACCAAACAGTACAAGAAAATTAACAAACATAAATGGAAATGCAGGGAAAGTAAGTCACCAATACAACTACAGAAGGAAGAACAGTATATGAGGCAACATAACTCTTAAGATAATCTGGACATTCCTGATACCATTATAGTAATACTGTATATATTATATACACACTAATGATATATCATATACATACTAACAAACAGCTGAGAGCCTAGATTATTTACACACTAACAAACAGCATGGCAAATGATGACACAATCATTTACAATTATATCTCATTAATTCTACAGTACAGTCCACCACTGAAACACTGATAGGCGTGTAAAACAAACATATCTCAACAAAAACAAATCAAAATCTACAAAACACTTACTTATGTACTGTCTTGCACTATGCATCTAAGTCAAACTTTATTTCTTTGAAAGAAAAAGATATATTTCTTGCACTATGCGTCTAAAATCAAATTTCTTAAAATGTTAATTGCATTTCAACGGTCAGAATTCTACTTACAGACGCCTTGAAAGGTTTGGAAAATATCACAATATATGGCAAGCAGCTAAGAACGTGAAAATTCATAATGGTATAGAAGATTTGGGAGAATAGCTAGAGAAAGAGGAGATATGTAACTAATTAACTAATCTTTGGAAAATGCAATAAAAATAGTCAAATGTCAGAGTAGGTTGCTAGGGACAGAAAAAGAAGTTTCACTGGTGTAACTTGAATATTCTACACAGGATAATAAATTAAAATTCTACATGTGGTCTGGAGTGAAGGAAATATAATCAAATCAGGATTGAACTCTAGCTAAATGTATGAAAATACTGTACTACAAAATATTTTGTGGTATGACTATTAACTGTAGAAATCTCCCATTGATTAAACTATTTTATTTACACTGAGTAATTAAAACTGCTTGTCCAGATAATGAACAATACGAAAAAGTAAACCAGCTCTGACTTCTAATGAAAAAAATTTAAAGGTGGGTTCTAGTAACTGGGATGAAGGAATACTGTATACCTAAACCTCCAAACATTTGATTATTCTTAAGAACATCAAATATTCCATCCTATATCAAAGTTGAATTAAGATCAGTGACCAGAGTAAAAAATCTTCACAAACTGGTGAGACCTATTTAAAAATTCAAGTACAGATACATCATCCTGAGACAACAAACAACTGGATCTATACATAAAGTTATTTGTGATCAGTAATCCAATGCTCCATGTGCTACTTCTCAATTAAAGATGAATAAGGCATAAACATTATTACAATTACATGTATGACAATGTTAAGCAACACATGAGCTTGGTTTATATGCACAAATAACTCCCAACATCACTCTCTTCATTCCTTAAGGTGAAACTAGATGACAAATACAGAATATGATTATTTTCAACCAGTTAGAACTCACTTTACAAGAAATGATTATCTGTGGTCTCATGATATGCTTTCTGTTGGTGAAGTCTCTGATACACATATGATTTAGAATAACTCTAGTTAAAGAAATGACATCCTACTGCGCTGCAAATGTAGCTTTTTATCAATTAATTATTTTAATATAAAGGTACTAAGTGCTGCTCAGCTTTGACCAAATTTAAATGTTTAAGTAATTTTGTATTATTGTTATTCCTGATCAAATAAAAGTGCTAGTAACACTTAAAAGCTGAGATGTTCAGAAGTTACACGACCACAATTTTGATTGGCAAATTTTGATTTCTTCAATCTTCAATTACCATATTTTACGATATATAAGACACACGAACGAGTGGTAATTGCTGTTGGCATTATTAACTATTATCACCATAATTTCAAGTTTCTTTCAAAGGGAAAAGGATGTTACCTATTAAAAATGAAAGCTAGATGCGACAAGTATGACATTAATAGACAGTAACACTTGGAAGAGCTCAGAAACATTTGGACATCATATACGGTAGATGATAATCATTTTGGGCTATCCAGCTTTAATATTTACAATAATTCCATTTTTAATTAATTAAAAGTAATAATTGTAATAATAATGTAATAAGAAAACATTTAAGTAAACAATAACATTTTTATTCTGAAGTTGGGCTATGTAGATTTAACCTACTGGAGACAGCATCTGGGGGATTAATTAACTACGAGAGACCCACAACAACACAGAGTGATCTTTTAGCCATATTTTTTTAAAGTGCATCTTATATGGCATAAAATGTGGCATGTTTTTTATCATTATTACCAAAAACTTCTAGAATTCCACATTCACAGGGATATCTCATTGCTTTCCCTATTCTATTGATATTTTCATGGTCAAAGATCTGATAAGCTACACTTAGTGCCACCACCATGCACCCTCACTTAGCCCAGGATAGCATCTGGGAGGGCCCATGGCTTTTCTGTTGAAATTCCATTCTACAGAACCTCTCCTTACCAAAACTCTTTTACACACTGGACTAACACTCTGTGGAACTCCCTGCCACAGAGTGTTTTTCCTATGTCATATAACCTGAATCATTTTAAATTATCCTGCTTCAAATATCTTCAGTCTCTGGCATGTGGATGCCTAGGTGAATAATTTAACATTGCCTTTTGTCTAATCTCCCTGCATTTTTTTTTAAATGCTGTCAATTATAAAATCAGTTCATCTTAAGATTTGAGCCAATTGTCTATGACTGAGGAAATATTTTCTGCAGGAAGAAGTTTAAGTTATATAAAAAGATCATTTTATGCAATACTTGATGAATGTTTCACCGTTTTCTCCAGTTCCCAGAACTAAAAGCAATCCCTTCTATTACATAAACACTGCTAGGTGTAGATGTATATTGATGATGTTACCCATCTGCAGATTTAACTGTAACCAATACAGGCATAATATATCCACCATGTACTTCATATTTATTATTTTAATCCTCCAGCAGCATCATAGGTCATTGGAAGATGAAATTCTGTGTTTTCATAATGATTTTAGGAAACAGCACCCATCACTCTTAATTATTACAGAGCAGCACCAAAATCTGATAATATTTTTTTTATTGACTGTTAAGAGTATTTTCACTTGGTTGACTATAAAACCAGTATTTCATATGTTAGAGCTGGTGTATATTCCCTTCTCAGAAATTTCTCATTTGTAAGATCTGTTCTCCCTTATTCAGTTAGGTGACCAGTGCTAATAAAAGAAATTCCATACCATCATACACTAATGTTTCGTCATGGTTTGGGAGTTGCAAAATCCTTTCTATATCACCACCACCCAGCATGTAATAAATTCCCTTTCTTTCCTCAACTAACTCTGACTTTTACCCCAAAATGACTAACTAAAGTCATTGTAATACCACAAAAATCTGTAATCTGTCATATATGCTGATCACAGAAAGCATATCACATAAACAATGGGGTATGTAGGCTGTAACATAACTTAATATTGATACACTATTATTGTATTACTAAAGGAAGGGGAATGGGGGTGAGAAGGACGCAGTGGATGTAATAATTGCCATCTGGGATACATCGCCCTCAAGATCGCTGTTCTTACACTCATGATAAAACGTATACAAATTCACATACGCTGGATCCTTTACATTCAGAAATTTTGTGATGATACAGTAAAGATGAAGAACTTGGTAAATTATTTACACACAGGTAATATGTTAACATAGATTACATAGAAGAGCTTAATTTTGTTACATATTTAAATACTGTAGATTGATTTCATTAAAAGAATCACCTTCACAAAATATCATAACAAATAAAATATTGCAGGGGATGAAGAGAGTTTGTGGTGATTGAAGACTAGGGATAGATATATTTGAGGGAGAAACAGGTGAAGAATTCAAATAGAAATGGAATCATTCAGCATTACATGACTGTGGGTAACACAATACAGACACCAACACATTCACACAATGGGAGGTCAGATACAGAGAATGCTAATAATCAACTCACTTGAAGGAAAACGAGATGAGAGAGACGGCCACAACCAACAGATCTAAGCCGTTGAAGGCAGAACGAAGGAAGGCGCCTTTATGTAAGATGAAACCATAGGACACAACTTTCAGGAAGATTTCAACCGTGAATACTGATGTGAAGAAGATGTCAAAGTAGTTCAAGATCTGAAAATATAATAATCAATTGTGCACTGACCATATAATAAGTATAGCAAATAAAAGATGATCATCGTTTCTTATTAAAATTTATAATGAGTGATAATGCCTGAGTGAGTACTATCACCCGGCAGGGTTGACAGTGCTGAGCTGCTAGCATAGAGCTCCATTGGCAACATCGTTCACTATTACTCTAGCAATATTTATTGGGTTGAGAATTTCACCCTGAATGGTTCTCATATAACCCATATAAGGGTCAAGAGTATCTGAAAGGGTTAGGGTGAATGACAGTAGCAGAGTTGAGTGATGAAATAGGCAATCAGTCCCAAAGCAATAGTTATCAGTTAACTTATAAAAAAAAGAGTCATGGAGCAGTCCCCCCCTCCCCTGATGCTGCACATCTGGCCTCGATGCTCTCCCTAGCAACACTGCTCCCCCTAAGAAAGCAAATCTGCATAATACTGGTAAGGTTTTACACCGTTTAAAGTTTTGTGTGTATGAACAACTTATTGATATTTTTATTTTACATGAGAGCATACAGATCAGGGTAAAGAACAAACAATACATGTAAGAGCTGGGCAGATCAGAGTAAGTTTGTATCCACTTCATATAACTGGTGAACACTTTTCACAAAACATTTGTACTCATGGATGTAGCCTGCATCTTTTTTATATTTTTTTTATATTTATTCTGATGCTTATATCAATAATAAAATTATGATGACACAGAAAATGAGGGTGAAGTGATGACTATTGTAGGACAGTATAAAGCTTTATTGTAGTGTAAAATATAACAGATGATAATAAGCAAATTGTTTTCAAGAGATTAATGAAGGAAGGAGACCTAAGTATAGCACATGATAAAAAAAATTTCCTCGAGGGATATGTACAGTACATGGTGAAACAAACAAGACGAACTACTTGATAGGCCTGATCCAGCAAACATTCCTGCTGCATTGGGCTAGAAATCTCCTGTGGTAACCATGGAAATCCATGGACACTTAAAAATTTAATACGCTGTTGTGTGGTTGGCAAGGGATGACTCCAATTGTTAAGAATCTCCAGCATGGCTAATTCTATCATGAGGAACACATGAACCTAACCTAACCAAACCCAGCTAATTCATGAGAAGTACAGGAACCAAACCTCAAGAACTAGTTAGTTTCCACTGTATTGAATTTTATTGAAATATCTGGTGATTTTGAAGCACTCAAGTGACATTCTCCGGTTTGGTTGTGCAGCACTGGTGTCTACCCACAACAGCAATAAGTGAAAAATACCAATGTGATTTATATATCAGTGTAAGGGCTTAACTGACAAGCAGGGTCTCACTAGCCAAACAATAGACAAGTCTGTATTAGTGAAACACATGCAAGTGCTGCAATACTGAAATGTGATTATGGATAGCTAGTAAAGGTTTCAGATTTTTTTGAGGGAGAGGTTGATGATTTAGTGTAAGGTTGGGATGTAAGCCTCTTTTAGCCAGTCATTAAGCTGATTACTTTAGAGGGGCAGTTTCCAAGAATGCATTATATACTATAAAGAGAGTCTACTGTACTTGTTTTGCAGTTACATCAACTTGCAGTTATTGATAATCTTTTTGACATACAAATAAACATGAAATGATTGATTGTATGTTGCTTCTTTCATTAAATGTAACTCTTACCAAGTAAGATGAAAATTATCAGCTACAACAATAACTCACAGTATTGCGTTGAGAGTCAGAGCGAAGAGGATCCTCCGCAGCTAACATGCCAGATGATATGAGAATGCAGACAAGAATGACGTTACTGAAGAGACTGTGGTTGCAGACAGTATGGCAGAAAACACGAAACCTGTTAAAATCATATAAGTTACTTAATGATTTCATGGAAGTACCTGGCACTTCATACCTGAAAAGCAAGTCAATGTGTGTTATTCAAAGAACAAGTAAAATTTTATAAATATGTTTCAATGTGTTATTGTTATTAAGACATAAAGCCCTTTTAATGAGTCAATTAAAAAGAGTATTACACGTATATATATATATATATATATATATATATATATATATATATATATATATATATATATATATATATATATATATATATATATATATATATATATATATATATATATATATATATATATATATATATATATATATATATATATATACTGTACATAGCAATACTGTATGAGAATAATTTATAAAATGTTGTCCCAACTAACCAATCAGATGTTACACAGATTAATTCACCTTACCCATGCCAAAACTTTTCCTCGTTTAAAATTATTCATATAAAAAGTATATTTTAATTTTCTTTGAAGATTAAGAACATTAAATATTACTCTCTAATGTTTAAATTTTCTTTTTCATAGAAAATTATTACACTTATCAAAATTCAACACATCTTAAAATCCCTGTCTTTTCTTACCCAGTACATTAATTTGGTGGAAGCCAATATGAGTACAGAGAAGTAAATTGTAATGAGAAATTGATATCTTGCCATTGTGTCAAAGCAGTTGCCATAATGCAATTCATAAACTATCTAAGAAGCTTCTCAAGACAAATAAGCTGACATAAGACTGAAGCTCCATGACATGTTACAAACATACCACAAATACTGATTTCTCTCTTAATGCATGGCAACATGACATATCTGAACAATGAAATATTAGGGGCTTCGTATAGAGATATACTCAGGTCAGGCAATGTACTCACTGTAGTGTACAGTACCAAATTTGATATTCATTCGAGTTGCATATTAAAAAATATGATGGTGCAAAATTTTTTCTTGAAGGTAAAAACATTCTATAAATCTTAGGAAAGAAACCCAAAGTTGGATATGTGGAGCACCGTAAAAGATTTGAATATATCTTTGTCATAAATTCTGATATTCAAACAAAGATTTATTACAATTTATCCCCATACAACTCTCATATTCTTTTTTGTTTTTCATTGTCTTAATAAATATTTTTCTAAAAATAAACTCTGAAAAGCATATGTATGCACTATCCTGCTCTGAATGACATAAATAATGGACGTAATACATGTTGAAAATGGAGAGACAGGAATGCCAAAATTATTTAGTAGCTGTACCTAGTCATAAGACAGTATGAGGAATACCTGACTCAAGTCTACCTCTAAGACACTGGCCCAAAGCATCTATTACACTATACAGTACATGGTCCCCACATCTCTTTACATTTCAGTGATTTATAGATTTTGATTGGCCTGAGCTTTAACATCAGTTATTTTCTGCTGGTGTCAAACTAATTTATCTGGAAAATTTAAAATGTATCTTAAAATTTTTATATTATACAGTTAAAAAGGTTAATTACAATATCACACAGGAATATGTCTCTTGAATTATACCTTGGGAAAGTTTATAGTACAGTCATTAATGAGAGAATTATTACAAAACCCAAGTTTCTTAGAGCAGTGTGGGCCGAGAGAAGAAAGATGAAAAATCGATCTGGTGTTTGAATGAAGTACAGTACCATCATCAGTGAAAAGTTTCTAAAGACTAAAAGAAAAAACTGTAGCATTTCTGGATCATAAAAAGGTACACAATACAGAAGATAAAAAAGAAAGTGTGTGAAATAATCAAAACAACCAGAAAAACAGAGATATTGGTAAATATTGTCCCGAATTTTAAGGAGAGGGTGAGGGATATACAGTATTAGAAAGAAACAAGGGTGGAATCATGCTAAGGAATGTACAGGATTTTGTTATCATTGATGTACAATATTTTTATTAATAGGACAATAATAATAAAGGTGAGAAAGGGGCTACAAAGTAAATAGTGAAATGGATGTAAATGGGAGGCGAGTCAGGTGCTGTTTGCAATCGACATTTCTCTAGTGGCCAATGTAGAAAGAAAAGTAACAATTGCTGGTGAATATATCTCGAACAAGAGAAAAGAAATATTTTGGTTGAATATAGAGGGAGGAAGTGATATTCTTCATATATTTGAGAGTGGATGAGTCAGCACATGAAACAATGAATGATAAATTGAATCAGACAGCAGGTGAGGGAGAGAGAGAGTAACAGTAAAAGATAAATTAAAAAATATTTGGAGAGAGAGAGAGAAATGTGTCAAAAGGAAGCAAAGATGCAAATGTATAAAGAATTACCGAGACACAATTACTCTATGGGTGTGAGGCATGGACTCTGGAAGTATGAGGAACATACTAATTAGAAGAAACAATAATGATATGATTGAGAGTTATACATGGGATGAATAGGATGTAGAGAATAATAAATAAGGAGATGTGGAAGTGAAAGAATTGTCAGACAAAAGACTAATCAGACTTTGCTTTAATGGTATTGACATTACTGTAGTTGTCTTCTTGCTTCATATGTATTAGTTCTAATCTTTTGTAGAAGTTCTATTGCGGTACAGTATTGTTATGTTGGATAAGTGTTGAGCATGTAGTATGTAGATAAACTGTAGTGTTCTTCTAGCGGCAGGAGCTGAATATTGTGTTGCTAAGTTTGTGACGCATTTTTTATATTTCACGTAATCCATTTTTTGTGAGGTGGTTAATATAAAATTGTATGGGTGTAAACAAGGTATTAACCAGTGGGATTGAACCACCTGCTGGCCACTGATGTCAAGATGACTTTACATTAACCGGCAGAAGTACTGAGGCCTCAATTTACATATAGGGTAACATTAAATTACAGACTACATCTCCATAACCTGCCATCCTTCAATGACCACTATGTCAGTACAGTACTGTATCGTGTAACATATTGATATTTTCTTTACTAGATTTGTATTAAAGAAACGAATAATATATACAATATAATATACTGTATACACAAACATATGAGGAAATACTCTAGACAGTATTAACACATTTAATTAGATATGCTAATATCTTTTCCAACATATTGTATAGTACAAATTTATATTTTTATTTTATACAACCAGCCAGAAATAGCCTCAAGATATTTACACATAATTCTTTACAAGAACTGGATTTGCACACACAGTATTCGTACATCTGCATTGTTCTTGTAATATTTCTCATCTATCAGTTCTCTCTCCCTTCTCCTCCACTAAGCTGAAGATTATCCCCAATTCCTAATATATTTAATCTATTATCTAATGTTTTTTTTATTATTTACTCCCAGGTGTTACTGCATTTTTTCTGTTCAAATTCAATGTTCCTCATCTAAATCCTGTGCACTCCTGCGATTTTTTGCCTCTCATTGCCACTGCCCATAAGAGGCCACAGGTTGAGAGTGCAACACATGCAGTGAGCAGTGTGTCTCTTGACTGAGGTTTTGCATTTATACACCTGTTGAGGTCAATGCACTTCCCAGCCTCAGGAAATGGGGAGATGTGTCCTTAAACTACCAATAATTTTCTCAAAAATTAAAAAGTAAATGCAATTCAAAACAAACTTTTTTAAGGTCTTCCATAAAGATAATAAAATTATATGTTTACTTCATTAAAAAATTGTCAAGCGACAAGAAATTAAAAACAATTATAAAAACTAAACTACAGTACTGTAGTAAAAAAACAAAGGTGAAGGAAAAAAGTCCTTGGAGTGGTGTTGCTTTTATAGGCAGTGGTTTGGTTAGTAAGGACTTGAGGATAAATAGTGAACTGCTACAGGAAATTAAACCAAGCTAAGGAGTGCAAAAGAAAAAAGGCAGTACACAACCTATAAATTTGCTAAGCAGTGAAGCCTTCTTAGGCCACAAATAGTAATGGAATGATCCAACTGCATTTCGATGCAAAATATGGAAAGTGTATTATTTACAATTCCTAACTACCGGTACTGTGAAAACTGATGAAAAAAGACCAACAATATAGTAAACATGGATAAATGGGGCTCTCTCAGCCTATGTATTTGTTATTAACATATGTAATTCATACAGTACAAGTTAGACTCTATAGTAAAGAGAATTCTATAAGGGGATATGTTTCATCTTCAAAGGGGACAAATTAATAGTGACAATACCACTGGCAGTATATAGTATAAAGGTGAAAGAAGAACACACAACTGTACATCGAAATGATGCAGTACAGTGCTTGCAGTAAATGCTTGGAAGAAAGTGTGAAGGAGGAACTGAAACATGGAGAAATTGAGGATTGTTATTGTGTGACTGTGGTAAGAGTAATGCAATGAACAGAATAGCATAATACAAAAGGAAAAATTTAGTGAACAGAAGAAATGCAGTACCACTAATGAAAATGACAGTGTATCAGTTGGTTATGTAACCTGTGTATGGTTTGGGGGATATTAACCCTTATAACAGTGTATTTTCCAACCCTTCTGTTACCCCAAAAATGAGATTATTTTCCTTATGTTAAGAAAATATTAAAAAAAAAAATAAGAATAATAAAATCCCATTCTCTGGTTGAGTCCATAACTAAGTGACTGAGTTGGAAACTCAGATACAGTGTGATAGTGGCAGCTGGAAAAAATTAATTACAATTAGTTATATCTTCCTATCACAACCAGGTCCCTCATAGATCATTAAAATCAAAAGTTGCCGCTGAAGGTAGAAAGCAACAAGTACTGATGTCACAATATATGTAGTCGTTTTTATTTTTTAACCGATGGTAATAAGCAGCTCTTTGGCTCATATATAATGTTTGATTAATATTGATACATCACAAATTGATCCATGTATAACTGTTAAAGATACCCAGTTCTGGCTCACTTTAATGCTGAATTTAATATTTGCAAAGATATAACTGCTTGAAAACATTAGCTTTCAAGATACGAGTGTAAGCCACAAACAAATTCACAATTTTCGCCACTATTTCTTCTCTTTTCATTAATTATTATGTATATCACGACAAAAGACACCAAATATATAAAGCAACGAATAATACAGTAATGAAAATTTTATAAAGAGTAGAATCAAGTGTAAACAATATGGGTGCTAATTTCTTTAAGGACTAGGCATATAGCAAAGAGCTCTGCAATAAAAATAGATGCAAAGGTGGGAAGTCTCCCACTGTGGCTAAAATCAGGGAAGAAGGCTCCAAACCCAACACCAGCGTCGGATTTGGAGCCATCTGTATAAACATACACTGAGTCATCATGTTGAATTCCATGCTACAGGAAATACATCCTGGCCATCACTTCATTGACATCAGCCTTGCTCCCTGGGAAGTAATGGCAAAAGTGCACCTCCGGTAAGTCCCAGGGAGCCATGGTCAGCACCTTCACTAAGGAGTTGGGGAAGTGACAAGCTGTCAATCAGCTTCTGGACACGAAAGCCAATAGATTGGGGAAAGAGTGGGTGAAGGGTAAATCAACAGTCCATGAACCTATCGGATATGGCCTCCCGTGTTGGAGATCTAGGGAGACGCTGTACTTTCAGCAGCGGGCCATCAGGGACTGGCAATGCATATCCAATGTTGATACATGAGCATCCACCAGAAAACTGGGTACTGGAGAGGATCTAAAGGCTACTGTGACCAAATGGATGCCAGTGCAATGGATAGTATTGATGGTCTTTAGCCTGGCTGGTGTGGCTGAAGAATACAGGTCACAACCATTAGACAGCTCTGACCCCACGATACCATGATACAGTCTCAAAAGGGTCTTACGGTCAGTATCCCAGGACTTGTGGGATAAGACCCTCAGAAGGTTGAGAGCTTGCAAGCAATATACTCCATAGGTTACATTCTCATCCCTGGCTTGCTTCAAAAGTAAAATGCACACGCTCAATCCTTCCTTTATATCACAACAGTTTCTAATTTACATATTAATCATAACTGGTCATGACACTTCCCCTTGATTAAATGATATGGCATCTGAAGAGGACATTCTATTAATGCATAAATACTGTACTCATACTGACACATCACTTATGGGTAAACATTAAAAAAGTAACAAACAAAACACTACAGTACAGTATATGAAATATTTATCCTAACCTTTACTCAGGCCAATCAAAACCTCCAGCTAAAGTAGGAATTTATAGTTTTAGGGAAAAGACAGGACAGGACAAAAGCATAACATCACAATTGAGACTAAGCTGAAGGTACTGTTGGTTCCTGTCTCACTTGTATTTCATTAAAACAAAAGAAGAAAAAAATAAATTTGCTTAATCATAAGTTATACCATCAGCATATTATATCTACAATATTTATATGTGCTGAGAAGCAGCCTTGCAATATACTTTTCTATTTTAGTCTTTACACTAAATTACTGTACTGTAAAACTAATTTGTCATCTGTAGTTCAGAAAGATGGCTAAAACTTTGAAATTATTAATACAGGTACTACAGTATCACTTGTACATTGTTCAGTAAACACTCACTTGGAACCAACAACTTATTACTTGCTCCAATTCTAAATCAATCATCAAAATCACATGTAACACACTGCAAGAGAATAATAATAATAATAATAAGACCAAGACCAACAGAATTAGTTCTACCACTATACAGTACTGTTACATAATTCTGGCAACTACAGCAAGGCACTAATTATCACCCTAATCTATATCAAGTTCTATACCATAAATACCAACTGCAGCTACTGATATATTATACTGGCAATACCATTACATATTTTTATCTACAGGGTTGTTCAGCAAATTATGTAGATTGATCATTATTCTGTAAAAAATTAATAAAATAAAATTCAAAACAAAATGTATACCAGGAAATAAATAAAACCATCCATATATAACGAGATCAAAAACCTCACCCTTTTTATCCTACTAATATTTTGCTTTAACATATGAAACTCAGACAGAAGACCAAAAGCTTACCTTTAAAATGTATTAACAGAATTAAGTGGAACTTGAAATAAGGCAAATATTTTTATTCTATGCCAGGTAGCGACGTGTCCTCCTACTATTACTGTACTTATTAAGTAATTATTAGATGTTTTAATTGCCTGTATGTTGGCCTGGTGAGTTATTGCTAGGCATTAACAGACCTAGGTATAAGCAAGGCGTAACATTCTGGACTATATCACAAAAACAGTTTTTTGGAAAAAAAAAAGGCTTTTTTCTTAAAATAAAAATATTTGCATTCTCAGATATTTCTTTTGTATAGCATATGTATGTCTAAATACTATATTATCATTGGGGAAATTCAAGAGTCCTAGGTCCATGACACAATTTGAGCCAAAAAGCATGGGCGTAAACCTTGTATATTCAGTGGTACATATAGGAATTTTGCTGAGGGATGTTCACCATCAACCTAAAAGTGTATGCACCCAAGTACCCTATAACTCAATGATTAATGATGTTTAATTGGAAGAGTCAGAAATATTATACTCAAAGCTGATCCACTGAATTAGACATTAAAGGGGCTGTTGCCACAATTTACCAAGTCATGTTAGGTCAATATGAAACAGCTAAAAAGTTTAAACTATTTCCTGTGGTGTGTCAGGTAATGTGAGGTCAACATTGGGTGATCAGTGACGGTCAAGGCAGGGAGTTAGTCATTGAGGACGTCGGCCCGATGTCCCCACTTGTCACCTGGGCAGGGAGACCCCGAGTGCTAGAGAAAATTTCCATCTACCTATTACCTCTAAATGAGGGAAAAACTAATGTACTTGTAATACATACTGTTTTCATTATGGATAATGACTCGCACTAGTTTTTACTGAATAGAGAAATAGAATTTAAACTTCTTACAATATTTTTTTATTACGAAAATGACAATGACTATTTTGAAGTGAAAATGTGATGGACTCTGGTCCTCTGGGACTCAATAATTTAGTAGGGGAGGATCCCTAACTTTTTAACCCAGGGGTTACAGACCCCTGAGTTAAAACAACAGTGAACCACTGAACTGAACCAAAATATACAAAACTATCCCGAGATGTGTTAGGATGAGGCAGTCACTACTTTAAACAGACTAACTTCCTTTAAAATTTCCTCCTTCTTTGACTAGTCTCACTGTCCATACTCATAGATTGCAGCAAGAATTTGGTCATATATTGCACTTATACAGAAAATATTCAACCACTGGTCTAAACCTCATCGTACATGGTATCACTGATCTCGTTAAATATGAATACAAAGGCTAACTAAGTGATGCGCAAAATGGCTTCCATGCTGTGGTTGTCATGTGTCTGCTGTCATAGGACAGAGTCTGCAAGCCAAGTTTGGTTGAGTTGCCAAGGTAGAGATTTACTTTGTATTATGAATGCAATGCAATTTTAAGAGCTAAATTTATCTACAATACAAATATAAATACAGGTAACTCTGATTCAGGACACCTTTCTTCACTTTATCATATATCCTGAGTAAAACTTGACTTATTCAGATATTCAAATATTTTTAGCATAAATCTACTACCTTTGCTTCATGATCATAATTTTCTTATTTGTTTTGAAACAAAAGGAACTGCAATTTTGTAAGTTTGTGGAAATAGTTTTCCAAATGAACAAACAAGTAATTCAAATGTTCAATTTTGGAAAACTACATAGCATATACACTGAATAAAATCTTCCAAAAGAAATTACATAGTCCTCTGTACAAAAGATAAAACATAAAGTACACTCCCACTCCATGCCAGAACTCTGCATTTCTTCCCAGTGTAAGACTGTCAATGGACTATATAGGGGAATGAATTTTTACTCCATAGTACAATCAACCACTTTATCACTCAATATTCTGGCCACCTCAGACCCTTAGGCAATCTTAATAAATACCTAAAAAAAAAATTTAACTTCCAAAATCATCTAAAAATAACTTCTAGTAACTTTAGCAGTCATGTTTGTGGCCACAGATCAGATATACTGTGTGTGTATATATGCAATTAGATTTTGAAAATATCACTACATTAAGACAATGATATTAAGAGGATGGAAAAAAAATGTAGCACAAGATAACATTGTGACACTCCAGCACCTCACTTATCAAGAAAGATTAGTTGCCTAGCTTATACTATGGACAGGCAGGGGGTGCTTTAATAAAAGTTTATAAACATCTCAGCCTATATTACTCAAGTTAAGTGTTCAAAACTCGAGCTAGTGGATGCCTGCCTCACTAGATGTGGCAGACTTGGATTAAAGAAACCATAATTACAGAAAATTATCAGAGCTAACTTTTTTGGAGTTGTGAAAACTTCGAACAACCTGCCAGAGAGGGTTGTGACGGCAATGAATGTGAGCTCAATAACGACACGGCCAGGCACATTCTACAACCAGTGTATGCCCATTACTTATCAACAGTGCATAACAAGATAATTTTTAGGAATGTATCTATCATGCTAACTGAGGACTACCTGTACAGTGATGCCCCACGAATGTTTAATTATCACTTTGTGTTTTGTAAATTTTCACAATAATATTTTTTTAATTTTTCAGTATTTTATGAGGGACTTGCAATCTGTTGATTTATGTTGCATGGTAAATCACTAACACACTCCACAAGACACATACGTACTTCTTTACACCTCCCCATTCACTGAGTCACCATACTGTTACTGTGTTAGGTATATTTACTATAGTATACATATATCTATCATCTGCCTTGTTCAGCAAGATGTGTCCATCTGACCAATAACATCAGACACATACCTCAGTAGACCTTGAGTAGAAAGCAACAGAGGAAGCATTCATTCCCGAATAACAAGAAAATGGTTAGAGTGATGATCACCTTACCAAGATTAGAAACAACAACATGCCACTACCTGGCTTTATGGCATTACAGAGCCTTGGTCATGGTAAGTGGAGAAGAATGTAGTTGTAATGTACAGTTTATGATTTATAGCAGATTAGGATATTTTATGTTAATTTAAATGTCATCCCACAGTAAAAAAAAAATTAAAATCTATAAAACATGATATTTAGGGGAAGTTGTACACATGTTTTAGCTAAACAAATTAAACACCCTATATCTCCAAAGACTTTAACTTCACTTAATACCGAGACAGATTTATACCAATTCTCAAAGATTTGTAAAGTATCATTGTGTCAATACAATCCCTTACACAGCCTTTGATTTGAAACTGTGACCACAGAACATGAGTCCATATATTATATATACCTGTACTGTTTTTTTGTTCTTAGTAATTGTCAATGTTTAAAAAGATCTTTACTAGTTTAATAAGCAATTAATACAATAATCATGTAGATCTGCTTGGGTGTCATAACTTTCAGTACATATTTTAGGGTCTGGTACATAGTTTAGTTTCTCCTATAAAATCCTGAATAATCTCATTCACATATCACTCTTATATGAGGACTAAAGGGACATATCTGTATGATAGAGTAGGAGTGTACAATTATACATATACATATATACAGTATATATAACAAAATAACAAACACTACATTTGAGAGCGAGTTTAACATAACTTTTGTTTAATAAAAACTTAAAGGAAACAATGATAAAAAATATAAATATCAGAGGTTGCTATGTTTATTTTCCTTTGGCTAAAATAAAAATAGGATACTGGGCGGAGTCCACACTGAAGGCGGTATCACTAATCTACGACATCACGCGCACCCACCAAGTGCAACTGTGTGTGGATACCATTGGATAGTGTATTGAAGGTTTCAAGAAATTTGAATACACTGTTTTAGAATTAATCTTCAAGGACAAAAATAAATCTCTTTCAGTTTTATTATGTAGTCTATCTACATTCAATATTCTATGCTTCTATAACACCAGTTTTTAAGAGAATTCTAGTTCTCATAATTTTTCTTCCAATCTCTTTCATAATAATAACAAACTAAAACCAAATAACTACTAAAAAATGATTCAAACCATTAATACTTTATGTGCATAATTCGGCTATACATGGTCTTCAACCTTCAGAATTTCAGAAAAAATATTGAGCAGTTTTTCTAATATGGTAATTCAAAAGAAAAAAAGCCAAATACTGTACCTGAAATAAGATTGAAGCCACTGATCCCTTTATGCACACTATGTGTACTAATTCTGACTAATTCTTCAGACAATGTATAACAGACTACAAAGTATCCTCTTCCCAGCACAGCTGAAATATTTCTGGGCTGATAGACTTGGCCTGAGAACAGGCTCATCTGGATGCAGACTAAGCTCCTCATCATAGAGCTGAACTGGTAAAAACTATCCTCCTAAAGGCCATAGAAAGAAAAGTGTTATCTGCTCAGCTGAATAAACAGAAATAAAGTTGTTGGAGCTAGTTCCAGGAAACCCAAGATGGCACGTTTCATTTTTTTTAAGGTGTTCAATGAGCGTTCTATGACTTCACTAGCCATCAGAGACAACCACATCATCAATAGATACCTAATTAGGTTCCTGACGAGTTAAGGTGAGTAGTTGTTTTTACTTTAATTGGATTATTTGCAGGAAAATGTTTACTGCCGTTGACTAATTATACTCCACAACACGGCAGGTGCTTTCAAGTAGTGTTTAATGCGAGAAATCTCACAGGTCACACTACCAAAGGACCATAGACCATAAATGATGTGTATCTTCTATCAAAGGTATTTACATCTGCCTTACCTAGAGATGCATTACTTACTGTAAGTATAATCAAAAGATTTTTTTAAGCCAGTATCCACACACAGGCAATATGGAGCAATGCCGTTGGGCCATTCTTCATTTTCAAAAACTGCTCTGTTTACCACACGAAACACCCATCATCTCAGCACACAAAGTATAATAGTCAATAGTACAGGAGTTACAGAAGTAGCAGCAGTATACAGTAGATGATACAGCAGTTACAGAAGTAGTAGGGAGGGCTCTAAGATCACCTGTTTGTATGGGTAAAAATGAAGAAAGAGGAGTATTTTGGAATGGGCTGAACTTTAGTTGTGCTGCTTTCGTTTTGGGGAGGTCGTGAAACTTGGACCATCTCTCCATCCTCGCCCTCAGTTTCATCGTAGTCCCCCTCTAGAAAAAGAACGATGGAGAATGCGACCTTTAAGGATTAACTAAACCAACAGAAACCATGCGTTGGTTTACAAGGAACAAGCACTTCAGTCACGGCAGCAAAGTAACAGGGCAAATCCCATTACTGCTTTGACTGACTTGCTTTCTTCTGTTCTCACCAGGGATCATGGAGGTGATGGCGGAGGTGATACAGACAAATAAACAAAGGAATTGAGCCTTTTCTAACATATTTAAGTAATCAAAGTGTTTCAGATTGGTTTATCCAATAAAAAGGAATATCTACAGTATGTACTGTGTAATACATGCTATATAGGCATAGCCTATAACAAGCAAAATAGTACATTTAAGGAAAAATTAAGATAAAGCAATAGGTGGAAAAAAATAAACAATAAATAAATAAAAGATCATCTCTGGCCAAAACCTACATGACCCCGAGGGTTGTTTGTGCCGCTTGTTTTTTTGGGGGGGTGGGGGTTTGGGGGGGGGAGGAACTGAAGATATAAATATTGCTTGGGTATGGCAGAGTGTGCCTTATATCTGTGGCACACAAACATACCTGTTTGTGTGGGAGAAAATAAAAAAGCTGGAGTACGGGGGCAAAGGCTTGATTTTGGTGGCGGTACTAAGTTGCGAGGCACGGCGGGGCCGCATTCCTTGTGGGCGTTCCTCTCCATCACCATCATCCTCTTCTTCTGCAACACACCAGCAGCCAAGGTGGTGAGGCAGGTCAGTAGGGGCCTGGCCAGGGGGAGGATACCTGGCCAGGGGAATCAGGAGGAGCAGGTAGCAAGGAAAGGACAGAAGGTATATTGGGATGACAGGTAAGGTGGACAAGAGCCAGGCCAAAGATCATGGCAGAGAAAATAAGAGAGCTACAGACATGGCCATCTAAAATACAGAATGAGGATTAAAGTAGAAAGCAGAAAGGAAACGTACATAAACAAAACTGGAGACAGAAAGAGTGAAGGCAAACAGAGAGGGATTATAGAAGACCTGCACTACTACGAGGCCTTTAAGGTATGAGGATAGATTGAGCAAGCTCTCTAAGTGCACAGATAGAGGAATATAAAAACTGAGTGATAAGAAAACTGTTGAAAAGAAGAAAGCTATTTGAGAAAACCAAAGAAATCATAAAAGTGTAAGGAAAAGGGGAATAATAAATGAGGTTGACATTTAGGTGGGTAAATATTGGGGGGAAAAGATATGAGTATGAAAAGGGATAAATACACACATCAAAAGTTTGACAGATGGTAAAGGAGAAGGAAGTACAATGAGCAGGGTAAAATAAAAACTAAACTGATGGAATTAAATATGAAAATAAATAACATGTTCAGAAATTATGAAGAAGAAAAACACACAATTCATAAAGTAAAACTTATTTACTAATTAAGAGTTACTTAGGTGTGATCTGAATGAAGGCTCTGTACCTGTATATCCATATCAACATCTGACCATTTAACTCTTGTCAGTACTACAGCAGACATGCTGGTGACTAATGATATACAGTACTGTACAATTGTAACACTTTATAGGCAATTTAAAATGATAAGAGGACACCTTAAACCCTAAAAAGAATTAAATAGGCACATCATTACTAAAACACTAGAGACTGTATCCGTGACACAGATGATGTGTACTGCACTTTTTCCACACACGTTAACCTCAAACATTAACTGAACATAATGATAAAAAGCATAAAACAACCAAATCAAAAATGTGCAAAAAGTTCAGTAACTTTTTTTGGATATGCTGCTGTGGTAAGTATAAAGATGCACGTGAATTTTCATGACTGTATGAAAAATAGTGTCTGAGATAATTCATGTCACACGGAATTATGTATGAAAAGATATGTGAGCAAACAAAAGTAACACTTCCACTGTTGTGGTAGAGCATCAAAAGGGAGGAACCACAGTACAGTAGACCCTCGCTATTTGTAATTTATGTGTTTGTGAGTTTCTCGTTATAGCGAGTTAGTTAATGTACACCAACTCCCTATTTGCAACCCCAACCTCACAGTGCTGCCATATCAGTCGATTTGGAGTTGGATTCCATATTAGAGAGGAGCCTCAAATTTAAGAGAGACTGACTGAGTATATTGAGTGATCATGAGATGAACCCAAGCCAAACCCTCTATGCAGTAAGGTCCTGCTGAATGAGCACTAGATGAATGAGTATATGCAATATTTGTTTTAATGAGCAAAGTATTTTAGGTAATGAAAATTCAATGAATGAACTTCGATTTGATTTATTGAGCAAAATTATTATTAAACCAACTCACAACCTCCTTTTTGTGTGGGGCTAGTCATGCTTTGTCATTAGCTGAGCAGTCAATGCACTTTTTTACTCATTTTCTTTACTCCGAAGTGAAGTCATTAACAGGTTGACCCAACCTGAGTAGCCAGCTTAGTTTCTATACACCAGCCAGTATCACCTGTGCACTTGTAACATCCACAGTGCTTTTTCATTATTCAGAAAGCATTGTGGATTCTAACCAGGTTTGCTGCCCTAAAAATGTTAAAACAAACACAAGAGAAAACATAATGTGCATTGTTTACATTGGCTATTGCTCACAGGACGAGTGTAATTACAGCACTTCATGAATATTATGAAGAAATACAAAAATTTTAATTAATGTAACTACCTTTAAATGGCTATAGTATTCCTCATAATATGATACAGTGGTCCCTCGGTTAACGAGCACAATCCATTCTAGAAGGTTGCTCGTTAACCGAAAAACTCGGTAACCGAAACCATTGTTTCAATGGGTTTTTGGGTAATTGGTTCCAGCTCACCGAAAATTGCCTAAATTCAACAAAAAAGGTAGAAAAGTACACTTACTTTGAGGTGTGTATGTAGAAAGCTCCTGGATGATGATGATGATGATGGGAATTAGAATGGGGGTGGAGGAGAAGGGAGAAGAGAAGGCATTGGGGTGGAAGAGAAGTCACCCCATGGCACCATTTCACCCATAAAATTTTAGTTCTCTTGGTGTAATTCAATATTATTTTCTTTAAATCATCACTGCATTATATATTGTCAATATGTAAAATAAATTTCAAAATGACCAATAATTTGCTTGCAAACACAGAAAAAAAAGCGTTTAGTTGAAGTGAGTCTCAAGCAAGACGTTACCTTCACTGAAAAGACACAAAGACTGACGCCTATATGCTGTGTTGGCAGGCTGGATGGCGTGCCACAAACTAGTGACCCTACCTTCAATTATGTTCAATAATTGTTAAAATGACTAAAAAATTTAATATTAAACTTTTAAAATTATTGAATAGTATAAACTTCTTGATATTTAGTAAAAGGGTAAGGAATTTAAGCCCTAGAACCGATTACAGTATTGGCGGACTAATACTACAGCTGGTGGACCGCCAAATGCAAGCTAAAACATGTGGAGGTCGGCTCGTAAGAAACTCGTTAATCGAGGGATTGCTCGTTAACCGAAATTAAGAATCTTATGGAAGGTAACTCGTTAACCGAAATCTCGTTAACCGAGGCGCTCGTTAACCGAGGGACCACTGTATGCAGTTAACAGATGACATTGTAAATACAGGTATGGTACACATTTCCATGTATCCTGCCTTCATTTAAACATCCACGGACTGACATAACACCCACAACACACTGCAAGCTAAGCAGATGCTGCTTGATCATGTTGCTTCTTCACTAATAAATACAGGTGTATTTAATTTTTTTAGAAATGCACCGATAAACACAAATGTTTTTAGTTAATATATGATTTGTGGTACGTTCATATCATTGTGGAGGTTACTTCAAGATGTCCCAAGCATCATGGTTGATAGTGACATTTTTAGTGGCATTCATGTGCACATACAACACCTGTAACTGATCACAGGGTTGAAATTCTTTGGGCTGAAGCTCTCATAAGTTTATCCCCTGGGGTTTGGGGTCGGTAAATTTTGGGGAGGGAACACGTCTCAGATTTTAACATGGGAAAATGGGTTCCGTTGAATGAGAATTCACCAAACGAGCATTTTTTTCAAGGAAGCATATTGCTCATTAAGCAGGACCTTACTGCCTATTAAACCCACACCTATAACAAAGATTGCAGTGAAATATATAAAAGCTGCAGTACATTACATTGACCATCATCATTATCATCACCATTTTATGGCCATTTTCCATGCTTGTGTGGGTTAGCCATGATTGCCTGATGGCATGTTATCTTGGCTGCCATCAAATAAGTCCTAAAAAAATTTTTGCTGGATACCTTTCCTTTCATGAACCCAGTTTTACAGGGTGAGAACTTAGCATTATATGTTCAACTTCTAAGCATCCTCTTAGTTAACAAGGAAGAGTCACAGCTCCCTGAGACACAGATAATCTCTACACTGATAAATCCAAGCCAAGTCTGCAGAGCAGCTGGTTGTGTCAGTTAGAGGACCTGACTGATGCTGTCTTCATGCACCTTCACCTATAATACACAAACTTCTGTGTTTACACTAATCATTGCTAACTTTTTAGCTACACTACTAAATACCTTAAGAATTGAAGAAGCAAAATAATTTTTGCTGTAAAAATTTCTCCTATGCAAGTAAAAAGAGGTAGTGTATATAAAAATAAATCATTTGAGGTTTGGATCTGGGATTGTACTGGATAGACTCGCCTTGACTTGAGCTGTTTTTATGAAATGTAATATTTTTCAAAAGCCAAAATATCTGAAAACTGTAACACAATCGGCCCCATGGTTTTTGGATA
This sequence comes from Homarus americanus, assembly GCF_018991925.1. NCBI lineage: Eukaryota > Metazoa > Arthropoda > Malacostraca > Decapoda > Nephropidae > Homarus > Homarus americanus. The sequence goes on from NW_024749657.1 coordinate 7,945,792, forward strand.
AAGGAACCTCGAACTGTAGTGTTATGGTGAAAGAGGAAGGGCAGGAGGCTGCCACATCCTAGCTCCCAGCCTTTTGCACACTTATGCCTCGCAGAAAAAAAAAATAAATTATAACATTGATCTAATCCATACACTTTCCCTAAAAAATAATGAGTACAGTAATTATGGCAGTATACTGTACATTTTAAAGCCTTATTTAGTATACAAAAATAAAACTTGGTAGCCTGACTGCCTTTAATTGTACATAATTATCTTTTCAGGTGACCACAACCTAAATACATTAGATTACTATTCAGTACATAAAAAATAAAGCTTTAATATGTACACTAATCCCTACAAGTACTTATGACAATAATAAAGTTCACTGGAAGTGTCTGTGTGAATGGAAAGAATGATGCTGCTGCTGCTGGGAAACAGCCGTGTTTCTATCGCCAAACTAATAATAATATGAAACTGCAAATCTTACTTATATCTCTCCTTTCTGGAGATAATATTATATTATTAACGTAAGAAAGAATAATTTATCATCATCTTCTACACTATATAAAATTTGACTAAAGTTATTGCTGTTGTTTCTTGGTTAATATGAAACAGATTACTGTAGCTTTAATGTTTCTGAAACGTTAAGACAAACAAGATGACGTCCTGCAGACAGCACAGGGCATTTTTTTTCAAGATAAACTAGCGAAAGAATCAGATTACGAAAAGTGCTATCCCTTCATCCAATTTGCTTCATTCTTGAGGTAAAAAAATTTGTTTTATTTTATAGATTTTTTTTATGTAACTGGTTAACCCAGATCCTTATCCTTCAAAGAGAAATGGAAAGAATGGCAACCGAACCATCCCACCTGACTTTAAGGTTTGACTCAGTAGCATAACACCTAAATGGAGTAAGAGTTTACTTACATAAAAACAAGGGGGGCATTAATACTACTTAGTTAAAACAGTCAATTTTTGGCACAGTCTTTGTGAGATTCAATGTCTTTCTACTTGATTCTTGTCTATGAATGAGTAAGAACAGATTTTGTCTATTGAGAAGTAAACTGATACAACTTTTGAGGATATCCACCACTACTGTGGAAGACTGCATAATGATTCTTGGAGTTCGCTCGAGTCAAAAAGAGAGCACTCAAAAGTGGCACGACTGGTTATCTAGCATTAAAAATTATTAGAACTGTCAGTGTGAACATGACAAAATAGTGTACATCTTTTTCGTCTAACGAATATGACAAATTTCATTTCTTAATTCTTTGGAAGAATTCCATAAAACTTTTCAAAGATTTAATTTAATTTGTTGTGAGGTTATCATATGAAATTTGACTCTCAATGAAAAAATTACCTACCGGATACCTTCAAAGGCTCTGGGTCCACTATGTGGACCTGCACTGACAACAAATGTGTTATTCACTTGAATAAAATGTCCTGCTACTGAGCTATCATGCCTTATGGCATTTAGCAGGCTCAGTCATATGGCATTCAGTTTGGTAGGCTCTTAGTGGTCACTCACTGAAGAACCACAGAGAGATGTTAAGACAGTAATATGACAAATGAATCAACAAGTCACATGCATCAAGCTTTCTTAAATAAAGATCAGAAATTTGCCATTTTCATCCCAACCATAATGTAAAGGTTAAATATACTGGTTTACCTTTTATATTCTTCTCTAAGAGTGAAGGTGTAATTACTTTCTATCAGTATTGTACTATACTGTATTCATATTTAGTTATCACTGCTATTAATATCTGACCATTATATATATACACACAAGGAGTCCCTGGGGTTACGAACGGGTTCCGTTCCTGAGGACGTTCGTAAGTCAGATTTGTTCCTAAGTCAGAACAAGTGCTAAACAAGTGCTATACGTATATCGTCCTTATATACAGCACACCTAAAATTAGTTAATTTAAAACAAAAGAAGAAATAATATGACAAAATACAGTAAATGAAAGTAAAAAAATAAGTCATCAGGTAAATGAAATACTGTACTGTAAATTTCAAGTTTAACCCTGTTCATATCGGCGGGCGTTCGTAAGTCGGGGACCTCCTGTCTGTCTGTATATATACAGCATATATATATATATATACTGTACACACAATGTTACCTAACGTATTCAGTAACATTCAGATATCGTTAAACAAAAAATATGTACGGCATGACAACTTATAAACAACAGCTACGTGCTAAATCAATATCCAAAATTAAGTAAAAAATATTTTCAAACCGGATATGTCTCTCTTTACTGAAACATAAAGTCATTAAGTGTCAAATTTTTTATGAATCATCCTCACCTTCGCCGAGGTCATCATCACCCTCGTAATCGTCATACTTTTGTCCATCTTCCCCTTCATCCATCTCGAGATGAACTTTGGTGTGGCTCACTGCTTCTCCATCTCTGGAAGTATAAAGTCAAAGTGGATGGACTTCCTATGCACAGGAACAGAATTTTCATGTAAGAGAATATTTCTCTTCCTATGTGCTCAGCTTAAATTAAAAAGAGGCTATGCATTCATTACACTGCTAGACACAACATACTCAACATGTTTTATTAAAGGAAACAAAGGACTAGGGAACACTTAGTCAGATATGAATTGAAGAGAAAAATATTACCTTAATGAAAACCAACAAATGAGAAGAAAAACTCTTCATAATTAAAACTGATTTAAAAAACTTCTCAGTAAAGGTAATGTTACAAGTCTATTTACTGTTTGGTACTTATAATATTAAAGAGCAAATAAATACAGGAACAATACATGCAAAAAAATTATCTTCAACCAAAAACAGTGTCAGATATCTAAAATTAATATAAACAGCCAACTGACAGCTGACTGTACCAAGTTCACTAATTATAGCACTAAATCTAAAGGTAAAACATGTCCTATTTACATCACATTTTCTATAAACACGCCTCTAACATAAATCAGTGACTTGTAGTAATGTACAAAATAATGTACACTACAAAACAATGCTACACAGAGTAGGAGAGCAGTTAATGACATCACAATTACTGTTGTGTGTTGTTTACACGTTGACACCACTTACCTCTTCACTATAGGGAAGCCACTTTTATTATTTTATTTGGCTAATGCTAGACAGTTTTATTTGACACAGACGGGATCCCGTACACAAGTGATTAAATGGCCGAAGCAGCAAAACTTACAACTACGTACAGTACCTCGGTTACAAAATCTGAAGAGAGATTTACAAACTGCTTTTAATTTGTGAATAAATTTCTAGGCCAGGTTTGTTATGTAAGAAAAATAAAGGTTAAAGTTGCCTTAAAACTCTATCATATTTTTCATTACCTTAAGGCTATATGGTTTAGTGCAGTCTTCTCCTCTGCTTCTATGCCGTCATCTCCTTCTACTTTAATTTTTTCTCCTTCACCGCCATCTCCCTCTCCACCCTGTATAAAGACATATGAGAATTAATGATTTTGAATAATATGAAATATGTATACATGTAATTAATGCATCCAAATGACAAAACTCTAGATATGAATTCTGAAATCCCATTTAATGAGTAATTGTGGAATGATAGACTCAAACTCTATCTGTCAGCTACAGCTTTATTGACAACCCACTTGTCACCTTAGAAAGAAACAGGGTAACTCCTTCTAGATATACCTGGAGCCCTCGAGGTCCTACAAAGAAAGAGCCATTGCTATTTAAAGCAGAGTAATTATCAACTCATGGATGAGGGTGCTATCATGTACAATACTGTACCAGGAAAAATTTAAACATTTGCAATATACTTTTATAACAATCTTTTTTTTAGTAATCAATTCTTCATTTAATGTCACACTTCATATCATTTAAGGTTGGCTTGGGAAGCTTAACTTTTACTTTAATCTGATTTACAAAATACTGTATTTAGTCTATTTCAAAGTTTGTTTTCTTCAGCCACATCAAGCCTCAGCAACATTTAACTTGAGGTATTATCTTGGTATACTAGGTGTTTAAGGTGTAGAAAGGAAAATATAATACCGAGTTCCAACTGCATACTAGACAAGACTGTCCTTGTTAGGTCTTGAATGGTGCAATTAGACCAGTCCAAAGAGTAATCCCTAATGGGAAGCTTATGTCTTTGAACCACTCATGAATTTCATCTATAGTCATCTTGGAAGTGTATGCTGATGGCATGATAACTCCTGTGTACCTGCACAAGTATAATTAATATCATGTCTATACAGTAGATTAGTCATTGTATTGTAATGCATTCCTGGAAAATGACATATATTATTATATACCCAATACTGTACTAAGAATCAATGTATTCTTTGGGAAAATTGATGTTAGGTTCCAGCACCAGTGAATATCACCATCCAGCAGAACATTAGAGCGACCTGTGCTCACAGCAAGAAAAAGAGCATCTCTAAGGGTGTCTTCCCCAAGAAGTTGTTCAAAATTTAACGGCTATATGCTGCATTTAGATGAGCTATAAGAGGGTAATTTATGCAACATGCTGGAGTTGAATATGTTGTTTCGGTTATCCTTTCTTACTATAAACTAACATTAGTTACTCTACCTTACTATAGAAAATCTTTGTATTTCTTCCAGCTGATATTTACAGTATAATACATTACTAAATGCATTATTAACAAGTTTGACAAACTTGACACTACAACAAAACTTTCAGACTTTCCATGAAAAAATTACAAGTTCTCCAGTGAGGAATCAAAGAACAATACACACATGTTAAGTGAATGATGCTGCCAGTGAACAAGTAAATAACAGCTTTAGTTTCTTCATATGCAAACTCTTTAGAAAGCTTTATGCTGATGCATTACTTCTGTGACATGCACTTCCTACTTTTCACTCTGTTGTAGAAACAATATTCTTTTTCAATCAGTGATTTAGTTTCATAATTACTTTTTTCGTAAAAGTGATTGAAATATCTGTAACTGAAAAGTGGTGGTACTGAATATTGCTCCATTCCAGGTAGAATACTGGTTTGTATAGAAAATGCAAAAGATGCACTTGTCTTGATCATCACAGAAGAAACTGCCTATTGTCTTTTATTGACTGTGTTGAAATTTTTGATGACCATGTGGTACACTCTCTTCCTCAGTGTGGTACACTGTCTTCCTCAGTGTGGTACACTCTTCCTCAGTGAGGTACACTCTCTTCCTCAGTGTGGTACACTTTCTTCCTCAGTGTGGTACACACTCTTCCTCAGTGTGGTACACTCTTCCTCAGTGTGGTACACTCTTCCTCAGTGTGGTACATTCTTCCTCAGTGTGGGACACTCTCTTCCTCAGTGTGGTACATTCTTCCTCAGTGTGGTACACACTCTTCCTCAGTATGGTACACTCTCTTCCTCAGTGTGGTACACACTCTTCCTCAGTGTGGTACACACTCTTCCTCAGTGTGGTACACTCTTCCTCAGTGTGGTACACTCTTCCTCAGTGTGGTACATTCTTCCTCAGTGTGGTACACACTCTTCTTCAGTGTGGTACACTCTCTTCCTCACTGTGGTACACTCTCTTCCTCAGTGTGGTACACTCTCTTCCTCACTGTGGTGCAGAAAAAAAGACATTACTGTATTATTTTTATAGAAAGTTTTTTAGGCCTAATCTCAGTTCAATAATGGTTTGAACAGTTTAAAAGTAATTTTAGTTATATTGTACTGTATTTTAGTTAAGCAACACACACATATCTAATTCACTTAACACAACTGAAGTGTTGGTACAGTACATCCATCTCAGGTGGTGTATCAGGAGAGAAAACACAAAAGATGCACTTGCCTGTACTTCAACTTGCCTGTTGGCACTCGTCTTGATAATTTTAATGACTTTGTTTTAGTTGATTGGGATGTTCCTCACTATGGCAAGCAGCATTAGGTCCGACAGCCTGTCCTCCTTGCAGAGGCTGTGAACCTTTGATTTTATAGCTCTGTTAAAAAAAAAGTAGAAGTCCACTGTTTCAGCAAATACAGGCAGAGTTACATATGAGGCGATGCGAGAAGGAAGGGCGAACTCGCCACCTTTTCAATTTTCCGAAAACTCTCTCCCCTCGCAGGCTGAAACTTGTAGAGTGAGGTGGTGGGGGTGAGCCATGGTAAAAGCAACCTTCATCCCAGGTAGTACAAGGGACAAAGTTGATGCACAACTCCTAAGTGTGGTGTAATGTCAGGTCTAGCTTACTGACTAGAGAGGGTGGGCGTTACAGCCAATCACCTCCCAGCTACCATCCACCTGTCGACCAATGAGCATTATGCTAGCCCGTGCAGTCTAGCACTTCGCCCACACGGTGTTGACACGGCAGTTTCCACTCCATTATTTCTCTTATTTTCTTAGGTTTACAGGTAAAACCAAATTTGCAGTCAATGCCGGCAATACCTCTTTGTATACTTTTATGTGGACTACTCAACTTATCATTAGCTTATTTGTTGTATACTGTAATTCAATTGTAATTAGTGTGGGTAATTATAATTGTAAAAAAAAAATTGCAACAAAAGTTTCTTTCAAACCATAAATAATAACAGCAAAATTATGAAAATTTTGTGATATTTGAGTTAATTACGCATTTCTTAACTTTAAACGCATTTTACTCGTCACGGCTTATATATTTTCAACAACCAATAAAGAGCAGGAAAAGTAATGATGAGGTTGTTATTCTTTATACACTTGAGCACAACTGTATTATCCTTGTACAGTATCACTTTTGGCACTTGAACAAGCTAGCTGAGTATGCAACCTTCAGTTCTGCCAAAAGCTTATCTTTTTCTTTTTCAAAAACATAAAAACTGACACATAGTATGTACAGATTCTTGGAGAGAATCTGTTAGCATTGCTTTCCACTGTGATGGGACTTTCAGATAAAAACAGAAGCTCAACATTTTGTAAGTGCCATTAATGTCATTCACTTTGAATCTCCTTTGCATTTTATGTGATGATGATGTCCAAGAATATGCAATACACCTTTGTATGATAATATTCTTCCAAGGTTTGGAAAGACTGATCCTCTTCTCCTACAGTACAACTGTATTTGTACTTTCCTGGAACCTTTTGTTGTCTTGTCTGCCTGAGGATGTTTGTTTAGAATTACAGTTTCAGACAACAGGTAAACCACTTATAATGGAGTCTCATCTAATGTATTTTCATGCAAGAAACATAAGAAAAAATAAATAAATATACAGTAATACAGGTGGTAAGTAGGCTTTACCATAAAAAAAAAAAAATAAAGAAAGAATTCCATCAAACCTAAAGAACCAACAATCATGTCCACAGTCATCATTGTTTACATCCTTAAAGCCAATCAGTGCTCATCTAATCAACATGTATAGTCCGCCAAAATTTGCATCGATTCTGTCTCTGTACACTTTCCATTTTTGCAATCTTCTGCAAGTGTTAAGTGAAAAATTTTGGGCCATCGTGTCTGGAAAATGGCTTGAAAATGAGAGTTGGTAAAACAACCATACTATAAATAAAATTTATGAATAATTGTACTGCATTGTTTGCTTTTCCTGAAATCAAAGGACATGACAAAATATATTTTTGATGAAATTTAAACCCCAAGTCGAGTGTAAAACAAAAATAAAAATTATATATATATATATATATATATATATATATATATATATATATATATATATATATATATATATATATATATATATATATATATATATATATATATATATATATATATATATATATATATATATATATATATATATATATATATATATATATATATATATATATATATATATATATATATATATATATATATATATATATATATATATATATATATATATATATATATATATATATATATATATATATATATATATATATATATATATATGTACAATACTGTATGTACTGTATAGTTACTTTCACACACTTACTGAATGTACAGTACAGTATACATAACTGTAATCACATTTTATGTCTTAACACTGCTTGAACACTGTATTCTTGGCTGATTGGGCCTGGTGCAGTAATGTACACTACTGCACAACACAAATTGTATGCAAAACAACAGCATGTGAGGGAACAACCTTGTACAATGGTAGCAGAATATGAACTAAACGCATGAGCCTATGGCCTAAGTTACCCAAGCAGCTAGCCCATCCACACACTCAGCACATGGGGACACATCAGACCACTGTCAAACAAGAAAGTATAGCTATTTGTGCTTCAAAACAAATAATAATCTAAACTTTGGGTGGCAAATAAAAAAATAGCCAGAGCAAAACTTAGTAGCGGCAGTGCACCTGGCCATTCAATTGTGTCTCAGAAAGCTTTCACCTTGCCCCCCAAAAATTCAACTGTATACTACCTTTGTTATGAGAACCACACCAGCTGGCTCAACTCTTGGGTGGTCACTCATACTAATGTTGATCTATATATTCTTGGTGTATCGTCTATTAACACTTAATTATACACCCAAAGCATAAAATGGGTGCACAGAATAATTATGCTGCATAGACAAAGGAAAAAATTATAATACTAAGTGAAAAATTACAATTACTGTATTAGATAAATTAAAACTACCATCATTATTTAAACATACCATTATCACAGGAAAATTCAAGGAAAGATTTTTTAAATGTATTGTTCAGTACGTCTTAAATTGTATTTTCAGTTTTATTATTAATATACAGTACAGTATACGGTGCCTTATTACTGTCTTTTACTTTTTGTCTTTATTTATTTATTATTTCTTTTCCTCTACTTCATCACTGGTGTGGTCTCTAACCCCAATATCCCCCTAAGGCAGACCAGTTCTAAAATCTTGCAATAGTGCCTCTTACTCCATGATGAACAGAAGGAAGCAGGCTTGTACCTAGCACAAATTCACTATTCACTCACATACCATCCACAAGTAGAGTATAAATGCACTTATTCTGTCTACCATTCACATCATTCTTGCACCTTTTGTTGTCTTACTTCAATACAGATCATATAAATAAAGCAACAAATTAAAAAAAAATCGACAATTTCATATCTCTTGCAAAGAAGAAAGATTAAAATGAGTATCTACAGTATAGTAATTGGCACATTACTGTATAACACTGAGAAGGTTATAACTAGGTTCTATATTCTCATCTTACTGGTGGCTGGACAACTGAATCCCTGCCAGATGCTTGGTCACTGTCTAGTGTAAATTGATGCAAAAAGAAACTACATAAGAGCAACTATAAACTCTGTGATTACTCTTCAGTTTAAACTGAAACACCTGACTACATAACTAACTGACACACCTTGAAGGAGGAACCAGTTGATAAAATATTTTTCATGAAGCTGACGAGGATGAATTAACCTGGTCATCCAATACATAAACCCAGAGGGTGCATGCTAGTATAGCTACATAATGTTCATAAAACCAGTATATGTGATAATAATTTACATTATTATAGTAATACCTGAATACTGTATGTATAATATACATTCCCTCATAAAAGTGACACCGAAATTCTAAGGAAAATACAAATTCATTAACTAAGGGATAGGGTAAGAGATGAAATAACAAGCAAAGACAAGGTCCTCTAACCATAAAAAAGACAACAACTCCCAATACATCATTTCCAGTCACTTCTGACTTGCAACTGACCTTGCTTCAGTACTACCTCCTGCACATTCTTATCAAGAATAATTGTTTTTTTCCTGATTGTTTTCTTCAGTTTGCATAGTGAGGCTAGTGTAAAATCATACCATAGGGAGTCATCATGTTTTTATCATTTCTTTACCTACTCCTGAACAATTATAATTTGAGATGGAACAAAAAGTTATTTCAAGTCCTCACCAGATGATCAGTGGATAGAGAAGAGCACCAATTGCAATTATAGAATAGTGTATGATGGGTGTCTTGAAAGATGCAAATTGAAATTAACAATAGAATAGTTTGAAATATTAGCATTAATCAGTGTCCAAACCCTAACATATTCATAGTCACTCTGACACAAAACTAGACTCAGTGTACGACCCAAGAATAATTGTGTGGGAGCAGACACGATTTAAAATGTTCTTCTTATCAATCAATCCCAGATATTCTGAAGAGTGGATTTTTGACAAAGGGTTCTTGATCCAACAATAAATGTCCCAACATATTGACACTTCACTATTTCTCTAGAATAAGTTTCAAAAAACAAATCTTTCCATAAACTTTTGGTCAGTGCCCAGATCATAAGGATGACACACATAATTATTTCTTATTAAGGCATGTGCACTGCTTTACCTTGGATTTAGTACATAACTGAGGTTGTCCTACCAAAGAAAAGATAGTGAGCTAAGTACCACTCAGTAATAAATACAGCACAGTATTAATCAACTCAGAATGGAGAAGTTTATCAACTTCTGAGATAGCCATGTGTTTTAGTTGATGTATTTTCATCATAAACCAATTGTGTGTATTATATTATAAAAATACAGTATTTACTGGGAATAAATTTACAGTAATTTTAAATTACTTTATATGAAGTCTTCTCCAAAACAGTCATCTTCATATGTGGCATAATGTAACAGCACAGTCTGCCGATAGTGATACTGTACCGGGTCACTTGCCAAACAAGTGTAAACATTTATTGTATTAATGCAAATATTGTCATAACAAACTGCCTATTGCTGATGGTTTACTGTACAGTACTGTATAATCTGGAAGAGCTACCTAATATGGAAACACAAGATCAGGGGATAGATTCATTAAGGTTTGTGCATCGAGTATTCCTTATAAAAATGCACTTAATAGTTTGTCTTAAGTTAAAGCACAAGAGCAATGACCCAAATTAGCATCAAATTTTATCGAGAATCTGTCTTAGTTGAAAACATTCACTTATCAATTGTTAGGAGACGGCAGCAAGTTGTGCTACCACTGCTGAAGGTTAGCAGTAAGAACACTACCACGTGGACAAATGAGGGCAGGAAGCGACCCATACACCACCCCTATGCTAATCCTGTTACATTGCCACTTGGACAAGTGAAGATGGGCAGCAACCCATGCATCACCTCTATGTAAGTTAAGCTACATCATCAAGTACACAAGTGAAAGTGGGCAGCTGATCATGTTACATCATCACATGAATAATTGGTATGGCAGTGATTGTTGGGTGATGGTAATGTGGTACAGTACAATATCATGTTTTGGTGCTGCAGCATGGCCTGGTATAACTTCAGTGTTGATTGTAAGGTAAGTGTAGTTATATTTGCTGTGTGGTGTTCTATTCTAGTATGTGCATATTGATAATAATGTGGAGAGTGATTGTGGTGTGATGAGATGTGGTCATGATGATAATGTGATGTGATTTAATGGTGGTTCACCATGGTGGTACTGGTTTACTAAAGATGTGTGGTAAAGTGGTGAGTCAGTATCAACATGTTTGGTGGTGATTGTTGGGTGATGACTGATGGTGACATTGCATTCTCATGTAGGTATTGTGTTGGGTTGGCAGTCACTGTAGAGTGAGGTCTATTCATGATGGTGGTGTGGTGATAGTACAGTATACTGTATATGGTGATGGTGTTGGTATAATGGAGATATTGGGGTAGTGTAGTGTGATCACAATGGGGATGTAAAGTTTGTGTTGCAGTGTGGTGGTGGTGTTAGTTTTATGGTAATGATGTGCAGTAGTGTGATGTTGTCATGATGGTGATGTAATGTCTGTGGTGGCAACTAACTTATTTTGACAAAATAAATCACCGTGGCTAGTCTGAGATTAAGTTCCATATAAAACCGAATATATTATGAACAACCCTGCTAAAATACAAATTAACTGTGTACACCGTACAGTAATATACTAAACGAGAAATATATAGTGAGTCTGATATACTGTAGTGAGAATCGACAACTCACGGGAGTGGGAGTTGCCAGCGGCCGCTATTTGATGCAATCCTCGCCCGACAACTGCGCCACGTGGAGCACTCACTCGACCTGGCATGATACGAAATACTGTAAATTCCATGTTAGCCCACTTGAATTAGGCCACTACCGTGATCTGACCAAGTGACCAGTAACATGTTACCTCATCACACACACCTTCATGCACACCTACAGTCCACATACATGCACACATATACACAGTCAACAAACACACCCCTACAGTCTCCACACACATGTACATACAGTAGTCCATACACTGTACACACATCCCTCCACACACTCCAGAGCACATGGACACACCTCACATAGTGACTTATTGCCCCTCCCCAGGAATATAGGCAATGTTAATTGATCTGTCCTCACTCAGCACCTCGTTTCACACCTCACCTGTCCTAACAAGCTGCTGACTAACCTAGACCATAGCCCAAGTGGTGATTTTTTTCACTATGTTTAGCGCTGTGTCATAATGAATGTTTTCAAGGCGTCGCAGGCTGACTAGGGTGGTAGGCAATGCATAATTGGATTGCGGTGGGAGTTTATTAAGCGTTAGACACTAGTTAAACACTGTACAGTACAGTATAAGTGAAAATTTGGCCATCCTGGAACGGAGCTAATTTTCCCTCTTAACTGATAAGAAAGCCGATAACGTGGTAAACAACAGTAATAACAGGAACCTAAAACTACAAACCACCTGGTTTGTACTGTATAACTTAATACAGCTACAAAATTCATATAATAAAGAGTATTTTATGTATCTATTATTTACAGTACTACAATATGTAGAATTACCAGATGCCTGCACATACATAACACCATAAGAACACACTGGGAATTCTTCAATAACAAAATCTCAAAATAAAAATACTGCTACAATAATAACAATGGAGTGCACATATATGTTGCTTAGTTTTGAATCTGTATTCATTCAAGTCCAGGGCAAACAAAATGGGTGGGTCCCTCAATATTGTTTAGATTTACTGTACACTGAAATAGTTTCATGTCTTTTCTGGTGAATAAGCACTGAAAAAATATTAATATATAAAGTACAGTACATTACAGAAATATCTTTATTTGTTACAAAAGCGATGAGTGAGTATAAACATATTCAATTCCTGTACGTATGCCATTTACATTATGTACCTAATAGAAACCCACTAGAGGTGGCCATGCTAAAGGAAGGGGGCCAATGGCCTGTGTAGGAGCCCTCTATTGTTCTTGATAATTTTGTCAAGGGCTACTTTAAAGCCCAGTTCTGTTCTTGTGCCTTGTCTGAAGGTTTGTTAGTCCTACATGGATAATCAAGATGACATAGTTCCGGAATCATCTTAGTCGCACCTTTTCCAGGGATCTTAGATCTTTCTGGAGGTATTTCCATGCCAGTATACAGTAATCCACACTGGGACGCACTTGAGATTTGCACAGTTGAAGAAGCATTTTCCTATCTTTGTATTCGAAGGTATGCTTTATACAGTGTGTTTTTCTCACTACTGACCGCACCTGTTGCGCTGCATATAGTGAATGATCTATCACAATGCCTAGATCTTTCTCCTTATTGACAGTATCCAGGAAAGTATTATTAATAGAATAGCTGTGCTTAGGGTTGTTGTACCCTACATATAAGGTCTTGCATTTCGTAATTTTGTCCTCAAACTTGACAATGCGGCTCGATATATTTTCATCAATATCGCTTATGTAGATAAGAAACCAGTTGGGTCCAAGGGCAAAGCTTTGTGGTACTCCACCGAGAACTTTTTTTCCATTCTGAATGCACTCCATACATTATTACTCTTTGTTACCTGTCTTTGAGCCAGTTGTTAATCCACAGCAAAATCTTGCCTGTAATGTCATGTGACTGAATCTTTGTGACTAGTCACGCATGTGGGACTTTGTCAAACGCCTTAGAGAAATCTATTTATAACGCATCTATTGGTGAGTCTTGGTTCACATATTCTGTTACCATTTCAAGATACATAAGTAAGTTTGTCAGACAGAATTTTCTTTCCATGAAACCGTGTTGTGATGTGTTGATAAAACTGTGTCTGTTCAGGTGATGGATGATGGCATCCCTCAGACTTTTCTCAAAGAGTTTGCATATATGTTACGTTAGGTTGATCGGCCTGTAGTTTTTGCTGCATTTTTCTTATTCTTCGTGCATACTGAGGTGATGTTGGCTAATTTTCATTCCAGAGGCACTTTACCTTGATCCAAGGATTTCCTGAATAAGAGTCTGAGTGTGATGCAAATCTCATTTACCACCTTCTTTATCACCTTGGTCTGTGCTCTGTCCACTCCAGGGGCTTTAAATTCTTTCAAGCTGGTTACTTTCCTTTTGATGAGATCATCTGTAAATGGTGAGTATTGTATGTAACTTCTTGTTTTTTTCATGTCTTTTTACGATTAAAAATTATTAGTTTTATCTAAAAACCATTTTAATACATTTATCATATATACAATACCATTATTAGTGATATTACTGATACCCAATAAAGCCCTCATACAGTGGAGTCGTGATAATTTGCAAAATTCAAATTCATGTTCTTAAATTTATGGGTACCTCTATTGCTATCTCTGTTTTTTTTAATTTCATGGTCAAATATTCATAATTCATGGCTGAGCGCAGGCTGCTGCAACGTTTATTTACATAAGAAACCAAAAAAGTTGTGGAAATATCATTTCAATGCTCTAATATGACTTAAATATATAAAAATATATAATATAAAACTACAGTATAAAATATGAAAAATTAAGAGTTGAAAGTGGCTGGCTGGAGGATGGCTAGAATGGAAAATTCCTTTCCCTCCCCTCTGTTCTCAGTGCACTATGTCACCCCCCAGAACCTCATAACCCTTCATAATGACAATATAAATTTCACCAGAATTCCCATATTATTAAGGTTCATTTAGTGCTGGGATAATAAAACATTATCGTAAATAATCAATTTTCCCCACAAAAAATAAATCCCCACTTAACCCGATGAGTTATTGAGTCCTATCAAATTCCTGGTGCTTTGTTTACATAGGCAAACAACTGACCAAGCAGCCAGCCCCGGTGTTTGCCTATCCCCACGTTGGCGTAATGGTGTCACCCGTAGGACGATTATGAGAAGGGAAGGAGTTGTTTATGTAATATATAACTATTCTTTGCACAAGATTTACATGTTACTGTATTTTTTATGTATTGTGTACAATATTTAGTGTTCATTAAAGCAGTTTTGGGTGTATGTGGCAGTTGAGTGGACACAGTACTCACTTCCTGCTCCATGGGTTGGGGAAGTGAATGCGGTCGAGAGCAGTACAGGCCGTGCTGCTTCTTTGTGTACCGAAAGCTTAGTATACAGTGTGCTGTAACTGCTGTATCCACTCTGTCCCTAATGGGTTGCCATGCCTATGGAACCAACTATCAATTTTTCAAGGCAATTTTGGAATAGTTTATGTGTACTTTTTAGCCTCTGGAACCTAAATAATTATTCCATTTAAATGTTAAAACTATAATTCACAATTTGATAAATCATGATGTCTTCTGGTACCTAACCAGTGAAGTATCGAGACTCCATTGTATAACACTCATAGGTGAAAAATGGTGATGTTGAAAATTTTTTCCATTGGACTCATGCTCCATTCTTAATGAATGTATCAAAAGTGCTGTAAGAGGCATGCTTGTAAACTGTATAGTATTCATTAAATAATAATTGATAATATTTTTTACTGATTCTATTATGAAATAAAACATAAAACTATGGGATATCCTGGAGATTGAACACTGTATGACTGCCTGTTACTGACTGTGGTTTTGAATAACTTATATATTTTTCCAAATTTTTTTTGTAACATTTAATAAATAATGATGTTCTAGGACACCTCAACATTCCTATCCTGCACTATACAGGTCAAGGATACTTTATATAAAATTCCACAAACCCAAAAGGTTTTGAAGAAACCCAACTCTATGTTAGTATGGAAGCATATAATTCTGACTGTCTTGGATGTAGCAATAAAGATGATCTACTAATATAAAACACACAAATCAATGTGTATATAACAATTATTGCTTATTCTTTACCTACAATATGGAAAAATACTCAACTAAAATCATGTTTACTGCAAAAATATTCTACACTATATAAACAAAACTAAAATAATGACATGCTAACAATCATATGCGGTAAGAAGCGGTGATGATAATGGTGAAATGACATACATTTGACAAATCTGGTAAAATTAAAGTTTGAAAAAAATGGCTCTGAAGTTTTGCCAACTACTGTACAGTATACTGTACTTTACTAAAAATAAATGACTTTGTTTCATATTGATTAGAAGTTGATGAACATCATTTGCATACTAAAAGTAAAGATGTAATCTATAAATTATTATTGATAATGTTAATAATAATGTACTGTACAAGTAAACCCCAATTTACAAAATAACTCTCTTCCTGAAAAAAAAATTAATTGAAATTTGTAAATCTTGGCACATTTTTCCACAGACTTCCATAATAAAAGCCGAGATACATTCCTAAACAAAAAATCGCCAAAACATCTTAAAATGCTGTAAAACATGTTTTTAATAATCATATTGATGTAAGCAATAATAAGTGAAATACATGCACTACAGTACAGTACAGAAATAATTATATACTCAAAAGAAATCAGAGTATTTGAAAATTGAGGTGATGGTTTGGCTTAGTTAACTACTCTAAATACAGTACTGTATGTTATTAGTTAAATTGTTTTAATAATTTTATAGTTATGCTTTGTGAAGTATTAGAGGTTCTCCAAATATACAAACAATTTCCATATTTTAATCAGTGACAAAAGTAACCAAGTGAACCACTGTAGCACTGCCATCACCACAAAGTCTAGGACCCTGTTTGTTTATACAGTACAGGGGGCCTCCCAAAATTTGCAGGGGTTAGGTTCTCAAAATGGCCATGAATCGCCAAATCCGTGAATAACATTTGCAGACCGGGAGGAGGAGGGGTACATTTTTACTTGTGTACAAAGTAATGTATATTCCCTTTATACAATTACAGTATTTCTTTTACCTGTACAGTATTGTATATATGTGTGTGTGTGTGTAGACACAGTTGCACAAAACACACACAAACAAATAATACATTAATTAGAAAATACTCTCACAAATAATCAGAAACAAATTTATTAAAAATGTGACAATCTACCCGCAAGTCTGTGCTTTATTAATAAAATAATAAAGCACGGACTTAAGGGAAGACTTACATTTTTAATAAATTTGTTTCTGATTATGTGTGAGAGGATTTTCCAATTAATGTATTATTTGTTTGTATGCATTTTGTGCAACTGTGTCTACACACACACACATATTTACAATACAGGTAAGGGAAATTACTGTCTCTAGAATGAATGGCTCCCTGTCCCAACCGCGAAAATGATGACAACTTTAAAACCACCCACAGACATTCTTGGGTACGTCCAGGGTGTCATCCAAAAATAATAGAGGACCATGAAATAAAAATCCGCGAATTTGGGGGGTCCCTTGTATACAAAATCCATTGCATTTACGTATTTCAGGCTCCAGCAAAGTTTTCATGCATAAATTTACCATCAAATACTGTGAGTTGCTATAAGCTTATCTAAAGTTATTATATGTAGTGCCTTCTCTTCTAACACTTATGACTCAGCCTGTGGGACTTAGGGTTTCATTTATGGGTCATTTGGTTTACAGTATGAATTAAGGGTGATAAACAAGTACTGTACCAGCACCAACTGTACTGTAAACTGACCATTTCTGGTACAAGAACCACTTCACCAACTTCCAAAGCTGTGGAAAAATATGAAAAACAAAAAATTTAACTTCGCGGTTTTTGTTTGTAAACCAAAGTGTTGGATTTTTCTTTAAAAGGGGAAGTAACTTAAAAACCCATAAACCAAAGCTTCTGAAATAGGGGTCTATCTGTACAACCAGTACTAATAATACTAATAATAATAATAATAATAATAATAATACCATAATAAAATATGAGAATTAATTTTCAACACAGTATGCTATGGAAAAAAATAGCCCACATAATTATTCTGTGGGTAAATATAAAATAAAATTATTAGTGGTACTTACATGCAATGGTGATGCTCTCTTGCTTTGTCTGATGATGGCGGGATGAATTTACTATTACTGCACATTCTCTTTTTCAATGTCACCAATCTTCAAAATTTCCTCAAATATCCCTTTTATCTCATCTTAACCAAGCTTAATCAAAACAACAACACTTTCATGAAGTCCAATAGCAAAGGGCAGCAACAGATTCCTTTGTGTGCTGGCTGGTAAACTTCATTTTTCCACTGTTCAACATGTCTTACTTTCCAGAGCAGCCTGAAGGACCATGTGCCACACAACTCTGATGAATTCATTTTGAACTACATAATGTACGGTATATATAGCCACAAAAACTGCAAAATAAATGCTGTATAAAATCCCTCTGCATGAGATGATGCTTAAAAACACAGAGATGTGTGGGACTAAGCCAAAACAGGATTCTCATTGGCTCACAGTATGTGCCACTTTTAAGCACTATTTTCATTGGTTGAATTGACTTCCAGCCTCCTCTGGTACATAACACCCTTAAAACGAACATATGTAACAGGCTACAATTGACATACTAACCAAGTGAATTTACAGTCCATGCCCATTTAATGTATACTCTCAATAAAAACTTCTCGAACACCTGAGCACGATGGATGTGAGAATGAGCATAATGGGGCATGTCATCTCGGAATGGTTTCAGATTCTTTGTTCACTTTTCAGATTGCATAGTGCTTATAACTTTCAAGAAGTTTTTGGTGAGAGTGTACATTCAGTGTATGTATGTTTGCAGATGTGTACATCTAATTATAGTACAATACCATAAGTTTGAGCTTACTATACATTCATATGCTTGCAGATAGTGACACTGCACTCATGTGGGACCTGTCCAGTCACATGCTCACTGACGCTCTTCACTTTGTTTTGTTGTTAGTTTAGCTTGGGTGACTGAATATTTTGTTATACCCTACAGCACTAGGAGGGAAAAACAAAACAAAAAGAAAGTCATATAAATGCTGCTGCTGCTCTGGTGGTATTAAAAAAAAATGCATGTTATTAATTTGGGTAAGAATATTAAAATAATCCTTTTCAAAATCCCCTGAAAGTTACCCTTCTACCTCCCAGCCATAACTTCTCTCCTTATTTGTACGTACCTACTCCTCAAGTCCTGTATGCAAGTGAATGTAATAATTTAACCTCTTACCACAATACTGTTACCATAGAGCTGCAGGAATCATTCTATGAGTAAAATAGACAAGTGATGTTGGTAAATCAGCTAAAATTAGGGTCACAGTCATCTGGAACATATCTGTCATTCTGATACAGCACCACCCCAAAATTACTATGAGTTTAATGTTATTAGTTAGGGTTATATCTTGTGGCATTTTTCTTACATAAATGGTATTGTACTTTACTTGAAACTTTGAATAAAGCTTTTAAAACAAAATATGAATGAAAAACAAATCAAATAAAAATATGAGTACAGTACAGTACATTACATTAGAAGTTATTTGAAACATGGAGCCTAAAGACTTTTTCTTTGTTTCTTTTGTACATGACAAATTCTTTTTTGTATAATGTACTTGCTCACTGTTCTAAGTTTACTTGTTCACATATCACCAGCTATCTATTCTATGCAATCTAACAAAGAAATTACTGCAAGTATAAATGGAAATTATAAACACACTTCACTTGCAGAAAAAAATGATGGTGGGTAATCCTCATTAAGCTGCGATAAGATCATAGTGTGAGGCACACTAGCAGGTTAGATCAGGGCTTGTGAGAGTGGCAAGTGAAGTCTCTTTCTCTGTTTAGTAGTGGGTAAGATCTCCCACTGTTAAGTCAGGCAGGTGATGCAGTTTCTATTATTATCCTACAAATCTTATGTATTTTCTAAAAAAAAAAAAAAAATGTATACACATGTTTTACCTGAACAAAATAACAGTGCTGTAATGGGAGGGTCATGTAAGTAATGAGAACTGTAATCTTAACATTAATAACTTAAATATTTCTTAACATTAGAGAGCTTTTTCATATTGTTATTCTGACATGATTTATGAAAACCAGCAACATTCACCTGGTAAATGCCAAACACACATGGCCCACAAAAAGTTAACTTCTTCAAAATTGTTGAGGCATTATGAGTGTAACTGTACCAGTAAATACAGTAGGTATGGACAGACTACTGGTGTCAGTTGTAAGGGTATGACAATAATTTAGGAGATCAAGTTTATAAGAAGATAAGTAGTGGAGTATCCTAGAGTATCTCAGATACTTATTAAAATTAAAGCATTTCTATCAGTTTACAATATAGTCTATGTAATCTAATTGTGCTAAACAGAAATATGAGCTTCTTTTTGGGGACAGATTGAGGACTCTGACAGTAAACTTGGTTATCTCTTCTGATGTTCATGTTCGAACAAATATGTTTCAGGCCAATTACAGTTTACATTTGTTTGTACAGTATTTTCAATTGTCTTTATAGCACACAATTTACCATTATAATAACTGGTAAATTTTATGTACAAGATAAAACTGTGAAAACATAATATGAAATACAATTATGTAACCATAAGTTGTTAGCATTAATCACTTGTAAGCTGCTGATGTATTTATTGAAATTTCTACACTACAGTACACAGTTTACTGCACACTTATCATTATGGAACTAGGTTTGTACTCTGGGATTATTCACTATCATACATCACTGTACAACACACTTTTTGCTCCAAAAGGTAAAATGGCAAATATCCTCCAATCTCTAGCAAGCATTAAAAGATGAAAGTTTGTTTGTTTTCATGCTAATGTTAGAATGTTATTTATGTGACTAATTTCATTAAACTATTTCAATTTATTTCTTAAAAGAATTTCACTTTAATTAAGTTTATGGAAGACATTTTTCAATAAAACTATGAAATGATACAAAACCATGTAAGCAATAAAGTTATAGAACTGTACCATAATGACAAGTTATCCAGCATTGGTTATGTGTTATTGCTGTGGATATTGTCAACTGCTGACAATAAAAATAAAAAAATCTCCAATATATTATAAAATGACACTAAGCATGTACTGTACACTTTCTTCAGGGAACCAATAAATCAAAACAACCACCAATAATGTCTGGTACAGCATCACTGTCCTTATATCATTCTCCTCTTGCAGTGAGTCAATGAAGCAGGTACCTTATCATAATCACTGTATTAGTCATCACTATCATCTTCAACATTGTTCAGTGTCGCATCATGTCCTCATCATTTTCTTCTTGTGGTGGGCCAATAATCCAGGTGCCAAAATTGATAACACAGTCTTCTTGTGAATGTGCTTAAGGCTTATGTGCTGTGGTAGAAGCAATGTAGAATCAGAAGAATCATGGTCATAATAATAACCTCCAATTACGATTCCTTTTTACTCTATTAAAGTAGAGTACTCAGTCACCAACCGCTGTTTCTTATCTTGTCATCACTTAGACTTACTGTAAAGTGTAAACCAATCTTGTTTCCTTAATTAATATCTTATATGTTCTATTGAATATACACCAAAAGCTCTTCAAAAATTAAACTACATACACACATCAGTAGTCTAGACAACACTGTTTACTACCCTTGTTCAGCATAGGCTCCCTATTTTTTTTGTAATTCTGGGGTTTTTGTTCCTAAAGTAAGATAAAGAAAGTTGTTTAAACTGAGTGCCTGATTTGGATGCCACGTCCTATGCTGGACTACTTGCATGATGATGTGGACTTGGTGTCCAGACTATTTTCTTAGGAGAAAGCATCTATATAAGGAGATTATGTCAGAATTTTGAGGGTAAGGACTGGTTTTAACAAAATTAATTTACCCTCTCAATATTTTCATAATATCTGTGACTCAAGCCCCAATGGGTTAGCCAAGAGTCATATACTGTAGTGTAAAACAAAGAACCACAAAAGCTCTTCCATAAAATAAATCATATATGCACATCATTATACTGTACACTGGCTCTTCTGTTTATGATGGTTATCCTGCTGGTCAATCAATCCACCAAAAACTATTTGGGTTTGGGAATATTCTTCCAGTATGTACTAATGATTATAAAACTGTCCAAGTAACAATATACTGTAAGGAAAAATTCTTAAACACATTTGATACAATAGCAATCCCAAATTTATAGTAAAAGAAAATTTTATTAAATTACTGGTCAAAATAAGGCATTACCTACAACTTGGTAAACAATCATACAATTGTTTAAGAATCCAACTTTCAAATATCACAAATGACCATGTAGCAATTGCTACTATCAAGCAAAACAGAATGCGGTAATAGTGCATATAATTATTTATCTGACTTAAGAAGGCATTAAAATAAGATGAGAAAAGCAAGACAGTTGACTGTCACTAGATGAATTCTGCCAGCAATGAAGTGATTGATCCTATCAAAATCCATTTTATGATGCAAGAGATGAATAGAGAGTTCCAGATGATGGTGTTCTCATCCAAAACTCAATATATCATCTGCTTTAAAGAAAAACTGCTATTTCTTTGAAGGATCCATGGCAATCCATTTACAGATGGAAGAATAAGCTGTTTCAACAGCCTTTTGTTGCTCTTTCTAAGGTGACAAGTGGGCTCTATCCTAGAGATTCAGCTGGAGTAAACCTTGAGTCATTTATGGCATTTAATCTTAAAAATAAATTGATAGGTTACATATAACCTATGAACTTAGTTGGTACAGTACAGGTATAATTTTATTTACAATAAAGCCCTAGGGATACATCCCCCTAGATTTATTGGATGTGTGGAATTGAGTGATCCCAATTCAGTTATTTATGAGGACTTCAGGATCAATCCACCATTTTGTATCTAAATATTTTATGAAAGACTTGAATTCATCCAAATCCTCTTCTCTTTTGCACAGATTAACTTTTTTATGATTGCTCAAAACTTTCTCAGACATTTCTGAGTTTCTCTTCTAATAATTAACATTCCCTTTAAATGATCTTCTAAAAGCATCTCTTATTTTCTTTTTCTCCCAACATCACCAACACCCCTTCACTGCCCCTCACTCTCTCTCTCCTTTTATAAAAGTTACTCCTCTCAAAACTCTTATCATTTAACTTACCTTTATGTCTCACTTTCCCTCAATTTCCATTACCATTCATTTCTTTGTTCTGTCCCTTCTCCTTTCCCCTCCCTCCCATTATATCTATCTTCCTTCCTTGGTTCTCTCCTACTTAATTATCACTTATTCCTCTCTTCCATTCACTTTCCTTCACTACTTTCCCTGAATCCATTTAATTATTCCCTCTATTATGTCTCTCTCTTTTTCAATATTCTGTATATCTTTTTCTTAACTCACTTCTTCTTTCTGATAACTTAAGCTTACCTCTTCCCCCTCCTTTCCTTCCTCTTCCTCAGCATCTCCGAGAGCATCTGCATCAGCCAAGTTGTCGACAGCAATAGCCAAGAAGACATTCAGTAGGATATCTGATGTAGGAGTCAAGGAATAGCAGACACAACTTCACATAGTAATAAGTAGTATAGCATTCTAGGTACTTTTTTATCTTAACAAAAATCCTGAACTTAAAATACATAAATAAATTACTTTTCTATGGGCTATAATTCAATAATGACTATTTGCCTATTTGAGTTATATCCGTATGGAGATAATATTGATCTGAATAAATGTGTGCCCCAGGATCCCATCAGCAACCCTGAGACAAGAGGCAAGCACTGTATCCACGCAATTGCCAAATCCCACGTTAGATAGTATCCATGTAACCTTAATGCAATACGTACAGAAAATCAATCATCCATAAATTAAATGTATTATGATATCAATTGCTGATGAAAAGCCCTAACAGTTTTACCCTCAACATAGAGCGGACTTTGTCAGCAGGATACTGACTCACGGAAAGAATCTATCCTAATATTTTTTATGTTCATTTGAATTGTGTACAAGATCATACCAAATTATACAGTCTCATAGGTTAAGTAATATGTAAAGGATACAGTTACCACAGATGAAAAGGATGATAAAGTAGACACAGGCAATGATTCCAGGTGTCGCTACTCCACCATAGGCACGGATACCATCATACATCACAACGTTCCAGTCCTCTCCAGTCAAGATCTGCTCGGGAAAAAGCCAGGCACGGTGGTTACCAAATGTCAGTTCTGGAGATGTAGGTTCTAAGTAATAGTTATGAAAGGTTACTGCTGATCAAACTGTGACAATAAATATTACCAATACTTATCACTGCTGTTATAGGTGATTTTTCCTTAAGGGCGACAGGTATTTCAACAATCTATTACTGATGACAATGTTGTTATTACTTGCAGCTATCAAAATTCAACCAAAATCATAAATTGTTAAAAGTAAAACAACAATCAATTTTTACAATGATTTCTGATGGGTTACTACCACCGATTCATCAAGTATCTACCGAAGAAAGTAAGGCTAATCTTATTTATCTTTTCCATATGACACGATATTTCTGGTAATGAAGATGATGAACTCAAGTTACTGTACATAACCTTACAAAATTTCTTCCTGAGTTATATATTTTGTTTGCCATCTACTTAATCTAAAACTGATTCTACACTGGAAAGCAACTCATTGTACTATAAATATATCTGATCTTTATATGGTAATGAAATATCTATACAGTATATGCTTTAGATATATGCTCGATACATAAATTGGGTTTGACAGTTAAAGCGTTCACTATTACTAATGTTTATCTCAACATGCATTGAACATGCAGAATATGAAAAGGTTCAAATGTAATTGCAAGTAAAGGTATTTAAGTTAATAAATGCTGAGAAACACATTATATATATATCATAAATATCCATGCATGTAGTACAGGGTATTCCCATTTAAGTTAAAAATCAAAATAATTATAACTAGTGCAGAATCAACATGATCCTATTTGCCATTCTCATATGTACACACACAGGACCTACAAGTTAAAAAGCAACATAAAAGAAGGGTAGTAAAAAATATATCTGACAAAAGGAGGATAAAAATTATAAAATTTTCTTTATATTGTACATACTAACTAAAACCGAAGACTAAAATCTCTGTTCTGTCAACCTCCTAAATGTCAGCCGCCCATTACCAAGTTCAATGTTGTCGGTTGTACCCAGTCTTCCCTGACTATGTTCTCTTTCAACAACACCTGCTAGGTACAGTTCCCACAAAACAGTATCGTTATATTTTCCATCATTACAATTTGAAATGTTAGACGAAATGTTTTGATATGATTTCCAGTGCAACATCATAAATTGGTACGCCTGCTGGCCATATCAGCAACAGCTAGAGATAGTGGTAAGATTGGGGGAGGGAGTCGTCCTTGTATGGCATACTAAATACTTAAATATAACAAGAAATCCATTAAGCTATAATAATCTAAGTATCGTGCTGGGTAGAAGCAAGGCATATGTAAACAAGCCACTGACTTATGATTACAATAACAGTGAAATATATATTAAATGAAATGTTTTGGAACATCATAACCGAGATTGAGACAGATCTCAAAACGGACATTTCACCATAACGTTGTTGTACTAACGGAGTTTCATTCATACGGAGTTTCACCATATGCTTACTCATATTCTCATATTGTTCATGATATAGTATGTCTGATTTATGAAGAGTGACTAAGCAAATAGAACTTGATATTAGAGTGAACAGCTACAGCAATATACAATACTGTATATCGGTCTACATGGGATCTGTCATGTTACTGATTTATAAATTACATTGGTTTAACACTGAAATAAGGTTTCAAATCAAGGGACTTGCAAGCAACAGAACCCTCCATCCACGTATAGTGGTTGTAAGTTTCAGTGTGGCACCAGTTGTTTAATGGCGCCTAACCTATGGTGATACTGTGGGTTCACTCACCACAGCGTTATGTACACCCTCATTACATATACCCTCGCTGTGAAGGGCAATGATAGCAGCTCTCGTATCTTGTGATGTCTCCCCAATAATTCCTCACTCCATTCGATGTAAGATCCCGCTGATAACTGGCATGGTGTTGGTATCCATTTACGTTGTATACACTGTAGTACCTTGATGCACCGGACTAATTAGGGCAGACCCTAGTCCAAAAAAAAGCAAAAGTCCGAAGAAGCGAATCTACAGGTACAGGCAAGTGGACATAATCCCTCTTATGTGGATTGTTTCAAGAAAATCAGACTAAGTCTGGTTGTCAACAATTGTTTTTACTGATATGACTGTTTCATATTGTGAAGTGTTATATGGAAGTACTCTACAGTACTGGTAACCACAGATTTTGCTAAAATGTCATTTCAATGTGCTCGTGTGCCTTATGAATAAAGAAAAAACTAGGAGATGAGTGTGTATCTGGGAACAGTAACTCATCAATAATTCAGCATTTGACATCTAATAAAAAAGGGTTAATTACAATAAAAGAATAAAACATGCAGATACAGAAAGAAGACACACATAAGATGACTGATAAAAATAAAATATTAAAAGCTGCAAAGAAACTTCAATAACTGATAATGCACATCTGGACTGGAATCAGGGCAGCACTACAGCTCGGAGTCTACCTGGAACACCGTCAACATGGCCTGAACGAAGTTGTCAAAGTTATGACGCGGTTTATCCTCAGTCGGGTTAAAGTTAAAGCGGCCACCGAAGACTTGCATGCCCAGGAGAGCAAAGATAATGATAAAGAGGAAGAGCAGGAGCAGCAAAGAGGCGATCGACTGGATGGAGTTGAGGAGGGAAGCAACCAGGTTGGAGAGTGACCGCCAGTATCTGCAACAAGGGATATACATGTTGGGGCAGAGTCAATAAGCTTACACAAAATGTAGCTTTTATAGCAAGAAAAGTTAATGAGAAACCTTAGAAGCTCATAGAGATTGTGGCCTTATCTGATGAAAGATTCAGATGTAGTTGCCATTTTAAAAGATTTTTATGTGATGTAAATTATACAGAACATAGGAGGAAGTAAAATCTACATCACAAATGGTGCTAACACCTCATGGGAAGCGAGTCTTACCCCTGTATTTATAAGGATATCCTTGTTTGACCCCTTCGATATGCTGACATGCTCAACAAAAAATATGTCATCGTCCTTGGAATTTAAAACTATAATTGAATTCATTTATATCTTACAAATCCAATGATATACCGTAAGTTGTTGAGATGCCGTGTCATTTGGTTAATACAGAATCTAAATTTCATCTAACCTTTGTTCCCAGCTAACACCAGGCCTTATCAAGCAATACAACTAAGATAAACCTTACCACAGTATTCATCCTTTAGTTACCACTACGAATCTACATTTTTGTTATGGTGAAATATCATTACCAAGTTGCATTGACAATTATAAGGAATATATTGTAGATACTGGTAACCATGAAAGAGTTGTTGAACACTTGACACAAAAGTCTGGTAACATGAGTGAGACAAAGGAGCAGGAAGTCAAACTAACTAAGATTTACTCATTATGGATGCCATTAATAAAAATGAAATATTTACATGACGTTATGGCTCTGGAATCTTACAAGTGACCTGAAAGAGACAAACCATTGCCAAAGAGCCTTAGGCAAAGCCTGCCATTACCAAGGAGTTGTGCAATACTTGAAAGTAGAATATATTATCCATGCAAACAATATACTGTACTGTACTGTATAGCATAAAGTGATGATGCAGTGATGTCCTCTCACTGATTGTGTTAGGGACTGATGAAACAATCAGGTCAGAGGTCCTCAGACTCTTGACCTCATTGGCTTCAAAACTCATCCAATCACATGCAAAAAGGGGCTCCACCACTCATATTCCCTACTCATGGACACTGTCAACTCCTTCCAACTGAAGTCCAGTGAACAGGCTTTGAAAGGATAATTAAGTGTTGTTCTTATACTTTTTCATCTTGGGAATTTTTAATTATACCTGTACTATAAAATCCTGTTTCATTCTGCACACTTTTTGCTTGTGTTTAATTTTTTACTAAGCAAAGTGAATATTGTTTACATTTGTTGCTTAACTTCCCCAATGTTGTTAGTTTCAAGTTTATATTTTTATTCACATAAAATGTCTATAAAATCCTAGTCATAGGTGTAAGCATATTTGGAAGTGCTATGGAAAAATATGTATAACACACCAAAATGAGTCAGTTCAACTAAACACATCACTGTAAAACCTGTTGATTACCACCACAATTCTTGTAAAACAGAGGAAAGAAACTGCACAGGCAAGTCATTACTGTATATATTAAAGTATTTTGAACTTTCATAGACATAGAAATAATATGAATTAGGGAAGTAACACATATTGATACTGTGTACAGAAGAAGATAGTATCAGAAAGAAAAAATTGGTTCTGAACCAATTATGAGTTGAGGTTACTCATACAGTATAATCAAATGTTGATACCCTGATATGCAACTGCCCCCCACCCCCCTCCTTCAACTCCACTAACGTACTTTGGTGTTGGTTTTATTTTTACAACTTGTAAGCACTTTTACTGAAGTAGCTTTTATCAGTACTTTGTTCACCCTGACTACTTGTCTACTGTATATATTCAACATTACTGAACTAAAGACTGGCTTTACTATAAATATCTATTAGAACATATTTGCTGTATCATTGTGAATGAGTAAAGGAAATCCAGGCATAGATTTAAAATAAATTTTCTTTATAAATTTCAGGTTGTTTGGCAGTCCATTCAGCCAGGTTCCAGTTTTCTCCAGTGGCCATGAAGCTTTGACAGTCAGCATGCTGGAACCTTTGAAACAGGATATATTTCTAAGCCTTAACTGTGTTGCTCATGGGTGGTAAATTTGTTTGTATGACAGAAAAAAATAACTGGTATATGGTATTCCCTCATCATGCTTTCCTGTCAAGCTTTAATATACAAGGATCATAAGGAGAAGTTAAAAAGGAAAAGCTAAAACATTAAATAAAAATCTGGAGCTCTGCTTGTCGTCATCTGAAAGTGACTGAAGAGAGAAATGCAGACTCACTCTGAAAGCCTAAAAGCCAGATAATTAATCACATTAATATATTAAAGATTTTTACCCTAATATTGTAATAGGAACAATTAACAGTAAAACTATGCAAATTATTCCTAAGGTGGTATAACTGAGTAGAAATTGGTTTTGAAAAATGATGATGAGATTAATTAATGGTTGAAATGGGTAAAATACAGTATTAATAAAATAGTGTTCTTAGTTCTTCAAAAATATTCAAGTCCTCTCTGAAACCATTACTGACTGGTGTATGAAGGCCCTTGTATTGAGGTGCATTATCCAAATCCTTCCCATTAGAGCCATTGAAAAAAAAAGTTAAAAAATTGTCAATCATAACCGAGTTTTCTTGTTGGATTTGTTCCTGTAGATATACTGAACTGTCTCAACCTAAGGTAAGCCCTTATATGACAGGTTCAACAGTTACAGAAAACTTTTGTTTTTTCTTGAGTTGGAAGTTAGTTATTAACATCTGAAATTTGCATGAAGAATATTCAGTAAAGTTTCTATGTCGTTCCTAACACTGAGTGAGAATCCAAGTAGACATAAAGTACAGTAAAAAAAAAAAAAAAAAAATATGATCATATGCAGTATATACAGGGTACAGTATTTATACACAATAAATCTTTAGTTAGTTTCTTATGGGAAATTTACATTCCTGTACATATCAATTGACTCTTTAATTAGTTATGGTGTACATTCATCTGTATAAATTTTTAAAGCATACGAGTCATTAGTAAAAACTAATCAATTTATGAATTTCCAACAATAACATGCTTGGTCCATTTAACAGTCAATAATGACCACTGTAATAACAGCAAAGGTAAAAATAACTTGATAATGTACAAGATCAAAATATTACAAATATGAGTTCACAGTTAAGAAATGAAGTTAATTACTTTATCTATGAAATCATATGAAAATTTATACCCATTGTTATGACAATACAAGTGATATACAGTAATTCATGAGTGAAGATTTTATGTGACGAAAGTTTAGTACTGTACAGTTTATGCAGCTCTCTGTACAGTTCTCTACTGACATGAAATATGTTAATTGCAAAAGGTTATTTATGTACAATATAAGGTCATTAAATGAGATTTTTTCAGAAAACCAAGACTTAAACATGATGACAACAAATGTATCCTAACATTATTACTTAACCCTTTCACTGTGGCTCCCCCAAAAGAGAAACTGTCTCTGTGGTTAGCTAACAAAATGTAGAACCTCAACACGTGAAAAATAAAATAAAGGTTTCTATGTCTATTATAACCTATGCAATCTTGCCATGTACTGGTTCTTATATTCACTGTCTCTGGAGGTCAGTTTTTTATGAAGATGCCATAAAGCTCTTACCACTACATCACAGGCGCAAGATCTGACTCAGGACACACATGGGAAGGGTGTTAGCCAGTGTGTCCCTACTAAACATCACTGGTTTCCTCTGGGTACCCTTGTTTCCTCCTGTACTAACACTGGACATTAAAGTTCATAATAAAGTAACAAAGAACAGGCTAATAAACTGATAAGTGGAGAGAGAAAAAACAAAAGGCAGTAGGACAATGTGGCACTTGTGGGGCATCACTAGATACCTCCAATATTATGGAATTATTGACACAAATTGATTCAGATGTCTTGAGTGAGCTTTCAAATGATGGTGATTGGCTTTATCCAGAATGAGAGAGTGAGAAGAAAGTGACAGCAGCGATAGTGAAATACTGAAGAAGATATTGATTACAAAGATGAAAATTGATGTGTGGGAAGCAGTAAGTATGGACTGTTTCTTCCTTAACACATATATGGGTTGTGGTACTAAAAATATCTTAATGGAAAAAGAAAAAAAAATGTGAGGAGGAAAGTTTTAAAAATATAACTTGTGTCTATATTCATATCTTCAATACTTATTGTAAATCAAATATGCAGTATTATACTGTATTTATGTACCGAAAGTCTGCAAAAATATGATAAAATTGGTAAAAATACAAGATAATGCAAGAGGAAACAAAACATATGACAACTTACATTATATGCTATCAATACAGACAGGGATATAAAATTTGGACATCTACCAGATATAAGTAATATCCTACCATTCTGAGTACCAGTTACTATTCTATTCAACGTGAATCAAAATGTTAGATACATATTCTTTCTATTATCAAAAAAGATCCACAAAAAAGATGGGTGATGGGCCTTAAGAACACCACAGTGAAAGGGTTTATGAAGAGGAAAAATGTAGGATTGGTGAATAAATCCCACTTCATGACAAAAAGAATGAAATGGATGGCAAGTAAAATTAATACCTCTAAGTCATTGCCTGGCAGACCTTACCTCAGCCAGAGGGCTTTAATATGTTTGGTGGCAGGATACATCATCCATAAAGACAATGATTTTACTATACAGCAACTCCTCACTCAGTTCAATCAGATTTGAACCTGTGAACCAACCCCATTTACTAAAGTACATGTAGTCACCTTTGGACAATTGAGGGTTCATGTCAGAGGCCAAAACTCTTGGATGAATCTTGTATTTTGAAATGCTTTTTACCATAAAATAAAGTTAATTTAATTAATCTTGTATTTTATGTTGATTTACAATCCAATCTAGGAAGAAGGATGGGAAATAAGGTCACTCATTTCTTCCCTTGATCAACAAAGAGTATTTCATACTTCAGTCCTTTATTTGTGACCTTGGAGTCATTAATTTTCTGACTTTTGAGATTCTAAATGACCAGTAATGAGGATACAGGAGATCCTGAGACAAACCACTGGAATGAAAGAAGAAAAACTGGTCTGATAGGGTGAGGAGCTTCTTTGTAGGAAAAACAGTGTTGGCATGGTTGATGCCACCTACTGCTCAACATGTTTGGACTCACTGGCAAAGGCAGGCTGCAACCAGGGTGTTATAGTAGTATGAATCTTGAACTGATGTCCCATAGGTCATTAAATACTGTATTCCACTTTGTTAGGTGTATTGCTGGCAGGCAATGACAGTGTATCTATCTTTAATAAGCAATGATTAGGAGTTTTGGCTGGATAATGCAACCACCAGCACCTGGCAATCAATGTCACTAATAATGTTGCTAGAGGCAGATGCAAAACCATTAATGAAGTTGGCTTTAATGCAGATGAAACTCTTCCTTCTGGCTTACTGCATATTATCAATTCCAATATTAGTAACTAAAACTATAAAGTCAACAGAATGTAAATACGTCAAATGTATTCAAAGATTTTTTAAAGACTCTGTACTGGACAATACTGTTATGTATATGTGTACAGTACATGAAATTAAAAATTCCTTGCAAGTAAGCCAGTATTCAAATTCATCTTCAACCTTCCATTCCTTAAGTAAAGTCTCTTCCCTGGCATATGTACCTGGAACACTGTCAACAAGGCTGCCCAAAATGAATTAAAATTACTCCGTTGTTCTGAGGAGAATTTACCACCAAATATCTGCATCCCAAGTAGGGTAAAAATAAAGATGAAGAGGAACAGTACAACTAGGAGTGACATGATGGATCGACACTGGGACACGAGGGAGTGGACCAAGTTGCTCATGGACCGCCAATACCTGAAACAGCCAGAGGAACCACTGGGGTTAGGGTTTGAGTTGTAGACAAAAGAGCAGAGAGGCTTTTCGGACCTGATAATGCTTACCTGGAAAAACTTCGGATACTCTCATAAACAGAAAAAATTAAAAGCATCACCTTGGAAAACTTATATATACTGTATAAGCCTTCACAAAATATATTCACCATGAAAGAAAAAGTTGAAAATTTCATAACTTTGCCCATTTCATGACTAGCAAGTTTAATCTATGGGAAAGTATCCCTTGAAAATACCTGACAGACAATGTAAATTTTTGGGACAATCTCTCTGGTTCTGACAGTAAAATGATAAAGCAGAGGAATAAATTTAAAAAACCCACCTTATGGCCCAGGGTAAGAGTCAAGAAATGTGAATTGTCAAATTAGCCCAAATTTCCAAAGTCCCACATCTGTTTTGATAAGATGCTGAAATTCACCTCAAAATAACAATAATGGAGATATGAGAAAGCTACAAGAATTCCAAAATAAAGAAAATTCAGAAAATAATGCATAATAAACAGAAGGCAAAAAAAAGTGCAGTACTGTACATATACTTACTTTGCAGAAGATTGAGGTGATGTACAGAATATCTGGATATAAATTGTGGAAAAACAAAGTTACCAATAAGGGAAGAGATCTTGAGGATTCCCACTTTATTTCTACAGGCGACAGTCAATGCATTGTCAACAAAAAAATGCATTTTCCCTACCAGGACGAAAGGAAGAGCCAGAAGCTCCTTCAAGTAAGAAACAAAAGAACCAGAAGCTCCTTCAAGTCAAGAAGGAAAGAAGAACCAGAAGCTCCTTCAAGTCAAGAAGGAAAGAGGAACCAGGAGCCTCTTCAAGTTAGAAAGACAAAAGCAAAAACACGACCACCTTCAAGTAAAATCATGTTGATGTTGATGAAGTGGAGCCACCATCCACTAAAACAGTCAGCTAAAAACTGAACTCAGAACAGTGGGTTGGCCTGTAATCATCATGGTGGTCAGTACAGTATACTTCAACACATTGTACAAGGCACTGTATGGGCAGAATCGGTTCTAACAAGAGGTTCTAGCTGGTGTTATAAGGTGACAGTGTAAAGGACAGGAAAGGTATTTGGTATATCCAAATGGATTAATAGATCAAGTTTGGCTGACATTAAGAAAGAGATTGATAGATTATATGGGCAAATCAATGAGGTCTAAAGGTATTATATTATACTGTAATGCCTAAAATGATTCTTCAATGTGAAGTCATTTCATATGTGAAAGTGGTAACCCACATGAGCCTGACAACTTATTTTACATGCAGAGTGACTTGATATTAAGCATTGTGAATCAACGTGATGTTAAGATTCATTTTGTATACTGTATAAGCACATGAAGGATATGAGCAAGTAGTTCTACTTGTCTTGGCTCTTCCCTGATAATTTCTATGTCAGTCTTGCAATACTCTAATCAATATTTGAGGTTCCTGTGCCCCTTGATCAATGTAAAATAAAAATAGAGAATTATTATTATGTTTAAGGCAAAAGTGAATTGGGTCCCCAGGTATTCAGAAATTACAACACTGCTAATGTAAAATGTCTTAAACTGATGTAGAATAATATATCCACATCATACACATAATCCACTACTATACTGACTGTAAGTGGTTACATAACACAGAAATATTCAATGGTGAATCACTGAATGGTTTGATGGTGTAAGACACAAAGATGAAGTTTTCCATTTTTCTCTAATTACTGATAACATAAGTAATTTTTTTAGTTTACTTTGCTGCTTTGACAGCAAAATTAAGTCAGTGGCTTGTTTAATCCTCCCATTGTTCCTGATAAGTTTGTCCTTCACTGTCAGTACAGGATGAAGCCAGAATACCCAGGGAAGACCCTGTGATGTTTGGCAGGGTCACACTAATCAATGCTTTGACATATGCCAGAAATAAATGTCACAGCCACAGGAGTTATGAAAAACAAAAAAAAATGTATTCAGCAAAGATAATATTAAATAGGATTCAGCCATCTATACCTACCTGAAATATGCTGATATTGGTAAATTGATATGATGGCACTTTCTCAAAAATGATTTTAAACACTTGATTCTCTCAAACTGTAGTTTCTTTAAATACTGTACACTCTTAACAAACTACAGTAGAAGCTTGCCTTAAAACTACCTAATTTAAAAATCTCTTGTTCAAAAATTTATTTATAGTCTCCCATTTAGCTACAATAAATTTCAAAGTGACAATGTAAATTGTTTATGCAGGTAACCTATGGGACCATTACATATATTAATTATGATGATACATCTTCAAATTATTGTATCATCTGAAGATACACTTACTGAACATTTATTTATTCTATGTAAAATATTTGATAATTTTCCCCATAAAAATTTTCAAAAGATGTTAACATTTTTATAAATCAAATACGTACTTATATTATAACCTTTGGGACAATGGCACTTACATGGTAAGATCAGAATACTAACCATCTGTACTGCAAAATTGAGTTGAATGGACGTAAAGGCTAAAACAAACAAGTAGCAGATTAAATTCTTCAGAAAACTTGAAGCACTTACTTAGTAACTTTGAAGACTCTGAGGAGTCTGACACAACGGAGCACAGAGACTCCGAGGGGCGGCATGATCTCGGTGGAAGTGAGCACCACCTCGGTTATACTACTGATAACCACAAAGCAATCAAAACGATTGAACAACGATACAAAGTAGCCCTGAAAAGTCAAAGAACAGGACATTTTATAACATCAATTACCTATAATTTGTTACAAGTTAATTACAAATAAAAAATACATTTGGGAATGTTATGGGATGCATTTCACTTTATAACATGGGTTCTATTGGAAATTAATATCCACTTAACATACACCTACCTAACGAACAGGTTTTCAGGAAGCATCATGTATGTTAATCGGACACTGATTGT
Source organism: Homarus americanus (assembly GCF_018991925.1). Lineage (NCBI taxonomy): Eukaryota > Metazoa > Arthropoda > Malacostraca > Decapoda > Nephropidae > Homarus > Homarus americanus. The sequence continues at coordinate 7,981,170 of NW_024749657.1, forward strand.
TTTTCAAAACTGAAATATGTAGACACTCCCGGGTTATGGATGACTCAAGTTACAGATTTATGACTTTATGGATACTCTCCCCCAAGTTCTTTTTCGGGTTGTGAATGAGTATCTGTTGTTACGGACGTCTAGTAGTGAGGTGTAGTGCAGAAGACTCGCAAAATAGTTGTGAGGCGGCTGGGAGAGGAGTCCCATAAGGCGACTTTTTGCACTCAAGACACATTATAAGATCCCTATAGCGTGCATCCACTACACAATATTGATTTTTGTTCATAAATCGCCCTTAATTGTGTTGCAAAATGACTGGAAAACACCCACCTGATAGCATGAGTGCAGGACCTACTTGTAAACATAAAGCAATAGATCTATAGCAGAGAATAAAAGTAAATAAGCAAGATGAAGGAGGAAAAAATATCACCGCAGTCTCATGTGAACTAAGTCACACTACCTCAACCGTACACATGATTGTAAAGGACAGGGCTCGTTTAAAGGAAGATGTGAAGGGTTTGGTGCCTTTAAAATTTACTGACAGCAAAGCAATAATCACGTCTTATTTGTGAGATGGCAAACTTATTTTGTGTGGATGAGCAAATCAGCACCAGTGTTTAAGTTAAATGAATTACTATAAGTACACTAGTCTTGTAGTTACTTAACTGTACATGTGTAATTATAATTCCCTCCTATGCTTCTATTGCTACTCTTAATTAATAAAAAACATATTGTATCATGTAGGTACAGTATAGTAATTGTATATACAGTACATGATGTGTACTGTACTATGTGTGTGTTCAATTATTGCCTATAGACAGGTCACTTCTGGTTTACGGAAAATTCGATTCATGGATAGCCTCTAGGAATGGAATGGAACCTATCCCTAACCCAGGGAGTGTCTTTCATAAATAGAAATAAAGGTGCAATCATTTATTCCCATAAAATTGGAAAATCACTTATCATAAATTAAGGTACACATGTAACTCATCATCATCTTCAATAAGAAGTACAGTACTGTACTTTCATTACACTTAAAAGCTTTCCATACACACAGTAATATATGAAAGTACATATATCATTCTACCCCTCCAAAATTTCAACATTTCTGAGATTTAACATCATCATAAATTTAATGATGCCAAACTCGTTCAATATTTTCCTGATGTGGGTCATTGACCTGTGCCCTGGTGGGCTAATCCAGTAAATAAAATAAAAAATAAAAAAATATAAATAATGAAGCTCTGGGTATATATAGAGTTCTCAGAAGAATGCACAGGTACATTTACAAATAAACTCTCAAAGCTCAATATTCATAAAAGCCCTGGCCCTATTGGTGTGCATCACAGGTTGTTAAGAGTGTAATAAGCTCTCATTTTATGGCCATTTTCCATGCTCGTCTGTCTTACTAAAAGCATGTTCAGTAACTATTGTATATATAATCCGACTCAGTTTTTTAGCCAACAGTTCACAAACTTTACTTGAGCTGACAACGTGATAAAATGACCATTCACTCTGATGCCTTAGATAATTTGGGGTATATTAACCTAATGTAATACAGGTGTAATAGATTAATTAATATAATTTACCTGAAGGTTTGTCAAATTTGTATTAATTTTGCAATATTCATTTAAAAAAGTTCTATGTAGAGTTTGAGAGAAAAAAACACTCCTGAAGAACACTAGTTCATATAAGAAAAAATAACATACATAATACAATTGTATGTTACGTGCTAAAAATTTAATGAAACACAATAAATAATAAGAAGAAAAGCATGACTGTTACTTACTTGGAAGCCTAAACTGTACATTTTTAACAACATTTCACAAGTAAACAGCACCACGAAGAAAAGATTTGTATAATCTGAAAGATAAAAAATACCTGTCATTACATACATAATACTGTCACCAAAATATATTTAATACAGTGTAGCATCTTCCTATATACTGTACATTTATCTTGAGGAAAAAAACATAAAATTATATAATTACAGTATGACATCCCAGTTTACATCCTAGGAGGAGGATATAAGTGACCTGTAAGACCACTTGCCACAGCCCTCCCTGGCAGAAAAAACCTAACATTTAACAGGAATATGAATGTGTTTCTCGGAGGGAAGAAGGAACCAACATGCCAGCAGACTCACCCATGAGGAGGAATGCTACATCAAGGCCAACCTAATATATAAGCTACTAACCCTCTTTTGCTATGGTGGTCATTAAGTAAATTAGGTAACCATTTACATTATCAATCATCTGTTTAACTAACCATCTGCTGGCCTACTGTGAAAATTTGACCAGAATCTTTTTAGAAGCAGTGAAACAAAGACTTGATCCACTTCTGGAGATGGCTGACATTGTACCAACATCCTTCTTTGAGCCTCGATTTAAGTTGGATTGGTTGCCATCTCAAAAAAAAAAAAGAACAAGTCCCTTACTCCTTACTGAGGCTCATAGCTGCTTATCATTCTTGAGGTTTTGGTCAACCTTAAGTGGAATTAAACCTAAGTTTTTATGAAACTTTAGCTCATCTATTATGCACTAATAATAAAAATCAGAAAAAACAAAGGAAATATTACCTTAGAAGTACAAGTTAAAGTGTTATATAGACTGCAGTGAGGCACTGGTGCCACATCATTTGAATGTGAGTTTGATCTCCATGAATCTTAAGTGAGATTAATTAATGTATCAAGAATGAACACAAAATACATGCAATACCAATGCAACTGTATCAAAATTAAGTGTACGTATAGGTACATATTATCCAGTATATGTTTAGGTGTATAATAGGTAGAATACATATGAACCATAGGTGTCTGAGGATACACGGAGTTTTGGAAATTAGCATAAATTTTCACTTAGCACACGTACCTCAGGAATGTATCTTCTGCAGTATGTGGGTCCCCCCATCTTTACTAGCCTTTTCAGTTAGTTTTCATACAAATTAGTTTTCATCTGACCACAATTTAAAAAGGCACAGTAGCTTTTTCATAATGACACTTCCCCCATTACCACAGGCAATTCTAACCAACATATACAGTACTTCCTTCCTCCCCCAAAGTTTTGCCCATTTAACATTGCAGTCAACATTTACTGCATCATTCTCTCTATAATCCTAAAAATTATCACTTACATCCTCTCCTCAAGTCCCAAACAAATGTGCCTTTACTGACACACTCTCCCTACTTCCAAGCTAAGTTTTACCAATGAACATATTATTTTTTTTTTACTATTAACCACCATTCATTATATCTACCTATCTCGTGACAATCTTCAACCTACGTACCTTGGAACTGGCTAAGCCAGTCAGGTTGGCGGTAGTGTTCACTGGCCAAGACTGCGGTGTTAAGGAAGACAAGGACAATTATGAGCCAGTAAAAAGCTTGTGACTTGACCGCCTTACGACATGCCCGTCTCGCTCTTCGATTAATTCTGCCGGAATAAGACTATCATTATCATCAAGTATGAAGGCATATAAAGGTACAGAATATTTCAACAGAATTAAACAAGTTCCCAGTCATAGTATTATGAATTAACTACATTATGAAATTTAGCTGTATTAATGTACAGGTATCCCTCATTTAGCATAAATTTAGTTAACATTAATTTTGTTTTGTGATAAAATAAATTTGATACCTTTTATCCCTTAATGTTACAAGGTCAAACTTCAGTATATCAGTAGCTTGACTCACTGGGAAGGGGCAAAAACTGGGGATGAGGTGGCCTGTGAGATGGCAAATTGCCATTATTACATGTAAAAAACCTATAAAGTTGAGAAAAAAATCATTACAATACTCTAATGTGGCTTAAAAATAAGAAAAATTAAGAGCACGAGTGTGTGAAGTGAATGTAAGTGTGGAGGCCGTGACCCAGTGGGCTGTAACCTATGACTGCATTGCTGACTCGCCACCCAGGTGCGCTCCCTCTCCCCAGTGTGATGTCAAGACACACACACAGCACAGTGTTAGGTGTTCATGCACACAACCCCATAGTTAAACGAGGGATACTTGGAGTTGTTATGTATCATTAACTTTATTTGACCAGCTACTTGAACATATCCTACAACAGTTCATTTCTGAAATCCTTTGCAAATTAATTGGTTTCACATGTTAAAATAAACTTCCATGAATATGCACTGCTTTTAAAAATATGATTATAATTTCTGCATTCTCTCTCCTTATAAAGTGAATTGTGATATTTATTCATCAAAGCTAAAAAGTGACCAAGTAAATACAATGAATACTTGCTGAGTTTTAAGACTTACTGCACTGTATGATATGCAATTAAAAAAAATCAAAATAATTTAAAATATAGTTTCTAAAAAAGTAGTTTCACTCATTAAATTACTGGAACTGGTAATTACACTACTGTATACCCTGAAAGAGTTTCTCATAATTTGAAAATTCTTTCTCTTTTTAAATGTTCAAAACCATTTCTGACATTCAAAAATTTCCACAAAAGGGGGTTCAAGTAGAGTTTATTAAGTATAAAAGACCGAGAACTTGAATAATTTTAGTACACGTAAGAAATAGGCAGTGGTTCAAGTCTATGAAGGGTTGTTTATTATAAAATATAACTACCACGCTTAATTCTTCCCAGTGTTCTAATACAACATACAGTGTACAAATAAGAGAAAACTTTACATCAATGAACAGTAAATCAACACCCTACAATATATATATATAGTATATACAATGTACACCAGGATATCAGTAAATCCAATTACAAATATGAATAAATCCATTGAAATTTGGGTTGCAACAAGTAGATAAATAAGAAATATAATTCAAATTACATATGTATACAGTAAGATGTATATTTTAATTCAATATATTAAAACAATTATCACAAACATCCATCTGAAAAATAAATGTAATAAAGATATGAATTTTCAAAATCAAAACACACTGAGAAAATTTCCAAACTAGGTATAAGGTAGTAATCCTGAGCATGCATATCTGTTAAAAAACACACGCACAAAAAAAAACACTTAAAACACAAAATACGGCATTCTGGTATATAAATGTGTGATGAGCCATAAGTCAGTGTTTCCAATAAAGAGCTCTCATCACTAGGAACATTCATGGTACTACCCTATTGGTCAATGGCCAATCAGACAATCACCAGGAATTATTCAATAGTTGTTGGAACTATTTTTAGTCAATATTGGACATTGTAAGGAGTTGATTCTACTTGTTAGATATAAGTTAAAACAGTCATTTATCAACTCTGTGATACTAATGATGTTTCAATTAAAATGGAAAACACAAACAGGAACTTTCAATACTCCAAACTGCTGTTATTCCTCAAGTACATAAGGTACAGTACAACCAGAACAGTCATTATCAAACACACAGTTCTCTGGTTCCAATAAAGTATTTTTGCATCATGTTTTTACTATTACAAAATAGTTAAAAATAATGCATAAATACTACCAGATAATATCCTGCACAGTACACACTAAAGTTTTATATGAAATATGTATGTTTGAGGAACACCTGATGGAGACTGAAGCTTGCTGTGCCTCACTCCTCCTGTCTGGGAGTGAATATGCACACTATAGTGAGATTCAGGTTGACATTTAGGAAAAAAAACATATGGTTCCATATTTTACTAACTAAATATATACTATATACTGACATCCAATACTGTACTGTACAGTACAGTATAGCACGTACTTGTATTCTCCCAATATTATTACATAATTCAGAAAATTTTTGTGCAAACCAGCAACTAAAAGTTTTAGTGTAATATTCATCACTTTAATTAGCATCTCATTCCATCCAAGACACTACTACAAGTCCCAAATCTCACTTTTAAGGAATAATAAACAGAAAAAATATCATTCTTGGTGCACTTATATTTCCACAATCACTAGAGTTAGTACTCAAGACAGTCATGTGGGTACAGTATAACTAATGTATGATGTTCCAGAGTCAGCCTTGGTAACCCTGCTGGAACAAGAAACTTTCCTTATGTATTTATAACCTCGTACAATACAGTATTATATCCAGTACTGTATTGTGTTTGTCTTGCCAATTTAGTTATAACTTTTCAAATCAATAGTAAAATAAGGGTTTAAATTATCTTTGCATATAACTATGCACTACAGCATATTTAAATACACAAATAAATATAGAGAATCTACTTCCATTATTTACTACTTATTTTGTCATAGCGTATTTCACAATATAACAAAATAGGGTAATAAGTGGGTCTAAAATGATAACAACAGCTGTTTAAGTGGGAACTGAAAAAAAAAAGCTGAAGAGAGTATTTTAAAAACTGGTTCAATGCAACAATGAGTGAGAGGTGGAGTTATCCAGTCTGAAAGATTGAAGAACGAAAGAAAAAACTAATATAGACACAAAAGTGAAAAAGGCTGTAAGCAAGTTAAGATATTGTAAAGCACAAGAGTAGATAGAACCTGTTCAAATGTAATGAATGGGATATGGAAAAGTAATTATGATATACGAGAATAACGCATAAATAAATTATGAGTGATAAGAGCATGTACGTATAATCCCAATTTATAAAGGGAAAGGTAAAAAGATTTTATTTATTTTCTAATTGACACCCTCTGCCAGGCAGCCTTCATAATACTGGGTGACTCACAAGGGACCTTGAGTCCTCAGACAGGACCTCTCATCATCATCCAGGGTGAGTCTGTTAATCCCTTTGGATAGACCAATTATGCTCCTCTTCCTTCTGTGTCAATAGTCACTTAAGAGGGGGGACTTGACACAGCCATTGTTCTGAGGAACTGAAGGTCTATTTAGGGTCATGACTATCCAACTAAGTACTTGTTTGCCAAAACAATAGGCTCCATTATCAATAAACCTGAGTGAGGCTTACTTAAACAGGTCTGTGTGAACCTGGGTCTAGTTGACTGCTCTTTTTCAGTTCTAGTCTGGGAGGACAGTCTCGGCTGATCAACTCTCCCAAATGAGCTGTTCTTCTAAGAGAAAACTAAGTGTTTAATGCACGAGGCACTCCAGGGATGTGTTAACAAAGTTTACAGTACAGAGGTAATGTGTATGATTGTTATTATTACGCTAAGGTGCTCCTGCTTTTAAATCTGGCATTTTGTAAGAATTTTTATGTTCCATTAGCCCAGCTGAGTTTGTACTGGCAAACCAGAAGAGGATTGACTGCAGTAACAGTATTTGTCACCATTGTGTTTATAAATATTTACCCCAGTCCACATTTCATGTGGTATTAAAGTGTAAAGTCCAAAGCTTGCTCCAAGTAGCTTATTGCTGGATGAGCCAGCTCATGTACCAGGTATACAAGATACGTAGCCATAACCAACAAATGTTTGAAATAAACATATTTGGGTTTACACAGACCTGCACATTCTAGTCATATTCTCTGTTTTAATTCCTCTGATATTTTAAAGTGTATACAGAAGAATTCATGCTTTATCAACTGTAATGCTTCAGAAGGCTATCAGTAGCTAAAGATAGATTGGGCATGTCAGTGATTGCATTTTTGACTGAGGTGAACATTGAAAACTTCCTCCAATCAGTGAATCTGAGGTATCCCCAACCAATTGCATTACCAAAATAAACAAAATACAGTAATATGATTGGTAGCTCCTGTTCTCTTTTACCACAAGGGGTAAAAGACTTTGTCTAGGCATCAAAAATGCCTCTGGGCTGGAATATAAATGGTCATCTCTCAATGGGTTATTATTTTATTTATTTATTGAGTAGCACCTTCTTCCTCATAGTTTTATCTGACTGAGGATTATGAGGGCTGCCTGTTGGACAGTGACAGCTAAGAATTAAAGATTGATCCTAAAATCCCCTTTTCCAATAGAACCTGAAGCCAAGTGGCTAAGAAACCCTCCCACCCCCTCTTGGTTTCATGATTAGCTAGCAGGAACTCAAGTGGGAGCAACTAACTGGACCCAGTTCACTCAGATTATTTTCAGGATGAGTCAAATTCACTTTGGTTTACAGATGGCAGAGCCTAGTGCCATGGTGGATGAGTACTCAGTTGAGTAGTCATGGCCCTACATAGACCTTCACTTTCTCAGAATAACTGCAGTGTCATGTTCCCCTCATTAAAGGTTGATGGCACAGAAGGGAAGGAGGGGTAATAGGAATTATCCAAAGGAATTAACAGACTCACCCTGGTTGACGCTGGGAGGTCCAGTCTGAAGACTCAAGTACTTCCACAAGTTGCCTAGTATTACGTGGGTGCCTGGCTTCAGGTTCTGCTAGAAAAGGTGATTTCAGGATCAATACTCTTAATTTTTTCTTGCAGGGAGACTGAAGTCAAAAGCAAGCATTGACACAAATTTCATTCACTGCAATTCTTAGCGCTTTAAGTGAAATGTTTTCCTATAATACAGCACTTCCCTCCCACAACAAGGCCCCAAGAAATATACTGTATTTCCTTTATATCTGTCATTTCACACACCCTATTAACATGCTCTTCCCACCTCAGTTCCAACTACATTTTTCTTGCCATTCTTCCTTCTTTTTCTTCATATTCTCCTCTCCCTCCTACCCACCACTTCTGAACTATAATCTTTATTATAAAGGCTATGGGAATAGCCTAGGCATTATATGGACTCTATACAGTATCTCTGATATTGCTCCCTTAATCAAACTGATTATGGGAACTGTACCATAATAATGCAGTAATTATCGCACCAAAACATATCTGAATCTGTCAGTTTCACAAAGATCCACTATAAGATTTGAGTGAATCCAAAATTATGATAGACTAAGTACCATAAGTTGGGGATACATTCTTAGGGTTATTTTTCATGAAATTTTTTTCACATAAATGGTACGGTGCTATTACTTAAAAAAAAAGTCCATCAAATTCCTTATAAAAGAGTTCAAAGTTCTATCTATTGTAAAATTCCATAATTTATGCATAATTACTTTTTGTTATTAATGTAAAAAGCACACTTACACAAGTGCATACTAAGTGTGCTTAAATCATATGATGAACAATACTGTATGTACAAATGTATCCTACTTGCCAGTGCATAAGATGTGTTTGTCTCCTTAAAAATTACTCCATCTGTCTTACACACCAAAGGTTTAAGGTTAAGAACTGTGACAGCTAGTTGGCTCCATGATACTAAAGGTCATCCCAATCATGCTACCATGAACTAGTCAAAACTTATAACCCTTAGCCTACCACGGTAGGATTTTACGATCACCCACAAAATTTGAGTTTATCAAGAAATACTTAAATACACAAGAGCTTTTATTGCATATGAAATCACAGTAGAAAAAGGCTCATATGCTTGAAAAAATATATCATTATTACAGTATACTGCACAGTACAGATAACCACAATGGAAAAAAAATAATTTGAGCCAATTTTTGTTATGATTATTCATATCTTCTTCAGGGGCTACAATACACCATCAAGAAGAATAATCATGACAGTGCTTAGAATTATTCCAAGTGGTTAAGTGTGTGTGGTAAAATCTTTGTTTGGATGAAATAACAATGTCTTGTATGCAGATTCCTAAACTGAAAATCTCTGAGTATTACAGCCAATCAAAATACATGAGTAAATTGTTAAAATAAAAACATTATGAGCAGTACACATGAAGGAGAGCAAACAGCAATGTCTAATATACATATAAATATTTAGTGTACAATACTGTATATGAAAGTTTTGTAAAATACAAAAACAACTTTGGTACCACAAAAACAGCATCTATATGAAATAAGACAAGATAAGTAATGAGGAAATCTTCTGTATGTAATGAAGATATTTCATGTGTCAGTATGTAAAATTATTGATAAGTCTGTTTATACTGAACAGTTTGAGCATCAGCACACAAGCAAACATGGTGTGTCAATTAACAATACTGTGTGTGTGAGATATATATATATATATATATATATATATATATATATATATATATATATATATATATATATATATATTATATGTGTGTGTGTGTGTATGTGTGCCTATGTGTGTGTGTATGTGTGCCTTTGTCTGCACATGTGACAATGCACATATGTCTTGCATGTGTGTGGTAGAGGGTCATGCTATGGTAGGGGCACAATGGTTTACCCTCTAAACGGTACACACCCTATTGTCCCTTTCACGAAGCTATATAGGAGAGACAAAAATACTCTGTTAATGACTACACAGTCACACCTAACATTAAGAAAAACACATTAACTGATAAATAACAAAATAATAATTACTGGTATACAAATGACAATACTGTATTAGAAGTTCTTTCCTCTTAATTTGAAGACTGTGATCTTTAATTACTGTACAAACATTTCTTATTCCTTTTTGTAGTTGTCCCCCCAAAACCATTGATTATTCATAAAATGCAACCTCCATAACAGTTGGGCAACAAATTAAAAGCAGTAGTTCAGTCATAGCAAGTACAGTACATAAGTTTGTGTTACTGATTACAATAAACAACAAAGTATCCAAGCACCCAAGAACCTGGGGATGTCCAGATAGAAAAAAAAACCTAGATAGCAAATGTTTTCCAGGTACTATAGTAGTATTTTCATGCTAACCTGGCCCGTAAGCCATGCCCCACTTCCATAAAAATTGCCAATTGGTTTGTATAAAATGTTCATGTAGCTGTCCATTTATTCAAATTAAATACACTAAGTTCACAATTGATAAGCAAACCTGTTATTCTCGAAAATAATGTTAAATAACTGGACTATCAAAATACAAATGATTTCAAAGCATTAGCACTTCAGAGAGGATGTTGGAAATGTTTTAATATTTATCATAAAAAGTTGAAGTCAAAGATGAAATTAACTTTCAAATGAAGTCTTTGACTCTTTTCATTATTTCTTTGTTTTGTACCAAACATAAACAAATGATACCAAACATATAGCACAGTAGGTAATGTACTACAGTTTGTATGGCTGGATATATCCCAAATCATTTATATAACAGATAAAACTCTACACAAATAGGCGGTCTGGGGGGAGGTAAAACGCTCGGGGCAACTCACAATCTGAAATACCAACTGAACCAAAACTGCTATACATTGTGGTGTTCATTTCCAAGCACTGGACCCAGGTGGACAGCATGTATTCAGAGAGATGTAACCCCTCTCCTGGTCTTTACATATTCATAGGAGTTGTACAGTAGTACACTACATTACTAGTTAGATGGAGATGTTTTCAACAAGTGATTAACTGAGCACACACGAGACATCCGAGGTAGCTGCCTGGGTTTATATTTAGATCTTCTGTAATAATAACCCCTTTGAAAAAGTCTTTTTAAATCAAAGAGAATTTTCAAGTTTTGTAAAATATTTCCTCTTTCCCAAACCCTTCGTGTCTAGAGAAATGACACCTGTAGGTAATAATAATTGTAAGGGTAAGCAAAGTTCTAGATAATCTGCACTCCTAGATATGATTAAGTGTTGTACAACTGAGATTACTAAGGATAAAGTACTGAATAATCAAGACACTGGGTAATTAATATTCTAAACTGGCTAATGCCATTGTCCTTGCACCTTGCGAGTCAAGAGTGGTTGCAAGTCATCAGCTTACAGTAAAATGCACTTGAGGAAAGAACTTCTACAAAATCTAAAACTAAAAGTTCATCCTACATAAATTATTTCTTTAACTTGGGTGTTTAGCTCTAATGAAAAATCAATAATCAATGCTTGTAACTAAAAAAACAAAACATTAAAAACAGAACTGGCATCACTTAGACAAGGGTTGAGGAGTAAATTACTATGAAGAAAGTATTATATTTAAATAGGTTTACAGCTCATTTCTCTGATGAGTTGAGTTGCAGGTGTTTAGCATCTCATACCTTTCATCAGATAATAAAATTGTTAAATGAAAAAGAATGATTTTATATATGGTGTCAGGATCATTTGAACTTCAGGGATTTTTATAGAGGAAGAGGATCTTCCTTTATAGGATTTTTAACATTTAACTTTAATATCTGCTGTAATGCTAGCACGATAAAATCTTTACCTAACTTCTTAATAGTCAAAATAATATCTTGCTGACTATAATACAGTCATTGCCACTTTAATGAATTACTGCTGATCCTGCATTAAATTGTTCAGCTTATTTACACATTAACCTACCAACAAGTTAAACTACATAAGAACACATAAACAATCCCCGGCAAAATATAGTGTGATTATATACAATTCATCATGCAAACGTACCGGTCAAATCCCTTTTTCTTTTTCTGCCACCATGATGGTTGCTGAGCTTCATCGTTTTCATCACCTTTGTCAGGATCAACTTCTACAGCTTTGGCTGTAAAGAAAATGCGTTATGAGCAGCCCCACATCAACACTGAAGAATTTTTTATTCTAAAGCCTGAAATTAAAGAAGGTACTGTAATGGGGGAGGATTTCTTGATACTGTATACATAATCATTTTTCTAATCTGTACATACACTGGGAATCTAAATAAAACTATGAAATATCTGGGATATATACACATAATCAAAGGGAAACTCAAACAGGACTCGTGATATCTACATCTACAGAGATATTTTTGTACCTACTCATATTCCATTGTATTAACATCATGTAATTATTCACAGCAACATGAAAGTAGTTTGAACACCTTACTCGGTAAACAGCGAACTTCTACTGCAAGGACACAAATGACATCATAAATAGTATGCAAGAATAAAATAAAAAGGAGGTATAGAAGGGTGGACACATGCATATCATTCCTGGAAGGCTTGCAGGACAGGTGTACACAATGACTTGTTTGAGACCAAACAGTGGCTCACAAATACCTCCATAATCATGGCATCAAATTAGCTCAATGCTGCAGAAGCAACCTTGGCTTAAACAAGCTTCAGTTGTCATATGAAGGCATCATGCAATCATATTGGAGGGATACAAGACAAGAAAAGCTGATGATGGTGAAACAGATCAGTGCTTGTGATGCCAACAGGCTTAGTAACACTCACAATGAGACACTGTGGATAACACTGATACAGAAATTAAAAAGCAGAAGTAACGGTGCAAGATACAATAGTGATTCTTACTGTATTGGTAAGGGTGTTGTGTTTTGTAGAGATGAGCCAACTTATAATAAAACTATAGTTGCTAGTTATGTCTGCAACTATAGTCAATAGCCACAATGAAGGTGGAATATCTAAAGACAGTTACTGAAAGCCAGTTCTAAGCTGACAGTGTAAGTTGAGAAAAAAAAAATTGACAAATAAATACAAGTATAAAGAAAAATGAGAACACATTAAGAGAATAATATAAAAAAAAATAATGAAACCTTAGTTACTGATACTGTGAGATATGATGTGGTAACAGTGGAAGGATAATGACAACTATAAGAACTGTGATACAATGAGTGAAGTGATGATAATGAGCTGTGAGGCTTATGGCATTTTCATTGTTATCAAAGAATAATGCAGAAGTTTACTAGAAAGACTTACAATGATATATGTACAGTATTACTAGGCATTAAAAATGTGGTGTATCTATGAAATGATAATGGTACATGAAGGAACTGTATTGAGGTGATGGTAAAATGAAGGGATTGTGATGAAATGGTGGTGAAATTTAATTAGTTTATGATGGTCTTTGGATGAGGTGAAAGTAAAATAATTATCATAAGAGGGAATGAGGTTGTAATATGGTGATGGTACACACATAATAATAAATTAGGGTAAGTGACCATGGAAAAGAGAATAAAGTAAAGAAATTATGGTGAATAGATGATGATAAACAAGAGTCATTGTCGTAAAGTAATAGTAGAAGATATGACGATGAATGATGCTGGGTATTGAGACTTACAGTGAGAGAATAATGAAATGCTATTAGTAAAAGAGAGAGACTTGTAATGACCTAATGGATGTATAATAATGATGACTCAGGTGAAGAAGCAGTAAGCAAAGTTGAATTGAAATAAAGATAAACTAAAAATGTTGAAAGAAATTGGCTGATGAGCTGATAATGACAAAGGTGATAACACAAGTTTATGGTATATATGAAAGGTATTACCAGTAAAGAAAAAAATGGCGAACCTTTTTGTTTGTTCTAGCTTAAGAGCGTAGCAATGAGAGATCCATATAACAATAATGATATACAGGTAAAGACTTGCCTGTACAACCTACACTTGAGGAGGAAAAGCATAGGATGGGTGTGAGTTGTAGTGGTGGTGGTGTTTTACAGTACTGCACATTTTAACAAACAGTAGAGCAATAGGTTGAGTATGTATCTAGTTGAAGCAGATAGATTATCTGGGATGATATGGTTTGAATTTCATCACAAAATTGAAAATCAAACCCACAGTTGAAATAAAAATGGGAATCTATGGTGGTACTGTACTGTATACAGTAATGGGTGGGTCAATTTTCTTAACAAGTACTTATGAAAATTTCATACTATTCACCTGGAGCAAGTATTTACCCTCCTATTCTGTACATATAAATACAGTGGTATATCAAAACTTCACCTTAATTTTCAGTTCAAAGTACACAAACAATACAAAATATCATATAATTGTTAATTCCCTCACAGCAGTCAAATTATGCACTGCCTACCCACCCTGGTAAGCCCACAGCACATTAGAAACATCCAATATAGCAATTTGTATTACATCCCTCATATACTGTACCATCAACTTTCTATTTATGTTTACTTAAATGATATTCAGTTATTACAAACACTGTAACTGTTACAATACATATGGTGAACTAAGATACATCTTCCTACAGAGAGAGTTAACCCCAACAGTCAACACAATCACAATGGAATTGGGGAGTCAGGTCAGGCTGCGCTCTTCCCTGAGTGAGACAAGTGACATGTGATGTGTCCTTTGGCAAGTGTAACATCAGTAGCCCTGAAATGACTCTGCTTGAAATATACTGAGTGAATGAGTGTGTAAGTATGTTTGTGTATGGTGCCATGTAAGCGAGTGTTTATATGTACAGTATTGTTTTTACTAGAGAAATAAAACACAGTAAAAAGTAGAACAAGTTTAGGGTTTGGGGACACAGATGGTCATTGTGGTTGTACATGTGTGAGACAGCCCTGAGAGTGAGGTATAGTAATATGTTATTGCTCATGTCACAATGCAGAACTGAATTTATTTTATAACATATTACAGTACTGTAGTTTCGATGCACCACACAGTTTATGTCACTCACAACCAAAGGTGAAGTTTCCAGATTTTTTTTCTATTTTTATGCATCATCCACTCCTTGTTTGGGTTGTTGTTCATCATCATGTGTGTAAGAGTTGTGGCTGCCACTAGCAAACAAAATTCCACAAAAAATTCCTTAAAATTCAACTGAATCTTCCTGAATTAAGACAATTAAGACTGTACAGGCATACATTTGAGACACTGCCTATTTGAGAATTATTTCATAACAATGCTCAACGTTTTGGAGAATTACTCAAAAAAAAATCTACAATACGGTTCAAATATTCCAAGTGAGACTACTGTATATAACATACAATGTTCTTGTCTTTTCCCCGAGCCACGCACTCAAGCACGAGAGTGACGTACACCGATTACTACACTGACAGTAGCACCCGCCTCCATCAGTTTTCAATGCTTCCCACAGATGTGTGTCGACTTCACTGTGGTATTAACTCAAGTCAAAAGGCCTGCATGTGATATTGCTATTAATGTGGCTAAGCAATCGGAAAAAAGCATCAGTATGGATGTGAAAATGCAAGTCTTAAGGCGAGCATCAGGTTGATATTGTTTGTAGTATGGGTTTCACTTTGTCAACCATTAGAACTTGTTGGACTCCACATAAGAGTAGGGTTGTGTTAAATGTGACAGCAGACGGTGATCAATCTTAAGCAATTGGTGAGTGTGTAACTTATTGTATTTCTATGTCCATTACATATTTAAAAAATAATAATTATATATATATATATATATATATATATATATATATATATATATATATATATATATATATATATATATATATATATATATATATATATATATATATATATATATATATATATACAGGGTGTCCCATAAGTTTCCATACAACGTATCACCAACGCCATTACAAGCATAACTCCAGCTGTGCTTGAACGTGTTCTTCAGCAGTGGAGGACACGCATTGAAGAGTGTTTTCAACAGAATGGTAGTCATGTAGAGCATATTATATAAATAAAAATGGATTTTCATAAAATTTATTTTTCTATATAAATTTATATATATTCCTATGTATGGTATATATATATATATAATATATAAATATAAATATAAATATAAATATAAATAAATATATATATATATATATATATATATATATATATATATATATATATATATATATATATATATATATATATATATATATATATAATTTTGTTTAACATATGTATCATGTACTGTACACAGTATCATAATCAGTGATATTACTGATGTTAAATGAAGTCCTCATATATCACTTATGGGTAAAAAACAGGACTGTCACAAATGCATCTCTATTGGAACCACATTTTAATGACCTCTTCTAGAGTTGTTTCTTATTTTGTTCCATTTCCCAGGAATACATCTAATGTGCTGTAAGAGTACAAAGGGCCAAAGTTGTGTGACTGGGATCTGAATATTGAATAAATTATTCTTGGGGTACCTTCATAATGAAGGTACCTTAAAAGGGAGAAAGCCGTGGAAATTTTCTGCCAAGCATGGATACACAAACTCCAATCTGCTTTTATTAACACCAACTACAAAAAGATGTTTCAAGGACCAGCAAATCAGATCCAGTCGCACTCATACAGCAAGAACCTGCTCGGCCTTAAGTGTTTCTTCACTTACGACAAATATGACCCAACCCGAATAGATATTGTCATTATATATACTTTAGGTGTTTTTACTAATCTTCAGTACCAAAATACCTGGGTTACATTCTGGCTGTACTGTCCTAATTTGAAACTGGGAAAAAATATCCACAGTAATAATTATGATAATGAAGTGAAAATAAAAATAAAGAAATTTTGGAAAATGGTGGCAGTAAATTATAATGATGGTGAAGATGAAATAAATAATACGAATAGAGAGATATCTGAGAAAACAAATACATGATGGTGAAGCTAAGGTTGAGTACCCTGGTACCTGGTGACTGATGGCAAAGGGTAAAGGTAATGGTGTGAAAAATACCGATAAAATAAAAAGTTAAATATAAGAAGCACTGTAAATCAGGATAAACTTTACAGGGAATCATCAAACAAGGAAATCTTCTTTATTCAAGTTACAACTGCACTAAAAAAATTTCATCATCCAAACTAAAAAAAAAAAATCCATTGGAAATTAATAACCTTTGTGAATTAAGATGAAGGAGAGGCTCAAAAGGTTGTAGTTGGATTGACAGTCAGGAAATAAAATGACCTACCCGGTAATTCACAAACAGAAGCAATCCCGACAAAAAAATCACAAATAAAAATTGTTTGTACATCGGGTAAATCACTGATACGAAAGGGTGAAAATATCTACTGATAATAACAACTTGGAAATGGAAGAATCAGGCCACAAAAGGGGGTGGGGAGACCATATTTTTCATAATGGACAGAAGAGATAGCATACTGTATGCGCCGATGACATTATCATGTAATCAGGGTATCAAACTTGGAAAAATTATTTAGAAAATAGGTTAGGCAAAGATAACTGTGGAAAATGATATTGTGGGTTTCAAACGAAACTCAAAAAACGCGGTAGCAGAAAAGGTGCAGAATGAAGTATATATTAATACAAAGAAGTAAATAAAACTTTGATGAGGAACACGAGGACGCCACACCATGCGAGCGTGCTAGCGACTGAGCCTTAAAGGTGGAAAGTATAAACAGGCCCGCGCTCTTCGCCAACTGACAATCGGCCTCAGGTTTAGGAGGATGGAGAGTTGTGGCCAGAGCGCGAGCCTGGGCGTTCACCTGTTCAGTTCTCTGGCCTCATACATACAGTTACGCATAGAGAAGAGGGGCAAGAAGAGCAGAAGGGAAGTTGGGGAGGCCACCGACATGGCTCCACGGTTGCTCGTTCCCGGCAGTACTAAACGGCGCCCGTCTGAAGATAGGGGGCGAACGCGGTTAACATCACACCGCTTTCTTGGGTGTGGGATCATAAGACGAATCCCATTGTCTATGTTGTTATTGATTTTTTACTGCGTTCACTATTACAAGGGAAATGCTCTAAGTGTAGGCAAAAACTACCAGTTCTTGTGTAACTTGGACTGTAAAGGGATTTCACAGTTTACTTTACATGAGTAAGGGTGCATTCCGTCACAAGGATATTTACTTAGTGAGAATTATGATGTGCGGGGAAGGAAATTATATTCCATAAACGTATCTTTTAAATGTTAATACAACAATACTCTGAATTATAAGAGGTAAGATTTTGCTGATGGTGAATACCTCATCCAACACCGTGCACAACCCTTCCCTAGGTTAGGGAGCCCCGGATTAAAGGTTTCTTGGATTGATTGTTTCACCTTATGTTTGGTCTGTTTACAGCCAAATCTCTATATTAAATTCATTTTCTTATGCATTATTTTATTGCCTTCATTATATTATAATATAATATACTATACTGTACTATACTATATATACATACCCAAGATGGCAAAAAAAAAATATATATATATATATATATATATATATATAAATTCATTTTCTTATGCATTATTTTATTGCCTTCATTATATTATAATATAATATACTATACTGTACTATACTATATATACATACCCAAGATGGCAAAAAAAAAATATATATATATATATATATATATATATATATATATATATATATATATATATATATATATATATATATATATATATATATATATATATATATATATATATATATATATATACAAATGCAAGTAAATCATATGGGTCTGGGATCCAAGGTACCACCAGAAACAAAATACTAAGTTCCCAAAACTTCGTGTAATTCACATCTTCAGGGTGAGTACAGTCTGTACTCACTGAGATAATTATATATATATATATATATATATATATATATATATATATATATATATATATATATATATATACACACATCCTGCTTGCATTAGCAAGAAAAGGTTTGGGGTATTTGAATACGAAGCAATGATAAATAAAAGGAACCTGGATGTCTTGGTTCTGAGCAAAATAATGTATAGTTGAAGGGTAAGGGAGATCACTGTTAAGCACTAATCAAGGGCATAAAGTCAGGTGGTGGTGTTGATAGAAATATGCCGTGAAAATACTGATAATAGATAGTAAACAGAAGAAGGAAATTTATAAGTATATGAGGAGGCATAACTAGAGGAAAGATAATTGTTTATTAGGTCATGTGTTGGTAAATAAAAGGCTGAGATATAAGATGAACACTGCAAGAGGAAGTACATAAGGAGTCTCTCAACAATATTTGGCAAAAGTGAGAAGAATAGCAAATGGAAGAATAAGTCGAAGAGAGATTGAAAGAAGTGTGAAGACGGTTATAAAAGAAATAGTTGAAGGGAGAAAAAGGAAGGATCGAAAATTAAATGCACCAGTTTAAGACTAGACGCCATTAAATGTAAGTTGAAGTGTAGGAGTACAAGACAGTGGGAATAAAAAACAGGAAGAGGGTATGGTGCAATAAGAGGTTAGGTGTGCTGACTGAGGAGGAGAGAAGGTTATACAGTATAAGCTTCAGTTACAAGCAAGGAGCCAAGAATGGGGGTGTACCGAGTCTCAGTGAGGCAAGATACTGTACTATAAGAGAGTGAAGTATGGACTTTGGATGTAAGTGAAAATGAGACCCCATGGGCCAAGCAGATATAACACAAGGCAGATGAAGCCTTTTTTATATACACATGGAGAAAATGTAGTCAGCACTGTACTCAGGCACCTTCACTTACTGAACTATAGAGCAAGATACCCCGTGATAGATAGGTACACTGGAGCTGTGTCCTGGGTGCAAATCAACAACACTAAGACAGAAAGTGAACTGTATCACTCTGCTGCTGTACCCCTTAGGTGAAAAAAGAAAATTACTGTATATGAAGCTTAAATGACTTGACAGAGGAATATTCAGGACAAATAAGAATGAGAGTGGAAGGGGAAGAATCAATGGGCAGACACTAATCCAGTGGTATGGGTATACAGTACATATAGAAAAATATTAGTGAAAGATTGACAAAGGAAGTGTATAATCCAGTGGAAGGTAGGAGAAAGAAACAAAGACCAAGATGGAGATAGAAGAATGGGGCAAAAGTTTTACTAGTAGTCAGGAAGATAGACATCCAGGAAGCAGCAGTGTTCAGAGAATGGTGTCACATGAATTTTGGGGAAGGGCGCACTGCTACTGGGTAATGCTAGCTTATGCGAGGCAACAAGGGTGAACCAAATTTGGAGTTTTCTTATGGAAAAGGAGTACTATTGTAGAGCACATCTCATATAGGAATAAAAATGAGTGAATGAAAATGAATGAACAGAGAAAATGTATGAGTACTTGCTCTTGATTTTGGCGATCCCTGCATGAAGCAGAAAAAGGTCTGAAATGGTAATATACAACAACCCTTGACCCCTTGCAGAATTAGAACCCACCTTTTCAGACAAGTGATTAGAGTGCTACTGAGAGGTAACTAATTCCTTGAGATTACTTAGATGTGTTCTAGATGAAGGCTTGCTGCTAAAATTTAATATATATGATTGCTGTCCTTAATAAAAAATATTGTTTGCTTTTCATTGGGCTTTTTCATGCAGATTACCAGTAAGTTTCTTATTGTTGAGGCTTAGGCCCTTCTACCTTTCTGATTTTACGAAACAAAATAATCAGTGTAAACTTATCATCTAATGACTAAGCCACAATTACATTCTCGGTACTCTACAAATCTTTTGAATATTTGTTTCACAGTTCTCTAAATGCTGCCTCGGAAATCATTATGCACTTCACTATAACTTTATTCATAATTATTAGTTTACAGCTAGTGAAGCACTGTTTCTGAAAATATCCTCTTCCCAGCATATGCTTTTCTAAGTCTAAGGTATATACATAGCTATACATACTTGACATATTTTTATGACAACCCTGAAATGCTTATCACATGTACAAACATTAATTTCATTAAATTTTGTTTAAAAAAGTTGTACACTTATCCTTGTCTAAGTACACATACTGTAGTGCATTTATGATTAAGGTTTTAAAGGACTTACTACACTACCCTGTATTACATCAACATTTCCAATTATCCATATACAGTATAATGGATAATAGAGAAATTAAAAGTGAATTAATGAGATTTGGCTGTAAAAGTACCATTATCAGGTGAATCAGAGGGTAGTATGAGGCCAAAAAAATGTGAGCGTCTACTTAAAAAAAAATAAAAGGCAAGTTGGTTATGCATACAATGTATTATACACAAGAGCTTTTTTGGCACTTTATCTGAAGGGTCGTTTTTATTTATCCTTGAACCTGTGTGTGGGGGGGTGGGGGGGTGGGGGGGAGGGGGTACATACTCACAGTGGCTACAGATAATACATAAAAAATTGGGCATAGAAGGTACAATTTAGAGTAGCAAGGAAAAGATTGTATTGTTTTACACAGAACTTCATTTTAGGCATAACTTTTGTTCTTCTCTTTTTGTTCAGAGTACTTTTGGACATCAAGGATCAAATTGTGTTGATAAAAAACAAATAATCTGTATTTTATATGAATAAAACAAGGGTGTAAAATTAGCTGAGAGAATTCCTCTCTCAATAAAGCCTCTGCTTTAGATCCTAGCTGAGCCAAAGGTACTTTGGGAATGCTCTCTGGAAAATGAACACCGTTTAAAACAATTACATTAACATGCCCGCGCCACGCAAAATGGCCTGTGTGAGGGGGAGGGGAAGGGGTGGGGATGGTGCATAAATTACACTAGATTCATGGAAGAGTGCTTATATAAGTGGTGGAGTAGCAACTCTGAACCTTAACACAAGTGACAGCAAGGGACATTATTCCTCTCTGCAAGACTGGAAAATTAAGCCTTACTGCTGCATGCTGTCAATATAACTAATTATGAATACATCTAGAGAGGCATGAAATCATCACAGTTTAATTCTTCTCTTTAAAAGTTGCATCTTCATCTCAGTGTATATATTAATATACTAAGATGGTCTGATCAACTAATTAAGGTAAGAGAATTACATCACACAGTAACAAACCAAACCTCAAGTAAAAATGTTTCATAATTGGTTTGGCATAATGATTCACTTTCGCCATTCATGCCACAAGATAACCATCATTATATTAGCCTACAAGACATGACCTCTATTATTTAAATATGCAATGGTCTTCTGCAAATCTTTTAACTTCTAAGCTTTATATTTCTCAGTCTTACACATGCACACATCACATATACAGCATGGCTGAGTTTGTTGGTGGAGTGGAAGCTCATGTCTACCAGATGACTGATGAAAAATAGCAGATATCACTCACAGCCCACTGATTACTGATTAAAGTATAATGCATCATTGCCAAAAAAAAAATGCATTCCTCACAAAATAAGATGCATTACTATAACTCAAACAGACACATCTATGTTGAAATTTATGACTTTTCTTTCATCTGGAGTTACTTCATACCTTCCTTTTGTCCACTCTGTTTAATTGTCAATTTCAAGATTTAATAATTGTCAGGGTTAGTAATGCTACATGCTGTAATTATTGGGGAAAATTATTATACAGTATTATTTAATCACTGATATCATTAATCCAGAATATAAATTATCATTAAATTTTAACACAATTACTTATAATACCTAAGAACAACCATTATGAGTCAGGGTTATCACATTAAACATTAAACTTTTTACTTCTCAAAATAAATATAAAATTAAGTCCTCATAATAGTTGATCTTATTTTGACTACTCCTACTCCAGACATCTCTCTGAAATTTTGATTAGTTTTATCAGCTGTAAAATAAGATGGATTAGGAAATTATTCCTTAATAAAATATCCAAGACCGTTGAAGCTTAGAGAAGAAACCTAAAAGAATAAACAACTACCGTACATTACTGCATATGGGCAACTACGTAAGGTACTGATGTGTACCAAGAGACAGATCATAATTATAAAATAGCCATTACTTGCAGGTCTACATTAAATACCCTACTCTAGTCTAATTAAATAGCAACATAAAGAGAGGAGCAGTACTTTCATCACCGTTCTCTAAGATCTACCAAAATGTGATAATTAAGAGGAAAAACGACAAGAAAAGGGAAGATAAGAACTTGGTGATGGTCGCCTACCGTCAGACTCCTTCTTATCATCCTTTTCCTCAAGGTCAAGATCTTCAGCATGGGTAATCCACTCCAGATACCCCCGGAGGTCCTCCTCGATTTGTTGCTTTTCTCTGAGTTTTCTGAAGTCTCCACGGGCTTTAGCTTTCTCTCTTTCCTTTGAGAACTCTCTAGCGGGGACACATGTAGCTAGGGTTAGTGCTTGCTACTGCTATTTAATACTTACTCTCTCTATCTGGGGCAAATATCAACAAAAATAACCTTGATGCTATTCACACTAGTAGTGGCACAAAAATGCAAAGCAACAATGAGTCTCCTTAGCTACATGGGAAAACTGAAAACCAATGTAAACCAGAGCTACTTGTAATGACTTATGATTTATTATTTATAGCTGTTAAGTTCATTAAATGATGCAAATAATTTTTAACTAAGGCACCCATAGTTGTTTTGCATTTTGAACTCGAAGCTACGGGTGAGATGCTGCTGACTAGGGTGAAAATAGACACTAGTGCTTTGGGATAAAAGGAGGTTCCAAGCTCAGCTGGAATCTGCAGCATCAGCCAAAATCTCCATCCTTCCTTAGATGTCTCCACCAGCAGATGATGGGCCCTGTGGTACAATGGTAGTGAGCTACACTACTTTTGGATTAGTGAAGGGTGTTAGCAAGACTCCAGAGGTTCAATGATTCTCTTCCTACCATCTGTTTCCTTCTTGTCATCTCCTTCCATCTCTATATCTTCTGCTGCAGTTATCCATTCCAGATAACCTCTCAAATCCTCCTCAATTTGCTGCTTTTTTCGCAATTTCATGAAGTCTCCTCGTGCCTGAGCTTTTTCTCTTTCTTTGGAGAACTCTCTGTCAGGGGTCAAATGACAGGTTAACTCAGCTCTCAGCAACAGGCCATCATGACCTGTTTTGTTAACTATATTTCCTTTTAGAGTAGGAGAATTAACAAAGTAAAAAAAATAAATGGAAATATACTGATATGATTTACTTGTGATCCCTTATCATATATACTGTACTAACATTATAAATAAACACCTGATAATTTCTGCAATAATAAAATATTTTTGCAAAGAAAATTTTGAAGGAATGACCACGAAAACTCCATTTTATGACCAAGGGGAAAAAAATGGTGTCCTTTGAGATCTATACCACTAAAACTCCCTCTGGCTGACCCTACTTATACCACAAGGCTTAACAAATCTATAAACAGCATTCATTATCCATACAGACTGATCTTTTGTTGCAAACCTTCCATGTCCTTTATTCTATATTCATTCAAGCTAACATTAATTTATCAGTCTCCTTTCTCTACTTATTTTCAGCACTTGCTTGTCTTCACATTAACTGATAATGATTTCCTCACAAACACTCTTCCCACTTCACTCAAAATTATTTGTTACTCTACTTTTGAATCATTTATGAGAGCAGTGTCATCTGATACCACGACCTGACCCACTTCCCAAGATAATCCCACATTATTACTCACTAAACTTACACATCTCTCTACTACTGTTGGTTACTTTCACCTCTCATACTATGTCATTCATTAAAATACAAAACAACCATTGATATCAAACTACTGTACAGTGATATCCCCGTCAGCCGCAATAATTAGTGCAGAATTCTTCCGGGGATGAAAGATTTCCGGGTAATGAGACGACTCTTTCAAACCCAAAAAATTCACATTTCGGCAGAATTTTTCTGGCAAAGGCAAACTTGTCAAGATGGTATTTTACTGGTATTAGATTTTGCAGGTCACTCATTTACGACCCTTAGGTCATAAAAAAAGTATCAAAAAGCTTTAGAGAAAATAGTTACATTGTTCAAGGAAGATCCCTTGGCAAAATGTTTAGCAAGAGTGACTGTACCTTTTACTGTACCCTGTGATCCCTAAGAAAATACAAGTGCATCTTTGATTGACAATTATGATTACTACCAAGAGTCCTATCAACAATACCCATCTGGCTAAATCTGACCAAGGGATCAAGAACCTTTAGAAAAAATAATAATAATAAAATAACTGGATAGAGAAGAGTTGATTGGAAATTTAACATTTTAAGTGGGGCTACTACCCAGGAATTAAAAAACAATACAAAACAAAGAACAATATGGAATATAAATACTACTGTATACTTTTTCAAATATAAAAATGCTAAATGAAAATATGAAATAATTCTAAAGTACATTTTTTCAATCACTTTAGTACCATCAAAGATTTACAGACTAAAAAAATCTAGCATGAAAAAGACTGACACTAATTTACAGACTTTAAACAGTTACCTATAAAGGATCATCACCAGAAGAGTATTAGCTTACCCTGTCTCTCACACAGCTAGAATTGACATTTTAGCTCCTATTCATTTCTGTGACTGTTCCTGCTGCATCACCTCACTTATCAAGCCTCTACATTTATTGTTCCCATTACTATAGTGCAAACAGGGAAAGAGTCCATAAATGATAATGAAGAAGAAAGCCAAAGAATCACTTCCCTAATAAATTAATCAAAAAGATGTATTTCTCTCAGCTCGTGTTTTAAATAATGCTGCTGGATCTCCACTGCCAAAATATATGAAGGATACGTGAAAATAATGACTGATGAGATGACTGATATGTTTATCAATGTTGACAACTTTAAGATTGGTAATGAACTTATTACTTCCTCTTTTTTTTTCTAAAGGATAATTCTTTTCATAGTTTTGTTGTAAAATTTCTTATACCTGAAATTTCCTAATCCAGAATATGTGAGCTTAACATAATAGCATGTGAAACTTTTATTATCAGCAAAACAGGCCAGATTCCATGTTATGAGACTGCACAGAGCAAAAGCAGTATTCTAGATCAGATACTCTCAGTTATCACAGGCTGTACATACTACTTATACTGTACTGTATTATAAAACAATAAAAGCCTGAAGTAAGAACAAATTTAATTACAAATGCTATAAGAGATAAGATGTACTTGTGGAAATGAGGTTTTGGGCAGCGCCATTTTGGTTTATTATTTTGTCTTCTGCTCAATATTGTTCAACTTCGTGAGTAATTTTTTTTTAAATTCCAAGCAAATATTCTGTAGAACCCCTTAAAATTTTACTCCTGCTGTAGTCGGCCAACAGATATGTGTAAACAAGTATACGCGTGTCGGGTCAGTTCACATTGGTGAGCTGCGGAGTGTACACCTATGGTCTACCACACAAGCCTTTTCCACTTGTTTTTCCATCATTGCCCCATGTTTGAGCCATTATGTCTGATAACCCTGGACCAAACACCTCAAATGGAGCCTCTACAAAAGAAGCTGTCAAGAGGCACAAGAGCTTAAACATTCAAGATAATGTTTTAAACTTTAATTGGGGCAAATAAAGGAAAAATGACATTTCCCCTCTCATATTTCATAAAATCTTATACTGCAATTCGCAATGGCTAGAGCCCCTATTATTTTGAATTATGGGGGTCGTAATGTAGTGATATTACCCTGCAACTCAATGTCTCTCTCTGAAATATTGTACTGTACAGGTACTGTAAAATAAAACTACAGGGGTCCCTGATTTACGAACGTCCAACTTACGAACACCCGCCGATACGAATGGGGTTAAACTTGAAATTTACAGCATTTTATTTACCTGATGACTTATTTTTTACTTTCATTTACTGTATTTTGTCATTCTATTTTTATTTTGTCTTAAATTGAGTGATTTTAGATGTATATAAAGACTTAGGCTATGATATAGTGGGATTTTAAACATTGTTTTGTAAGTACGGTATACATATAGCATGTGTTCCGATTTACGTACAAATCTGACTTATGAACGTCCTCAGGAATGGAACCCGTTCGTAACCCGGGACCCCCTGTAATTAAAACTGATAACAGCTATACACTTAAAATAATAGTTATTAAATGGTGAGAAAGATCACCATCACTGATAACTCTCCTTGACACATGGCTGTGGATGATCACTGTTGTTGGTGAATTTACTCGAATGAAAACCATGAAAACACCAAAATACATCAAGTGCAATTCTTGAGGTGGGAATGGGCCATGACTGAGGTAAGGAACAGTTTTTCTTCTACACAAAAGGTCTTCAGAAAAATGTACATTAAAGGCAAGGGATATGATAGGTTCTGAGCTACAGTACAGAGGAGTTTGACTAATAGTTTTTCTAAGATAATTTGATAGGGAGAGATTTTTTTTTTTTTTACATCAAAGAGAGATTATCTGAACCAATGATGGCAATACTGCACCAAAGTTGACAGTTAGTTAAAGGCTGTCAGTAACAATATCCCAAATTATGGAATACTGTACATTCCTATCAAGAACACACAGTCTCAGAAATCATCTTCAATGGATCTTAGATAAATGAAATATTAGAGTATTGCCTCAGATACCCATTAATAATGGTTATAATGGTGATGCATTGGAAAACTGCACGGGCAACTGTAAAAATAAAAGATTTCTCATGCAAATTGAAATTGCCACATGATATTACATTTCATCAATACGTATTTAAAAAAAATTCTTCCCTCCTCTATGTGTCTGAAATAAAATAAAAATTCATGTGATTATTAAAACATTAGCTACCGGGTACATAAAAAAATTTAAATAAATCAGTGCACATCTAAAAAAAAATATATATAAAAAATTTAGAAAGATTTACACACTAGAGAGGATTACAATAGATGTAATTAAAAGCAAAACACAAAATTCTGAAAATATAATGGCAACAAGAAAAAAGTCTAAAAGAACAAAAATAAACTTGACCGCATATGAAATTGGTGTGAAGCTAAAATAAAAAGAGTGCTTTCTACTTTTACTCAAAAATAATTACTGTAAACTAAAAAAAAATCAAGCATTACCATTTCAATACCCCATTTATTCATGTACGTATATTATACACCTTTGGACATTACGCAGATATTTTGATATACTTTTAGTTACCGTATGTATTAGATTAATTGCGAGTATTTCTTACAGTCTAAATATTTAGATTTTCAAATTGTCAACTTGTATTGCAAAAATCGCTATCAATGAGGCTTTAGCATGTTTTATTTAAATCTTTATACCACATGATAATCTCTGTAGGGTTTGTATGAAGATGTTTCCATTTTATGACTGAGGAGAAGCAGCAAGTAAGCAGTAAAATCCATAACACTACTAGTACAGCATAGTATAGTATATCACCTCTTGGAAGGACTCATCTTTACCACCAGGTCTTTATAATATCTAGTGGCAAAAAAATCACCCAGAAAGTTATGGTTTTGTGGCAAATAACTTTCCCACCTAAGTGAACCAATGGTGAAGATTCTATACTATTTGATCTAATGCTTGGTTAAAGACTTGAACTTTAGTAGAATTGCTCACTCAAACCCCTTTAATCACAATCCTGCTTCTTAGTTCCAGCAAACTTACAATCCCATCCAAGGGAAGTGGGAAAATACCAGGGCACTTATTTCTTCCCCTCTGCCATGACAAATTGGATTTCACTCATCACTGCTATATTTGTAACCTATGGTTCATTGTGGGTGACCAATGAGATTCTGAATCAACTAAGAATGGGATGGAAGAGGTCATTTGGATAGAGGGTCAGATGCATCATCCCAATTAGTAGGTAACCACTTTTTAGAACAGCAGGGACTTACCTTATATACAGTACTGTACAGTACTTTGTAAAACCATGGACATGTGCTTCTCATTTATATATCATAAAACAAATCTTTATCTTGGTTCCTCTTTCCAAAATGTATTTAAAAATAATTTATTTCATAATAAATAAAACCATAGAAAAAACTCAATTCCTGTTCTTTGGTCATACAGCAAGGTTAAATATTAAAATAAAAATGTTAGTTAACCTTTGGCCTTCCTTAGGCCTTGACCTACTGTATGACAAACATCCACGTGGAGGTTTGATAAAAATTTTATTTACTTTCTCATTGCTAGAATGTTGTCTACAATTGACATGAGAAGAGTGATGTTGTATGGCAGTGAAATATGGGGAGTTAAGGAGGACAACATACATAAGTTTAAGTGAGTTGACAGTGGTGAGATGGATGTGCAACATGACATTAAGTGATAGGAAACCCTGTTCAGAGCTGATGGGTATTGGAAGTACAGTAGAGTATTGGCAACATTTTGTGCAGAAGTAGGTTGAGATGGTACGGGAATCTGAATAGAAAGGAGGAGTCCAATCAAGTCGAGAGATGCATGAGCCTGAACGTGAAGGGAGAGAGAGCCAAGGGTAGGCCAAGAATGCTACCATGGTAAATGGCTGTTTGACCTTCACTATTAACAGACATTTAAGTGTGGTGCTCTCCTTTTTTTTTAATTGGCAATACATATTCTGGTCATGTTTTGTGAAAATATTTTTGACCAGTGTATGAGTTATACTCTAGACAAGGTTTTGACCTTGACTATTAATCAAGTTACTGTAATTGTATTTGACACTGTATATCATCCTACAGTATTAAGAAACATCATTATAGATAATTTCACTAAAATCAGTAATGTGTTTTCAGAGGTATGTTTTAGACTAATAAATAGATAGATGATGATAAGCAGTTTCTTGGAGCTATGGGTCAACTTAGGATTTTCGATTAGATTGCTGTGCAACCCCCAACTCTAAGCTAAATTTCTTATCTGTCCCTTTTCAACAAAAAATACCACACCCTAACTTCCACCACAAACACCCTTTCCCTGTACACCTCATTTTGTACATTAAACCTCCATAACCTACGAGCTATATTTCTTTTCCATAACATCTTCATAAATTTTTCACTTATGGTAAATCTTCTGTTTCTCATACCAGGACTACCTAGTGGCTTCTGTCATTTCTTCCCTGATATATATGTTTTTCTTCTCTTTCACCTTTAATGCTCTTCCTTACCCTTATCTTAAATTCCTCCTTTCATTACAACTTAAATTGTGACTTTCTACCAACAGCAACAGATCAGGAGTCTGGTGAGACAAAAATGAAAAAAACACTAAAACTCACCCACTGAGGACACCAAGAATAAGGTTCATAACGAAGAAGGCACCAAGAATAATCATAGAAACGAAGAAGATCCACTGCCAACTGTTGCCCATGGCATCCGCAATCTGGAGAATGTAAGAAAAACGATTAATGTGGACGGATGAAAATGTAAAACAGTTCTGAAGTATTAAAGGCAAGGAATTAAGAATTAATCTCATCCTTCTTCTTACAAACAATAGCTGGAAAATGCTCAACTTATGGGCTACATCATGCAGTAGTAGCTACATGACAGTAATAACAGGAGCCAGAATTTTAAGATGTTAATGACACATCCATAAACAAAGTGAGGCACAGCAGCTTTTTACTTCATATTACTGATGCAGGAACACCTTATCTTAACAGGTGATCAGGTCTTTAAATGTGGTGACCTTTAAGAAAAGGTTGGACAAGCAGTGAGCTAATCATGATGCTCTGTTAAATTACAGAGGTCTTATACAGTATATATTTTGTGATATGATTAGTTCACTTGCAACAATACTAATTGTTTCAAAAGAATAACATGAATATTTGGATACACTGTATATATGCTTCATCAAGACCAAAACCAAGTACTTAAAGTATATAGTCAAGGCAGAATGACAGATGGGTGATATAAAAGACTGAGAATAAAAAAGTACAAAAAAGCATAGGGTATAAGAATAGGGAACAAAAGAAACAAAGAACTGTCTTTATTAACTTAACCTCAGTTCATATTCTCCTTTACAGTTACAACTACAGCAGCTACTTACATAATACATCATGTCCGTCCAGCCCTCCATGGTGATGCACTGGAATACTGTCAGCATTGCGAGGCCAAAATTATCAAAGTTTGTGATGCCATAGTTAGGTCCTTCCCAGTCATCTAGGCATACAAAGTACTGACCATCTTTATTGAGGTTTGAGCAGTTAAAACCTGCCGTGCCATTGTCACACGGATGTGGTGACTCCATTCGGCTCCCTGCAAGTAAACTTTGTGGTGACAAATGTTCCTTTGGATATTGACTGCAAAGATCACAGGAAATGGAATAGAAATATTTATGAAGTGAGATCTGTTTATGTATTATACTAAATAGTAAATATAAAAGGTGCCAAAGAAAAATGTTGATGATCTCAATAGTAAGCAAAGCACAAGTAAAAATTATAAATCTCTGTAACCCTCACACAGAGTCACTTCATATTCACATTCTCAATCATACAAGCACCTTACTTTTGGTCATCATGCTAATTATCCACACCTGCATTTTTTTCATTTAATTTCTATAATTTTAACTGGCTCTTCAACTATTGTTACGTGTCAACTTACAAAAGGTACCATTTTAAAATAGTCCCAAAGTGATTTTGCAAAAGAACCAAATACTATATCCTTCAAGTTAATTATCCTCCAAGACCAAGAGTGAAGGATTGAAGTATGAAATCCCACTTTACACGAGGGAAAGAAACAAGTGACACATACGATTAAAAATCCTCTAGCAAACTCATCTATTGCCAGATGTCCTCAGTAAGTTCCCAAGGATACAATACCCCGATGGACAATGTAGGATCTGATGCCCTAATCTTCCACATTTAAATATTTAACTAATAATAAAGGTTCATATACGGTAACTAATGTCCAGACAGTATTGGATAAGGTAGTGCCAGGAAAATATATATCATGGTAATATTGTAAAGCACTGATAATGTATTACAAAAGTTCACCTCCACAAATCATCTTTATTGAATCTCGCTTTCATTCCTTCCTATATTTATCTATTCTTCTTCCCTTTGCTGGAACTTTTCAGTATTTCTTTTTTTACCTCTGCCTCACCTGTTTCATTGTTATAGCATGTGAAGTGAAGTGCACCGGAGAAGAGCTCCAGACCGATGATGGCATAAATGATAATGACAAACATAACAAGAAGAGCAATGTTGAGCAGTGGGACCATAGCCTTCAGGATAGAGTTCAACACCACCTGGAGACCTATAAGAGAATGGTAGTCAGTGGTTGCTTGTGGTGATAGTGAGAATAGTTATGACTGGGATATTGGTAGTGATGATGTTACTCCTAATAGTGATATTAAAGATAATGGTCAATTTCTTTGTGGTCAAACCCTTGAAGAGAACAATACAATAAATTTTTATGTTTGCAGTGAATATCATCACCATTATTTAAGTCAGTTGGACAGACATAAAAGAGAAACAATGCAAAAATGAAAATACTGTACAGTATACAGTAACACTAAATAAAAAATTATCATTAAAACCCATCTAATATCTCGGGAAGACTATCTGGTCCTGTGTAGTACAGTATATTAATATATTTTGAAAATATAATCCTAGTAAAACCTTGAGAAAATATTACAGTGTGTGCCTTAAGCATCAAGCCTCTTAAGACACTGCTATGCAATAAACACCTTAAATAATACTTGGGATAATTTGCTTACAAATATTCATGGTTACCTATGACTCCCTTAGATACCTAAATGAAGTGACTGTTTGACCAACTAAACAGGGGAACAGCTCACAGGTATGTAATTATCTAGTCTTTTACACTAATCAATTGGTCAAAGCCTGTTGATATCTTAAAAACATGCTTCATCAAATTTTATTAGGTGATCTTATTACTGTCCTCTATGATATTTCCTTAATCCTGCTAAAAATATCCATTTAGATGGTCACATATCTGTGAGCTATTCTTCCATCTGGTAGTTAAACAGCAACAACTGAAATTCTATCAGACCCCTTTAACATGTAGGTCAATAATATTTCTAATGAATCTTTGACTTACTTGGGACGCCAGAGACAAGTCTTAGGGGACGCAGGACTCTGAAAGCTCTGAGGGCTTTCACGTCGAACCCTGCCTCCCCACCTTCCCCCTGCATGAGGAAATCCAGCGCCCCACTCACCAACCTGTCAAAAACACAATAATTGGAGACAGACTGTGCATGTAGTAACAATAGCAGTTCATGTGACAATATTGTCTAGAGCAATTGACACAAGCCTATACAGTACAACTGGAGCACAACCAATACTGTCTTGAAGGTAAGGCAACAATATTCCCATCTTCTCCAAATCATGGCAATGCATTATGGTCACAAATTTGTTGGAATACAGTATAACTAATTTGGTTTCATATTTGCAGTAGCACCCTTAAAGTCATTGTCAAGAAGAAACATAACTATCATTAAGGTGGTCACAGAGATAAGTGGACTTTTAATTGGTATAACTTTCAGAAAGTCTGAAAATAAAATGTAGAACAATTACAGTATGAAGCTTAATTATGGTTTGCTTGCCACACATTCATTACCACAGCTCTGATAACTGAAGACACACAATTAGCATTTTTGGTTAGGTTAGTTGGGTTTATTCTATGAAATGAAAATGATATAATATGGAAGTATTTGGTACAGTATAGTACTGTACTTCTGGAAGTTTGCAGCTGCCAGGAGCTTCTGGTAGAATCAGTCACCAAGGTTGGGTTATAGGTGTTCATTAAATGAACCAACCTAACCTACCTTACCTAACCTAAAATAATAGTTATCAGGTATTTTCTTCAATTAAAAGCATTATGAAAGGAAACAACCCAGGTACAGTAAGTCACACAAGTTAAATACTGTACAAGATTACCCAACATGCTAGGGATGTCACAAACTACTTACCCTATTACGACAATGAGGAAATCGAGGGAGTTCCATACGCTTCGTATATAGGCTCCTGGATGGAGCACAAACCCGTACGCTATAATCTTCATAAAGCACTCAAGTGTGAATATCACCATGAAGATGATCTCGATTTGTTCCTACGGAGAAAGAGGAGGTAAACATGTGGCTGTTCAAGGTCTTGGGGAATGGTTTGTGTACAATGAAAACAGAAAACATGAACTCAATTGATGACAAATCAAATAGTCAATACAGTAGATACAATACTTGGGACAAAAGAAAATGTTAAGTGATAAATCCAAAGAGGCCTATATATACTGTATGTTCTTTGGATGATATAAAGTAATAAAAATGATACGACAACGAACAGAACCTAATAGAACCTAACCTAACCTAACCTAACCAGCTAAAATACCTACCTAATGTCACCCAACTTCCTAGCCGAGGGGCAGGCCCTCCACCCTATTAAACAGAGAGCACTTACAGTACTTTGATATCAGGTACTAATAAAAGTAACAGTCTTGAACTGGTCCGAGCACAAACCAACTAAAGCAGCCGACTACACACGTCGATGCAGCAAAGTTTTTGGCTGAATATTTATGGTAAATAATTATTTTTTTCACGTACAAAACATGTATAGACATCATTTTAGTGTCATATAATGAGTTTTTCACCGTGTTTTACCCCACAATATCCCTCATCCTTCACACCCTGCCCACTTCAGGTGATTTATGATCAGATAGAGAACTAAAAAATAATAATAATAAATACAATACTTACAATTAAAGTAAAAAGTTGCTGTATCATTTTTATTACACATGTGGAAAAACTGAACGAAATCGAACAACTATTTTGGTATTATCCATCTGCTCTAGTATTACCATATTCAGTGACCGGATAAAATGCCAACGGACAAAACCCCAGTCTCACATATAAAATATAAAATAAAACACTTTTAAGCTTAGGTTAGGTTAGGTTAGGTTAGGTTAGTGTTGACAAATGACAACCCCGTTGGGGTTTTGTCATGGAACCACCATATTCTGTACTGCGCCTGTGTATGATACATTCAGCATTAAAATACACCCAATATCTCTGAAATAACTTCCTTGCCAAGACATGTTATTAATGCATTACCATTATATTAAAATGAAAACAATAACAATTATACTGTACAGGCCCCGTTGTGGGTCGATGACCTGTGTCCGGGTGGGCTATTTCCCATAAAAAAAAAGAGCCCACATTCTTCCATACACCATTAAGCATACAGAATAACAAGACAGTTTCCTAGATTTTAAATTTTGCTGCACTTCCCTCCAGCACTCACTCTTCATAGCTTCAACAACTTGGACTAACCTCACCTTCCTCATTTCCCACCCATTAGTACGACATTACTGTCATTTAATTAATACTCAACGATTACCTAGACAACAACATACTAACATGAGATAAAACTAACAAGTAAACAAAAACTTCCCTTTAACACCTTCCACTACCCTTAAATCTTCCCTTGTTTATATCTCCCACTTCCCTTTAAACCTTCCACTTAGGTTTAAAGTAGTAAAAAGTTCTGAGAAGTAATTAAAACAAACAAACAGTATATCATCCAATCTTACCACAGTTTATGGCAATCATTTCAGTCAGTCAACCACAACCCGGTAGGTCAAGGGTCACACAACTCGTCTTGTTCGTGTCTGGCAGTTTGAACTACGTCACTGTGTGGTTGGTTACGTTGTGCTCTTACGTGTTAATGTAGGACTAAATATAACTGGAAATTACCTATTTTTGTTTATTTTTTTTTTCACTTTCATAATATGATATATTTTTCTACCCTTCATTCCCAAAGAAATATATTTGTCTCGTATTATGAAATCGAAAAATCTGCCAACTTATATTAAACCTCCCAGTTCTCTTTAAATCTGCCACTTTCCTAAAACCTTCCACTTCCTATTAATCTCCCACTAAATATCAAACTTTCATCTTCACTTTAAACTTTAAAATGCTCCAATCAACATCATTCATCTCCTTACTGAAAGTAAAAGTGGGTCCCCAAGGCAGGACTGCCTCTGGGACAGTGTGAATACGTGTAACAAAGTATGCTAAGCCTTCTATGTACTGTACTGTACACTCGCCACAAGAAATCTGAACATTGCTCTCTGAGAAAGTTTTATTACAAATTAAATTAATTCTTTTCACCTGTAATTACCATGAAGACGAGCAACATATACCATAACGAAATATTGAATCACTTCTCGAACAGGCATACCAACCATTCTGAGATGACTCCAACCATAGTGCTCATTCTGAAATCTGTTGAACCCAGCTGTTAAATAACTGTTTGTCGTGAGTGTACAAGGAGGAAGCGTATCTGCACTGCACTCGACCCTCCTTCACTTCCCCAACTGTAAAATTAGGAACCCATTCACAGCTGAGTAAACTGGAAATGGTCCAAGAGAGAACTTTCCAACAACCCCTAGGACAAGAGTTGAGCACCCTATCCGCTCGGTAGCCAAGTGTTTAAACTGCTTCTCTCCCCATAGCATCTACCAACCTTTTCACCCCTAGCAGAGGGAACGAGGAGAGATCCAACTATTTTTAGTGTTGATTTATAATGACACCTCGGGATCAAAATCCTTTGTTTTCATCGTCTCCTTGGTGACGGTGGAGGGTTGGGTGAGGGGGCGGGGGCACAAGAAACGAGAGAGGAAGTAAGGAGGGGGAGAAGGATAATGGGGAACAATACGAGGTTATGGGATCATGGTAATGGTGTTTGAGGGTGTTGAGGTGTAGATGTAGGATTTTGTTGATACTACTGTATTACCATTTGTATGGAAGAGATCGAAAATCACACACACACACACACACACACACACACACACACACACACACACACACACACACACACACACACACACACACACACACACCTCATCTGCAAATTTGGTAAGAAGCTTCTACACCATCCCCGACACCGGCCCCTACTACCACCTGAGATCCCCTGTCCGAGAATTGCTGTTCGACACCACAACCGCATCCAGCCCATACGTGCACGAACTGATCGCTATAAGAACAGCCCAGTCCCAACCATTGTAAAAATTATCAATAACATGTAATAAATCAGTGTATTCACTCCCAGTAAACACTGCTCCCTACACTGTCACTATGTTGAAATGAACTGTATTTTGAGCTGATCCCCATCTAAGTTACTATATGTCTTATTTGTGTCACTTATGTACTTGTATATTATTTGTAACTCGTAACCCATTCCCCAAATATGTAACTGTATATTTTCAGCCTTCTGGCTGCCAAAGCTCTTTCAATAAACCGTTAATTATTATTATTATTATTCACACACACACACACACACACACACACACACACACACACACACACACACACACACACACACACACACACACACACACACACACACACACACACACACACACAGGTTATATATAAGGTACAATATTACTCCCTGCTATGCTGTAGATATAAGCTCTACATGATATAAATTGTCATGCAGTAGAAGTAGGACACCATACTCGTTTAGAAGTGAGAGAGGCGTGTGTGCTGTAGCTACATTTTAAAATACATGAACTGGTAGAACCTTAAGAAATAAATATCGTAAATTGTTACATCATAGATATTAAATCACTTACAAAGAACAGTTCGTCCTGGAAGAGAAAACTTGACACCTGCCCCCCTCCCCCCCCCTCTCATCCAGTTGTCATCGATTAGTATTTTTATATATTAGAGCCTAGAGGTCCCCTGTGGCGCCACTGCCTAATAGAGCTTGATATTATTATATTAATGGTAGATAATTTGAGTTTATAAACTGTTTAATGTTTACAGCATTTTAGGAGATTTTTTAAATTATTAAGAAAAATCTTTGAACTAGACAATACTTCGTAAACTTCAAAGACATAACATTTCAAAATACCAATGAAACACCATAAGGTTCCAGAGACGGGAGCTGCTGTACTTACTAGTTGTGCGTTTGTGGCGTTGGAGTCTGAGTTTGGGTAGGGCGTGTAGACCGCTAACGCCACGCAGTTGGCGAAGATGGTGAACAAGATGAACCACTCGAACGGTCTGGCAACACTGGTTAAGGAAAACTCTAGAAAACCAGAGGTGGGATTTTAATGATGAACTGTGATCATATAAAAAGGAAAGAGGAAAGTGGGTCACACAGGCACAGCTTAGGGACAGTGTAAACTTTATCCTCTTGAACCACTGATCGGCTACTAAGCCTTGGGTGTGAAAGGTGGCGCTGCACCTGACTGTTTCTCGGTTTCCCCAACTTGTGAACTAAAGTATTCATTTACAGCTGAGTGGACTGGTTGTGTCCCGGGATAGAGAGTGACCCTAACTGACCATCGTCGAATACACAGCCTAATAACAAAGTCTATTGGCTCATTCCTAAGTACTGTTATTCTCTCCCCCTTTTTCTTCTCTCTAACATAAACATTCAATGTGTACAGAGGAGAAGGACCAGAGGATGGGTATAGAGACTCGTTCTTATACACAAAAGGTATATGATGGTGGATATAAAAGGTCGAACCAAAAACAAAAGGAATGAGCTCCAGGTGGTATGCCTATGGAAATGTTAATAATTACCCCCAACAGTTAGTGGCGAGAGAGAGTTAATTAATTAAATTCAATGTCACTGAAACACAAACATACATGAAATATTATCATAATCGAAGGAAAATCTACAAAAAAAAACACACAATGTACTGTACTCGTAGTTCCAGTAGAAGAAAAGCATTTGGATACATTGATGTTAATAAGAGATACAAATTATCACCTCAAAAAACAATGTACCATATTATTCTTTATATATCAACAACAATTACCAATCCACATAACCTGCCGTAGATGGCCTTTTACGGCATTACATTTACTACCCTCTATAATATTTACTAAAAGCTTGATCAAATTTACTTGGTGCAGCGGTCGGCTCTCTCTTTCCTCTCCCACCCCTCATTCGCTCCATCCTGTTTGCCGTCTCAGCTGCGTGGGTAAGGGAGGGGGGATAGGAGGAGTGAGGAAGGGTAGAAGGAGTGAGGAAGGATAGAAGGGGTGAATGAAGGGTAGAAGGGGTGAATGAAGGGTAGAAGGGGTGAATGAAGGGTAGAAGGGGTGAATGAAGGGTAGAAGGGGTGAATGAAGGGTAGAGGGAATGAGGAGGAGGAGGGGTAGAGGGAATGAGGTGGGGGAAATAAATAAAACCTGTAAAGAGGGGAAGAGAGAGGTGACGGGAAGAGTGGGGGAGTAAGTGTTAAAGAGGGAGATAAGGAGCTATAAACCTCTCTCTCTCTCACCTCTTTATTCTACTTTTCCCATCGTCTCATTCCATCTTCCTCATCCGTTTGTTATCATGGTTTCCTTCATCTCCGCCCTTCGCCTCAATCCTCAAACCCATCTTTCTCTTTTCAGTTCTCTTCCTCTTCCCTTTCTCTCCTACTCCCCCTGCAACTCTCCCTAACTTTCTTTCTTCTCTTTCTCCCACTCCTCTCCCCCTTTTCCCCTCTACTGTCCCTCCCCCTTCTTCCTTACTCCCTTCCCAATTCTTTCTCCCCTTTCACATCGGGTCTTACCTGCCCGTAGGCCCAGGTAGGTGTTTTGATAACGAGTATATGCACTTTAATATTTCCAGGTATTGTATACAGTTCCACGCCGACCAGCACTGCCGCCGCCGCTGTGTGTGTGTATGTGTGTGTGTGTATGTGTGTGTGTGTGTGTGTGTGTGTGTGTGTGTGTGTGTGTGTGTGTGTGTGTGTGCGTGCGTGTGTAATTTTATGAAACGTTTGAAAATTATCTGAAAATACGACTACCTAAATACAGAAATTCTACAGTTATTTGTATATTGCTTATAAATTTAAACATATGGAGAAATTGTTAGAAGTTAAGGCTTGTAGTTCCCTCCATTAACTTAAAGAACCTAACTAAGAGAAAGATAGAGAAGAAGAATAAAGGATTTTTTAGGTCAATATTCAGGAGAAAAATTTACAGGAACATTTTTAAGAGAACATCCCAACCACTCGGGGAAATTAGTCGTTGGGCCCAAGAGAGGTAAAACTTATCAACAACATTTTCAGGGAGTTGCACTAGTTAAAAAGCATATAACCATTATGTAAGGCAATGATTACAGTTATTAATAAACAAATATTTTTACAAGAAACACAATGGTCATATAAATAAAGAATAATAACGGTAAAAATAATCAATTAATTTTATCGTTGGCTCCATATATAACAGTAAAAAAAAAAACATTAAGAAAAATACAGTGTTATGGTAGTTCTTTGAGTTAGGAGACTGATTGTTATGAGATTATTAATTTAAGCGAGAGTAACTTGAACCGCGTATAGAGATGGCGTAAAACTCTACGGATTTCTCCAACCACGTTTCACTATCTCCTCTCATGCGTCTTGTCGTTCAATAGGGTAACTCAGTCAGTGCTTCCTCCTTCACCTTGTACGAATTACCCTCATGGAGTTTCAACCTTGGTCAGGTCTCATTATATACTAAGTAACAATTAACTAACAACGTCACGTAAATAATTAGTGTCTATAAAATGGTTGCATAAGTCTGCTTAATATCATACAACTGCCGATGATGATGAACGTCCCCAGATGGTCAGCGTTGAGGGGCATACAAACAAACTATGGGAGAGAGAGAGAGAGAAAGAGAGACTACATATATGCATTTACGGAGAGAGAGAGAGAGAGAGAGAGAGAGAGAGAGAGACGCCATTAACTCATACACCACTGGGAAGAGCCATAAATCAACTCCACACCACCAAGTGTAGCCGAGTCCTGAGGAGGAAGCCAGAGACGATGATGATAATGAGTGTTGAGAGAGGACTCGAGCACTACATTAGCCGCCTCTCCAGCCCGCGACACACAACACTCCCTCTATTTCCCTCCACCCCAATCTCATTAGCCCCTCTTAGCACTTTCAGCGTCCCCTAGCGCCACGCCTTGCTCGCCCCCTCACGTTTGTTTACCATCTTGGGAGGGTTACGAGAGAGGGGAAGACCAAAATATATATGATTACGAAGGGTGCGCTGGACACTGAATGGAACAGCACTAGTTTATGGTTTCAGCATGGGGTGGGATGATGAGTGGAAGAGAAGCAGTTTATGGTTTCAGAGTGGGACGGGACGGCCAGTGAAATAGCTATATACTATGGGATTATAAGACTGCGGGAAAGGTGAACACACGTGTAATGACAGGAGATATACTAGTCACGAGGGTTAGGTTAGGTGAGCGGGGGAGCAGAGCAGGGGAGCAGTAAAGGCGAGCACAATAAATAGTTTCATTAATAGCATGTGTATTTATGGCAGTACCAACGCAGGTAAAGACAAAAGAGTTACATGAAAAGGTGATCTAGTTTTTATCTCTATAATTGTGTTTTAATGCAACACTATGAAGGGGACCTGTCACTTGATGTTACCTAATACTATACACCTGGACTAGTGACGTCTATAAATAAACCTGGGTTTTAACTGGAACACTGACTCTGGCCCGGTCTAGGGGGTGACGGGTGTGTCGTGATATAAGAAACAAAAGAAGAACGATGAACTGTGGCGTATGTTG
Organism: Homarus americanus; assembly: GCF_018991925.1. Lineage (NCBI taxonomy): Eukaryota > Metazoa > Arthropoda > Malacostraca > Decapoda > Nephropidae > Homarus > Homarus americanus. The sequence goes on from NW_024749657.1 coordinate 8,022,595, forward strand.
TGTTAGATACATTCATTTATTGGTGTTGCAGTTATGGGATTCGAACCTCCATACTACCTGAATGGAAATGCTTTATTACATGAAGATTAGCCCCCCCCCCCCCAGCTTACTACACAATAAGATAAACCAACCTAACGTTAGCCTAAATTAACCTGCTCTCCCTGCCAGGTAAATTAACCCGGGGAGGGAGGTTAATCTTCAGATGATCCATAATTTGTGAATAAAGTAAGATATCATACATCTGTTATCCACGTAAACATTTATTTGTTATTTAAGAGATTTATTATCATCTGTTGACTCTTGTTGTCTGTGTAGGAGTCATTCAGAGACCAGTTGCCAAGGGTATAGTGTTAGTGTCATCAGTCGGGCCAAGAAGACAAACATTCTCACTGTTCTTCACGCCATCACCTCCATTAGGCGCTCAGGTGGTAATTAGGAGCACCTCTCTCACACACACACACACACAGTCTCTCTCTCTCTCGTCATATGTTTTCTTGGTTAGGTTAGGTTAGGTTAGGTTAGGTGAGGTGAGGTGGTACAAGAATACTGAGTAGGCTAAAAATTGTGGTAAATGAGAGTAAATAAACACAGACAATAGAAATGCGCAGTAAGAGTTCTCTAGGACAAGAGAGAGAGCGAACAGAAAGAGCAAAGAGCAGCACCTCCCTCCCCCTCCACTCTCTCTCCCAGCATTACACATACACACTCGTCACCATGGAAACGATCAGCTGTTGGGACCCGCAAATCCTACTGAAGTCTTACCAGCCAGCCAGCCACCCAACACACCCAATACCATTCCATCATTCATCATTCCATATCTTATTCATCCTTACCTGTAATATAACCAATCACATACCTCTATATATTACATCATATCGTATTGTGATCTACAACAATAAGGTGTAGGCGTGATTTATTTTTTTCTGGGTGGGGCCTTTACGAGAGCCACGGTGAATAGGTTACATTGGCGAGGCGGTGAGGATTGCAGGCCAGACAAGAATAACCCCCCCAAAAAAGATGGCTGGCTGGTTATGTGATGAGAATCTTTGATCATTGAAATATCTCCGAAATATAGATGACGACGGCGGAGAATAAGATTAATATTCCATAATTTTTATTTATTTTTCCCAATCTCGTATGGTAATTTTTTTGCTCTATGCCATCTAGTTAGAATATAAACAATACTCTCGCTTCCCTCATTCTCAAACTGTTTAGACCAACATCCGCCATTGTGTTACCTTCCCACTACGAGGTTTCAATATAGCCAGCTGCTTGACCCATTTTACGTCATGCAACTTCCCAGCTTCACACAACAGCATAAAGTTTACCCCCCCAAAAAAAATTATTCGTCCTAAAATTGACAATTCTTCTAAACACACCGCCAATCTGTTACTTTCTAGGAACCATCTAGCAACCCCCTCCCCCCACTATCCCCCTCCCCACCACCACCCACCGCCCCCACCCACCATCCAGCGCCTCTCCCTCACCCAATTTTATCTTCCATCGCAGTTTAAGCTCCTCTCCTGTCGAAGCTTTACTCCTTAAAACGTCTCCCAACTTCCCTCAACTGCAGGCACATCCTCTCTCACACCACCTACCCCCCGCAACACATCCCTTCCTACCCCCAGCACATCTCTACTACTTTCCCCTTCCCTCTGACACATCCCTTCCACCTGACACCCACCTTCCCCTCCCCCATGACACCTAACGTCCCCTTCCTCTGATACCCACCTCCCCTTCCCTTAACAGATCCTCAGAATCCCCCAGGATCAACGTCGTAATCCCTAGAAAATCGGACAACATATTAATAATGTTTCTAGACGTACAAAAATACTTCTCCCAATTAACACAAGTCTTATGGAAGGTCTTACCGTCTAGTTTTACCGCTTACCGTCTAGTTTTACCGCCAGCCACACTTAGGAAGACCATTTGTGACACATCCTTGTTTAACCCCGCACCACGACGTATTCTTGTTTAACCCAGCACCACGACGCATTCCTCACCTTCCTTCCTCCCTTCCCTCCCATTCTCCCATCCTTATCTCACAGGTTGAGATGTTGATAAAGAACAGCGTCTTCTCCCGTTAGAACACCATCCAGAGAGCTGAACCTTTAAGTTGGGCGAACACAACCACCAGGGGGCAGTGTGTGTCATATATATATAATTTATAATCTCGCTCGACTGACATGACTGTTTAATCTAAGGCAGTATTGACTTAAAAATTTATTTGGAAGCAGTTTCAGACGCAATCGCCGCTCTAAAACGAACCTGGGACGGTGTTCTGGCGAGACAAAAGGTACAGTGAACAACACAAACTCTTAAGGCTGTGAAATATTTGACTAAAGACGTTTCGAACTCAAAACATGTCAATTTAGCCGTTCACACTATTATAATGCACAAGAGGCCACATACTACAGTCCCTATACTGTATATATATATATATATATATATATATATATATATATATATATATATATATATATATATATATATATATATATATATATATATATATATATATATATATATATATATATATCTTGATAAAATCACACGAAAATGGAAACAACGGATTAGTGGATGTCATCATTATGACCTGACCTCATGTTTTTAGGTCACCCTGTATATTTAAGCCTCTGTCCAAGTAATCCAGTTGCTCTCTGAAGATGTCTTGAATAAAGACGAGAAAGCTAAGGTACCTGTTGTTTCCATTTTCCCGTGTGATTTTATCAAGATTTATCTTATCCACGTTTTCATTGTGGATTTACATGAGATATATATATATATATATATATATATATATATATATATATATATATATATATATATATATATATATATATATATATATATATATATATATATATATATATATATATATATATATATATATATATATATATATATATATATATATATTAGATATTCTTAATTTCATAGGCATTCTAAATATACAAAGTGCATCTCTTTCACCAAACAGCCAATTTCAGGTGAAATTTGGTTTACTTACTTGGTCTATATGGAGTGAAGAATACCTTTAAGAACAGAGAAGTGTTACGTAATGAAACAATAGTAAGCAGAATATTAAGTACAGTACAGTGGCGGCTCCTACCGTCACGCACATTATTGTATCATCCTTAATATATCAACAGTGTAATGATAAAACTCCACCAAATAAGACAAAGATATATTCCTGCAGATATAAAAGGATACTTCCATTCTACCACGTCTATGCAGACCTTCCTCAATGGGTTCTTGAGGCCCAGGCAGAAGAGTGCTCGGGCTGGGCGGTTCTCTGGAGGCTTGCCCACGGGCCGGCGGGGGGGCGGCCGCTTCCGCTGTGGGTGGGACCAGGTCGTGGGCAATAGTGGTCAGGGGAATAATGGGAGCCGGGGAAAGTAGTGAGAGGACAAGTTAATGGATGGAAGGACCAAGAAATTGTGGGAAAGGAGGAGACAGAGGTGGAGAAGACGATGACAGAGGTGGGAAGGGAGAGACAGTGATGGGAGGGCCGGGGACATTAAGAGGGAGGTCAACGGTATTAATATGAAGGGAGCAATAATGTAAACGGAACAGAAGTGAGTTGGTAGGGGCAGAGGAATAGACAGGAGAGGCAGAGAAAAAAAGTGAAAAGAGAACAAAAGAGAAGGAGAGGAACACAGATAGGTAGACACAGGTAGATAATGCATAGAGAAATATAACAGAAGAGAGAGAAGAGAGAGAGAGAGAGAGGGGGGTGAAAGAGGAGTGGAAAAGGGAGGGGAGGAGAAGAAGAGTGGTGATAAGAGAGGGAAGACATCAATAGATCGGTAGGTGAGTGGGGAGTGGGGGGGAGTGGGGAGTGGGGGGGGGAGTGGGAGGACCGAGTTTTAAGTGTGGGAAGCAGAATAAAAAGCATAGTTATTAATCTCACTCTATACAATACACTTATCTTTAATTCTATAAGACTTAAAAGAATTATCAGGTCTTGCTTATTCCTGCTTTCCGTGATGAGTGGAATGATGAAAGGATATGATAACTTTATAGGTGAATTAAAAAAAAAAAATAATAATAATAATACTCAAGGCTTAAGAGGCAAAAATTGTAAACACTATTAACAAGCATTATAAAACGGATGATATATATGTATTTTTAAAGATATTAGTTACCCAAAAATAAAACAAATCCGCTCTAAAATTGGTATACAATGATTTAATATTTACAATGTACTACACGACACTAGATGATGGATCAATGTTCTATCTCACAATAGCTACAGTGCAACAGCGAGATGCAGAGCCAAGCTAGCAGGACCCACAGCCAACATAACATCTACTAGCAGCTGTCTTAGAACATGCTAACAGCGACGTTCTCTCTAGTGCGGCGGCATAGACCAAAGGTGCTCACTTCTTACAAAAAAATAACACTATAGTTTCCCCTACTTATGGGTGGAAATGAAGAAACGACAAATTACCTTCAACACTACGGGGATCATTATAACAGTGAGGGGAGGGAGGGGGTGACTATTTCTGGGGAGGGAAGCGTTCAGGGGTGACTATTTCTGGGGAGGGAAGAGTTCAGGGGTGACTATTTCTGGGGAGGGAAGAGTTCATGGGTGACTATTTCTGGGGAGGGAAGAGTTCATGGGTGACTATTTCTGGGGAGGGAAGAGTTCATGGGTGACTATTTCCGGGGAGGGAAGAGTTCATGGGTGACTATTTCCGGGGAGGGAAGAGTTCATGGGTGACTATTTCTGGGGAGGGAAGAGTTTATGGGTCCCAAACTAAGATAATATTGAGCCTTATTACGCACTGCTACACCTCACCTACACATGCTACAGTGTTACGCTGTTTCTTCAAGCTACCAGTTCCCGTGTGGTGGCTGGGCTGTGTCTCCCCGTCGTCACACTGTGGAGGCTGCCTACGACAACCCACCGACTTCCACTATGATCATACATATTTTATTATATTTTATTTATCCGTGACCCTCTTGTACCACCTATAGGTCCCGCCTTTTTCTCTTTCACACTGGGAATACTACTCAGAGATTTAATAATTTCTACACTCCAGCTCTTGGGAATTTATCACTCTTTCTATATGAAAATTGTTATAATCGAGAACAATTTGACGGTTTTAAAGAATTTTTTTCTTAAAGGTTTTTGTCAACTGTTTTTCTCAATATCTTTACAATAATGGTCACTGCTTCGGGAACCATAACAAGTAACACCTATGGAATAATTCGCCAGGTAAAATTACTTGTTTCTTTATTGTATCAGATAAATAATATAAACCTGAGACTTAACATGAAGATAGGCGTAACTTAGCAAACTATGAGTCAATATTCGAACTCTTAACTATACATAAACCGTAAATAAACCCGGTACATGTTACAAAGACTATAAGAGGAGAACAACTGGAATTATTTAAACTCTTACGAAACTTAAGTAATCCACGAAGGAAAATGTATCAATCGGTCATAAAAAAAAGTTAAATAAAACGCCTTGATGTCTTGATACGTTCCGAGATTAACTTAACACTGATATACTGAACCTAAAGTAAACAATTTTAAGCCGTGACTTTGTATTCTCTTTCTCTGTAAAATTCCCTCTTTTCTTAGATTGTCTTTAAATATTTTTAATTGATATATAAAGTTTTTTTTTTTTTTTTAATTTCCACCAAGCTCAAAATTCTTGTCATTTACTGATTGGTGGTAAACTTATCCTTTTAGTCAGCCTGAAAGTCGTCTAAGAAGACTGCCAATTGCTTATAAGGTTTCTGATATGATATAATTTGTTTAGCGTTTATTAATAACCAAAGGTGAAACTTCTAATCGTATATAGTTTTGCGGTAATTTTCATATCATTTGTAGAGCCTTATAAGTTATTTAATATACGTCAACTGACTAGACGTTTTCCCGCCAGAGCTTTTCTCTTCTCTATAGCCTAAACAATGCAGAAGGAACATTCTAAGTCTTCTATGAAAATACATAACTTTGGGGGGAAAAAGGTTTAATAAAAGGAGGGGATACTGTTTTATTGTCCTGTACCGTGTAAAACAGTGAGGGTTGCAACAATTAAGAGTAATAAATGAGGGAAGATTGAATGAGTGAATGAGAATGAACAGCGTAAATGAAGAGAACGCACTTATTGATACACTTTTCTACACAACTAACCACTAAATTTTAAAAGAATCTTATTCGTTTTTCTTATATGATATGTTTTATATATTATAATTTGTTTAATAATGCGCTATACTTTGTCATCGTGTTGATACCTTCCATTCACCCATACACTACTTATTTAATGTTTTGTTTTGTATATTTAGAATAAGAAGTTTCCAAGTGTCCTTATCCTCGGCTAATTATTCGTATAAACACCACAACTCATGAAGAAAAATTACATATTCCTTCAAAACTTTGTGCTGTTTAGAACTCGCTCGACCAAGTTCAGTATCAAGCATGATTCACTAACTCTGCTGGGACACAGGAGGGAAGAGATAGCATGATTCGCTAACTAAGCTGGAACACAGGAGGGAAGAGATAGCAGGATTCGCTAACTCTGCTGGGACACAGGAGGGAAGAGATAGCAGATCGCTAACTCTGCTGGGACACAGGAGGGAAGAGATAGCATGATTCACTAACTCTGCTGGGACACAGGAGGGAAGAGATAGCATGATTCGCTAACTAAGCTGGAACACAGGAGGGAAGAGATAGCAGGATTCGCTAACTCTGCTGGGACACAGGAGGGAAGAGATAGCATGATTCGCTAACTCTGCTGGAACACAAGAGATAAGATACTGTATATAGATAGGTTTAACTCTTATAAGAATGCTTCCATATAACAACTGGTTTGTAAAAGTCGTGTTATTTAATTAAGCGTTTGGGATGTTTCCATTTACTCGTCTATCATTTAAGTGCATCTCATAAGTGCGTTCTCAGCCCCATAGCCACATCAACACAAACTCTCTTGGGAATAAAACTTAAAATAAAATATGACGAAATGCCATAAACCAAAATTTACAAACTTGTCACTGAAAGAGAGAGAGAGTGAGTGGGTGTGTGAGAGGGGGTGTGAGAGGGGTGTGAGAGGGGTGGCGGGGCGTGATGAAGGGTGAAGCCAGTAGTGATGATGATGAGGCTTACACCCTTGTGTCACATGAGTGTTATAACTCCGCTACCTGACACAACACATGAAAGGTGACATAATGTACACCATCCGCTAGTAGTGTGCAGTGCTGTAGTGTACAACATCCACTACTGGTGTACACGTATGTAGTGTACAACCGTGTACAACATACTGCAGTTAACTGTAGTACACAGTATTATAGAGATACTTAAGTGTTATAGTATTTAACACTACAGTATAACATGTAAGAAATGTACAAACTAATGCCAGGTATATTACAGCAATGAAGTGTACACCAACACACATAAGTGTGCAGAAGTGTACAGCCACTGACGACAACCTGTACTGATGTGTCGTAATAATTATCAGAATATAAGGATGTGTGTGTGTGTGACACTGGCCGATGTACACCAGTGGTCAGTGTACAGGTGTATAACAGTTATACCAGTGTACAACAGTGACTGCATAATGCACAGGGACTAAATGGGCAAAACACCGAGAACAAGAAAACGGTTGTTTTACCTCCGCCAATCAGGCGCCAGAACACTGTACTAAAACAGCCAATCAGGCGCCAGAACGCTGTACTATAACAGCCAATGAGGAGCTAAAAGTATCCGCTCTTAACCAATGAAGATCTTGACATTTATTAATTAATTCCTTGACTTTTGAGATTTGTTAAGCTTTGTAATATACAAGAGAGAAGAAATGTGAAATATAGCATATTATGGCAAGATGCAAATACTGAAAGCAACTTCAAGATCTTTTGAAGACTGTTATTTATCTCCCAGACACCAGTACTGACCTCAGTTACCAATAATGGAACAACACCACTGACTTATAAACATTCACAACTACTATGGACAAGAAAACTAACTCTTAAATACTCTTACCGTAATACAAGCAACTAAGGAGAGGAAATTAACTTGTTGTTCCCCTGGTCAGTGCTGATGGCTGGGGTATTGTTGTCTAGCAGAGCTTAAACATAGACTAAGAATACGGGAGGTCACCAGCACCTCTACACCCTACGAGTTACTCTATTACCCCCTAATGCTTCCAGGAGAGGCTAGTACTGTAGAGCATAACCTGAAAATAAATAGTAATTAACTAGTTCCACATCTATAGTCATCCTAGTTTGTTGTGTTCTCTCTAATGTGATAATTTAATCCATGTTTGTACGTGCCTGACTGACTACATGATATATAACTCTAACACATCAGTATAACCCTGAAATACTCCCCTATAACATCATGTGTTTCCCAGAGGTGAGGAGTAAGAGACAGACAGACAGTGAGCCAATACAGTAATAACACTGACAGCATAACGACTTTATAATGAATTATCTAACTAAATTATACATACAGTACTGACAACTTTCACACCAGTATAAATTATAAGAACAACACTTACAAAGAATATATAAAAGTTTCCAAACAACTTCAACAGAACCACGAGCTTTAAATATAAGGCTATGAAAGCATTTTTTATTTTTCGGGTGACTATTTTAAACATTTCTAGTTTCTCTTATAGACTAGCTAACTAACTTACCTCAACACTTTCTGTAAATATAGAGACTCTCAACAAACTGGAGAGCTAGGCTAAGACTGATGCTTTAATGTGCTTTCCTCACTTCCATTGTCTCTTTATTGTTTGTGAATAAATGCTGTCTTGACGTAATTTCTATAATACTTCTACTGATTTATAATTTTCTTACCTTTGTATTTATTTTTGTTCATAATTATATTTATATGTTTAGCTACAGTCTTAATTGTTCTACCGTACAATATATTAACCTGGTAAGTTATTCTATAATTGTTCTATTAACTTTTACTACTCCTACTAAGTCATGTTTAACTTTATAGTTTTTAATTAATTTTACTTCACCGAACTTTGTATCATATTCAATTTGTCATATAAAAAATGTGAATTCTATCTCTTTGTTTACATCTGGGATACAGTGACGGTACATCTGGTGTCTGTCAACGAAACTACAGTGTGATCTATGCTTCCTCCCACACCTACCCATATATTGATTTTCCTGTTTTTCCCAAAGGTGGGATAGCTCTTCGACCTGTTGGGATCCCACTTCTCGTCCCACATTTTTTCACACCCTCTCTCTCTCTCTCTCATCGACCTATATTCTATCCACCCATTCTAGAGTCCCCAGATGGCACCTCCTCCTCCCTCCTATTCCTCTACTGCACCTCCTTATTCTCCTCTCCCTGTATTACCCCACAGCTGGCAGACGGCCCCGAGCAGGTCAAGGATAACATAGAGTAGCGTTGCATGCCTCGTGCGTGGGGAGCGTCCAGCGTTAGTACCTGGCCCCAAGACATGGAGGTGGCCCCACTCCAACGCTGCCCTGCCACGCCGACGCCCATTAAAGGCTTCTCCTCCGCAGAAGCTGACCCCAGAGACGCACCGGACCCTCTCCACCCGCAGAACAAAGGGTAAGAAGTCACGTGGCTACTTATAGAAGACTACTGACGGATAGCGCGAAAAATCGATCAGTTGTACATGGGATAATAATATTAATAATAACAATAATAATAATAAACAGATAAGGAGAGAGAACCATCGAGAAGGTAAGATCACAGGTTTACCTTATGATCATGAGGACCATCTGCAGGTAATTAAGGTGAGGGATGATCCACCTGTTACGAGAGGTGTGGGTCAACAGCAGGTATTATATTATGTGTTGATCTGATATGATGGCTAATTTAACAGTCAATAATAACAATAATACCATTGATTACTACAATCACTACTATTACTATTACTACTATTAATACTACTATAACTACTACTAATAATAATAACAACAACAAAAAATAATAACTACTCGGTAAGAATAACAATAATAACATCATAAATATAACACAAACAAATAAACAACAAATAATAATAAATAATAATAACAACACACCTTTTACTCATTATATAAACTCGTCAGTTAAACCACACAACAAACACATTACAAAATACATATCAGACAGACAGACAGACAGACAGACAGACAGGCAGGCAGGCAGACAGAGACAGGCAGGCAGGCAGACAGACAGACAGACAGACAGACAAACAGACAGACAGACAAACAGACACAGACAGACAAACAGACAGACAGACAAACAGACACAGACAGACAGACAGACAGACAGACAGACAGACAGACAGGCAGATAAATACTAACACTCAACACAATGACACCCTCAAAAAGTCCTAAAATAGAAGATGTACTCGCTCATATATTCAAAAACAAAGAATATTTCACAAAGGTTCATCCAATTTTCCTCGTCTCACATATCGCTCACATATGTCCACCTCCGTCCTTCTAAAAAGTTCCAAAATTTACATATTACATTTTAGAAACTCACTGCATCATACGTTTCTTTACAGATTTTATGTATTTAAATTTTCACTGTATATTTTTCTTTAGATATTCACAGGATAAAATTAATATTGGAACGTGGAACTTAGGAAATAATTGGCGGTTACTTAATGTAGGAATGACATTAAATTTACTCGTGGTTTTTATTTCTATGGTGGACTACGAGAGAGAGATAGTGCGTCCTGTGAAAATTGAGTGACGAGACTTATTCGAGACTTATTCGAGACTTATTCGAGAAAGACTTATTCGAGACTTATCCAACATACCATGGATAAGATAGATAAATGGCGATTTAAAATGTACTGTTTGTTGTATGGGAAGACTTGAGTGGGAGGTTGGGAAGAGAATTCAATACTCGGGAAGGTGGTACGAGGAAGGGAGAACTGGAGGAGAAGGAGAAACAAGAGGTAGTCAGAAACAGAGGAGGAGGAGGAAGAAGTGAGAAACAGGAGGAGGGAAGTGGAGAAACAGGAGGAGGAGGAAGGGAGAACAGAGGAGAGGAAGTGAGAAACAAGAGGGGTCAGAAACAGGAGGAGGAGGAGGAAGGAGAAACAGGGAGGAGGGGAGGAGAAACAGAGGAGGAGGAAGTGAGGAACAGGAGGAGAGGAAGTGAGAAACAAGAGGTAGTCAGAAAGCAGGAGGGAGGAGGAGGAAGAGGGAACAGGAGAGGAGGGGGTGAGGAACTGGAGGAGGAAGTGAGAAACAAGAGGTAGTCAGAAGCCGAGGAGGAGGAGGGGAGGAAGAAGTGAGAAACAGGAGAGGGAGTGAGAAACAGGAGAGGAGGAGGAAGGAGAAAACAGGAGAGAGGAAGGAGAAACAAGAGGTAGTCAGGAAACAGGAGGAGAGGAGGAAGAAGTGAGAAACAGGAGGAGGAAGGGAGGAGAAACAGAGGGGAGGAGGAAGTGAGAACAGGAGGAGGAGGGAAGTGAGAAACAGGAGGAGGAAGTGAGAAACAAGAGGTGAAGTCAGAAACAGGAGGAGGAGGAGAAGAAGTGGAGAAACAGGAGGAGGGAGGAGAAACAGGAGGAGGAGGAAGTGAGAAACAGGAGGAGAGGAAGTGAGAAACAAGAGGTGGAAGCCAGAAACAGGAGGAGAGGAGGAAGAAGTGGAGAAACAGGAGGAGGAGGAAGTGAGAAACAGGAGGAGGAGGAAGTGAGGAACTGGAGGAGGAAGGAGTGAGAAACAGGAGGAGGAGGAAGTGAGAAACAGGAGGAGGAGGAAGTGAGGAACTGGAGGAGGAAGGAGTGAGAAACAGGAGGATGAGGAAGTGAGGAACTGGAGGAGGAAGATGTGATAAACAGGAGGAGGAAGTGAGAAACAAGAGGTAGTCTGCAACAGGAAGAGGAGGAACAAGTGAGAAACAGATCAAGGAGAAGGAAATGAGAAAACCACATCAACTCCACACCTGAGAACTATACTACAGGTGAGAAATAAACTTTTTCTACGATAAAGATCAAGAAATTAACCATCAATAAAACATAGAGGAATTAAATTAAAAAAAAAACACTACAAGAGTGACCATAGGAATAGAATTTATATATGAAAGTACAATTAGGAATATTTACAGTGGTGATTGGGGTAGTACTATCGTTAGGGTCGTATAACTGTAATTACTAGGAAGGCTCTCTTGAAGTTGAGTCTGCCTCACTGTTCACTGTATTATGTTCACTGTTGTATTTCAGTGATCTGGTCTGAAGTTTTGACTGAGTATGGACAAACAGTAACAGTATAGCTAGACGGTACAGTATAACTAGACGGTACAGTATGTAGACGGTATAGTGGCAAAACGGTACAGTACTGCAGGTTAGTGTCGTCAGGAAAGGAATTACGAGAGTTTCATTAAGGAGACAGAGAGAGAGAGGTTGTGTGTGTGTGTGTGTGTGTGTGTGTGTGTGACGGGAGAGGAGACAGACGCCATAAGAGACGGGTGGTTCTGGACGTGTAGTGGGCCAAGGGCAGGTGTTGTGTTTTATCACTAGGTGGGTCTGTAACTCTCTGTGTGAAGGTCATAAAACACAGGAGGAAAAAAAAAACACAAAAAACACATTGTTGATAAAAGTTCGTGTATATCATCTGGGTGTGTGTGTGTGTGTGTGTGTGTGTGTGTGTGTGTGTGTGTGTGTGGGTGTGGGTGTGTGTGTGTGTGTGTGTGTGTGTGTGTGTGTGTGTGTGTGTGTGTGTGTGTGTGTGTGTGTGTGTGCCAGAGTAAGAGGATGAAGGGTCACATTTGGCACGGCGCGTCTCAAGGTAATTTTTCGTGTCATTTTGGCTGCCACCTTTGTATTCTTGCTTAATTAGCCTAATTAGTTACGTGTGTAAAGATTTTTTTTGTATAATATTTTTCTCTTTTACCTCGAGATTACAACACCCATTAAGTTATTTACAGTCTCGGTACAATTTTGACGCCATTTTCACCACTATGATTTCCTCCTTTCTCACTGGTTACATAAATTCACAGGTAACTCACGTGTTAATTTTCCCTTACTGAGACAGGTAAAACGTATCTACTTAGGTCATGATTTGTGAATTTCAAAATTATTTCAATAGGGGTCTTTGTACCCTATTAATTAACTCACCTTTACCCATACGTCACACTGCAAAGGAAACCAGAATAATGTCGTGTGTGTGTGTGTGTGTGTGTGTGTGTGTGTGTGTGTGGTTATACTGTACACTGTGTTAGATCAAATAAAGTAACGTGTCCACAGCATCTTGGCTACAACACACAGACAGACACAAACAATAATGACGACAAAAGTAACAATAATTAGAAAACGAGTTAGGAGTGATAAATGAGTGTGGACAGGTTGAAAGAGAGAATAAATCCGTCTTTATCCACCGTAATCCTCCCACCCACCACCCCTACCTCCCCGTCACCCTCACGCAATCACACAGCAGGAATCTCTCTCTCTCTCTCTCTCTCTCTCTCTCTCTCTCTCTCTCTCTCTCTCTCTCTCTCTCAAGGGAACTCCACCACTATTAAGCTAATCTGCATATGTGGCAACAAGACCTTCACAAGACTCAAGGATTATATATTACATTTACTCTCTCTCTCTCTCTCTCTCTCTCTCTCTCTCTCTCTCTCTCTCTCTCTCTCACACGGACACTTAACTATTTTATAAGAACCTGACAAATACTCCTAACCCATTCTATGATTTTTTTACAAGCACAATAGGATTAGGGTAATATTTTCTCATCTCTAATGGAAAAATATCCATCCCTGACTTATATGACCTAGTTATCCAAGTCCTTCTATACATCCCTACATAGAATAAATTGGATTAACTACGAGACGAAATGTTCTCGAATTCAATTTGTCTTCCTAATCATGACTCCAAAAACAAAGATGTACGATAACTCAAAATTTCTTACACTACCTTTATATAAACATGACAACGTATATTTATTCCCTCAAAAATATATTACTAACCAGCATTTGTTTTATAATTTCTATCAATCTTTCTATCAATTCTTTCTTCCTTCAGATATGGAAAGAAATTGATATTAAGACACTATATATGGAATTCAAATACGGTGTGAATTCCCTTATTACAAATTCAACATATAAGACAACCTGTTAGCAGCGCCCATTGATCCAGTTTTCAGCTCTCTCTCAGCAGTAGGCCAAGCTTGTCCTAGACGCATGCCGTGAGGACAATTGCGCCGCCATGTTTTATTCATCACGACACCCGCCAAGAGCTAGTGCCGACGTGGCTAGCAAGCGAGTCATACCAGTCTTCCCGCCCGCTCGACACTCCCTCCTCCCGCCCGCTGACACTCCCTCCTCCCGCCCGCTCCCAAACATTCCTGACTGTAAACATGTGTAAATCCTCTTGTGTTCTAGCGATATCAACATGTAATCCTCTTGTCCACTTACGATATCAGTAATCCTCTTGTTCCATTACGATATCAACTTGTAATCCTCTTGTCCACTTTCAATATCAGTAATCCTCTTGTTCACTTACGATATCAACATGTAATCCTTTTGTTCATTTGGGATATCAATATGAGGCTTAACTCCTGGAGTACGATGACTTAACCCCTTGAGTGTGATGACTTAACCCCTTGAGTAAGATGACTTAACCCCTTGAGTACGATGACTTAACCCCTTGAGTATGATGACTTAACCCCTTGAGTACGATGACTTAACCCCTTGAGTACGATGACTTAACCCCTTGAGTACGTTGACTTAACCCCTTGAGTACGATGACTTAACCCCTTGAGTACGTTGACTTAACCCCTTGAGTACGATGACTTAACCCCTTGAGTACAATGTTGGCGTGTTCAGTGAAGTAAGTCATCGTACTCAAAGGGTTAAGCCAACGTACTCAAGGGATTAAACCAACGTACTCAAGGGGTTAAGCCAACGTACTCAAGGGGTTAAACCAATGTACTCAAGGGGTGAGGACGTAGGAATGAGTCACTGCTGTACTCATTAACAATAAACAGAGATTACGAGTATAATCAATCACTAATATAAGACCTGGGTATAATAAGCCTTCATTAATATCCTCTGATTAACTGAATATACTGTCATATCAGCAGGTATATCCAACACGCTCCCGTATACTCCCATGTGTGGATATAACCAGCATATATCATACACCTACAAGAATATACTCTACTGTGCTGTGCTACACTTGATATGCTGAGGAGTATACTGGAGAATATGACGACGTAAAGGAGTCATTTATAATAATATACTAATGGTTATACTTCATATCTCTCAGTGTGCTGGCGGTTATATCTTAAGCAAAATATACCAAAGAGCTACAGAACCGAGTATACTATGGGGGTACTAACGGTAAGGAGGCGTATCATATGTCCCAACGGGATGAAGAACTGCACTATTTGAGACAATGTGAGAAGGACCTAGATGTGTATGTTGACAATGAGCTGAAGTTCTCGGGCCATTGCGAGAAGAAGGTAAATCAGGCAAATAAATTATTAGGTCTTATAAGAAGGTCGTTCAGATATCTAGACGGAGGGTCCGTCCCTCGTAACGATCTTCAAGAGTGAAGTGCTTCCCCATCTGGAGTACTGTCACCCCATCTGGTCCCCGAGATATGCTAGAGACTGTCAGTTGGTTGAAAATTTTCAAAGGAGGGCCACCAGACTGGTGCCTGTACTTCGGCACCTCAGCTACCCTGAGAGATTGGAACGCCTGAACTTGCCTAGCTTATACTACAGATGGGCAAGGGGTGACCGAATTAAGGTGTATAAGCATCTCAAGGGGCACTACTCAGTCGAGTGTCCATACCTGGAGCTGGCGGACGCTCGCCCCACAAGGGGTCGACCAGCTCAAGACTGAAGAAGCAGCAGGTACAGATAATTGTGAGGGCAAACTTTTTCGGAGTGAGAGTTGTGAACTCTTGGAACAATCTGCCAGAGAGTCTTGTGACGGCACCGATTGTGAGCTGTTTCAAGACCAGACTTGACAAGCACTGGAGCAGGTTCAGGTACATTCAGGAGCCAGTGCATGCCCAGTACTTGCCAACAGTGCATAACAGAGACGTGACCGACCGCCCAGGCAGCAAACTAGCCGATCAGTGGTGAAGAGGATAAAGATAAAAATATCCCTCAGTATGCTGGCGGGTATAGGCGAAATATACTAAGTGCAATAGAACCAAGTATGCTGTACTATACCCTTCAGTATACTGGCGGGTATATCCATCACAGCAAATACTACTCTTGCCATTTTTAAGAGATCCCGACGGAACACGTGACCGATAAAAAAAAGATAAAAGAAGCCACTGAAATATTTCTCTTGTATACGAGGCTGGCGGGTGGTGCGGCGTGAACTGTGAGTCAACATAACTCCCGCGCGAGATGATGATGGCAGTTCACTTGACGACTGGAGACGATCTCTCTCTCTCTCTCTCTCTCTCTCTCTCTCTCTTTATTTGTCTCTTTATTTCTCTCTTTCTCCGCTGTAACACCAAGGTAATGACTGACTCCTGTGGGTTTTTACGTGGCCGGAAAAATTTCACATTTTTGGCTATAAGAAAAGTCACAGAAAATTATGTCCTTTTTTAAATGGCTTAAATAACGTTATTTTTTTCCCCATGTAACTTTTTTCCTGTAATTTATTTCAGTGATTTTTTCCTGTTTGTTTTACCTTCAGTCGATTTTTAATTGGGTGATGATTCGTTTATGCACTAACCCAGATTAGGCACTCAAAGACCCGGGTTGTTACAGCGTAGTAATACACTATAACATCAACCTGACTGCTGCCAACATTGAACAGCGACATGAACTGTATATTGTTCAGTAATTCACACATCAAACACGAGTTAGCTGCTGTTAAAACCTATGTTCGCTGCTTTGAATATCCACATACAGAGAGAGATTGGCACTGTTATATGTATAGCGTTCAATAGGGGTAACGATTAAGGATCCCTGTGGTGGGGGGGAGGACCCTTTGACTACATAATACATTCACGTGGATACAGGCTAACTAGGAATAATTATTCTCTGAACAGTGAGGCATTTATATCTAAATATTCAGTGGGTTAGAGGCCAGTTATATGTGAATATTCAGTGGGATGAGGGCCTGTTGTGAGTAAATATTCAAGGGAAGGGAGTGCCGTTGAATGTAAATATGACCTGGGGGAAGATTCAGTGGGATAAGTGCCGTCCTCAGTATACATTCAGTAAATAGTCAAGGGGCTGGAGGCACGTTTGAAATACTAGATAATATATAAGAGTAGAGAGGGACATTAAGTAGATATTCACAGGATTCAGAACCGTTGTACATTCTGCAGCTGGAGGAAGTTTTTTGATGAAAGGGTGGAGGGTGAGGAAGGGAAACAGTGAGATATAGATTCAGAAAACAAATATGGGATTTACAGGAAGATATTGACAGAATAGAGAAAGAATTGGAGGGAAATATCAAGAAGATATAAAAACACGAAAACATGAAAGAAAAGTTGAAAAAAATATGGAAATTAGAGGAAAAAACATTGCGTAAGACGGAGTATACAGACAATAAGTAAAACGAAAGAGACAGAAGGGATAAAAGGACAGAGGAAAAACGTAAAATCTTAATTATCGTATTTTACTTATTCCATCACTTATCCTATTATTCTCCAATTCTCCCCTATTTTTCTATCCACAACTTCACAATTATTTAACTTCTGTTCTGTTTTTCGATTTCATTTCTGTTTCTACCATCCTTTATCCACTTATCAAATTCTCTTATCCATTATCTCTACTAAACTATTACAGCACAATACAAAATAATACTCCTTTATAACACTAAACTAATTACGTTACAGTGGGTACAGAAGATAGTCTCCCATTCTTCCTTGGATACAGCAGGTGTACGTGGATTCTGCCTGAGACGTCTAAGCCATTTTCCAAAGTCTCTGTTTATCTAGTGCCATTTTAGTCTACTGTAGTGAGTGAGGGTGGGACAGTGCGGGTACAGCAGTGAATACTAAACCTTCAGGTACAAAAGGAGAAGTACAGTAGGGTAGCCGGCACGGTACAGCACTTGACAGCTTTCACCCTCTCAACTATAAAGTGGATCAGTTAAGTGGATCAGTGTCCCTTACTGAAGAAGACGAGCGCTGTATCGTTCATTCTGAAAAGTTTCGTTATTTTAAACACTGTATTTAGGCACTGAATAATGTCAAGACCTTTAATGTTTAGTTCAAATACAAGTGTAGTAAATGAACAGTTTGTGTTGAGATGGTTACATTAGGAAGAATGTGTTAGTAGATACAACTTAGAATGGTGATTATTGGCCACATACTGTACCTCTTCGTGTCTGGTTTACCTATGACCTATTTAATCAAACTTTAGTTATAAGATTCCGGTCCTGAAAGTTAAGACTGTACTGTAGTCCTCAGGTAGGATAATTGTCCCTGGATTCGGGATTCCAGGCACAGAAGACACTATTTATATCATCATTGGTAAGAGTTCAGTCATAAGAGACAGACTTCCGGTTACTACAAATGATGACAACAGACTCCAGTTGTTTATAACAGATTCACCCCTCACGTAGGACTGTTGTTCCTTACCAGCAACAAGACCACTACAGGAAAATTTACATTTCCCCAAAACACGACGTCAAATATCAAAACATAAGAGTTCAAGTCCTCGAAAGAGATTCCAGGCATCAAAAACGGAATTATAAATCTAAAAAAAAATAAAAAAAAGGGATCCTAGTTCTCCAGGTTTGAGTTTATCCTTCTTGACAGGATCCAAGCTGATTCAGATAGTATTCGAATTTATACAAATTAGATTCCAGACACTGACAACCACAGTCAACACAGAGAGGATGCCTTATGATAAATTCTGGATTCTCCACTCAATAAGACTTTTCCCGGTTCACAGTTTTTCGATTCCATATTATAGATATAAGCTTCCTGCTCCAAAACCTTGGTATCCTGGACATTGATACCGGCTTTAGTAATCTTGAATTTTAACACAAAAGTCTTTAATTCCAACTCAGAAATCAGTTACAACAACCGCAAGGTCCTGGACTACTGCTCGTAAGTCTTAAAGTCACCCCACAAGTCTAAAGATTGACTTTCGGTAAAGAAGTCAACATTCCAGCACTAATGTCTTGGATTCCAATTAAGAAATCCTAGATTCCGGTTAGTAAGTCTAGAAATTCAGCCCCCAAATTCTAGGATGCTAGCCCCTCTGAAGAGAATTTTCCAAGCGTTGTAGATTTCCGCCTTAAAGATGACGGAGCTCACCAGTGTATTGACGCAGCCGTGTGAATTATACAGCAGGTCGCTCGCTGCCACCGGGTACCCAAACACGCCCTTGCTAACATCTGATGGCAACACCGATTTATAAACATCTAACAATCTTTTATTTTATTTTAAGCAATTTGGTTATTTTTCTTCCTTTTCTTTTTTATTTATGTTGTAATTTGATGGGGGCACTTGTGAGGATTTTATTTATTTATTTTTCCTGTGGAGGATTTGTATAGAAGTGTATAAGTAATAATTAATTTGATCTTTCCGGGATATCTGGGTACACCTCAAGTTTGTACCCCTTTCAGGACGATGGCTTAACCTTTCAAGGACGCTAGTTTTATCAATTCGTTCTCAAAGGTTTAAAACAGAAGAATTGATTACGCTTCACAAAGCTTGGGGATAAACTGGCCAGATTATAGTGAGTGTGACAACTATGGAACTGTTTCACTACTCTTATTATTATACCATAAACTAACGTAATTTTCTAAAGTAATATAAACAAAAGTTATTCATGAAGACTTAGTTTACTGTATGAAATTATAAAGTTATTTTTATCCCTAAATTGTAAATGACGGGATTTTTGATATAGTGTTGGAACCATTTACTGCCCTTGGAACCATTTACTGCCCTTGGAACCATTTACTGCCCTTGGAACCATTTACTGCCCTTGGAACCATTTACTGCCCTTGAAACCATTTACTGCCCTTGGAACCATTTACTGCCCTTGGAACCATTTACTGCCCTTGGAACCATTTACTGCCCTTGGAACCATTTACTGCCCTTGGAACCATTTACTGCCCTTGGAACCATTTACTGCCCTCTCAACCCCCATGGTGACCGAGCCTGACTTCCCAACACACAGTGGAAGCGGCGGCGGTGTTGTAGGATTTGTGGATTATATGGTCGGTGGCTACAATGTTTTAATCTTGTAGAGCTTCTGGCAAAACTGTGGGTCTTTTAACAGTTTCTGGCAACACTTTATTGTCGTTTATTTTATTTTTTTTTTTTTAACTTTATGGCAACTGTGGGGGTCTTTTTGTGGCACCTATCTCAAGCTTTTTTGTGGCACCTATCTCAAGCTGTTTTGTGGCAGCTATCTCAAGCTGTTTTGTGGCACCCATCTCAAGCTTTTTGTGGCAACCATCTCAAGCTTTTTGTGGCACCTGTGTGGGGGCTAACTTAAGTGACACTCAATGCCCCTTGTTATAATTTTCAATCATATAATTAATTATGTACAGTACTAATGATCTTTCCTTCCTTAGGGTATAATCACCTCCTAGATACACCTGACACTAGACAGCGATACCTGGTGAGCTCAGTCTCTACCTGGTGAAAAAAAAATAGGTAAAGTAGGTTAGGTTAGGTTAACATTCATAGCGGGGAAAAGTAAATTGAAATAAATATGGATAATGAGATAACAAAATACATACACAAACCTACATACATACATACATACATACAGACCTACATACATACATACATACATACATACATACATACATACATACATACAGACCTACATACATACATACATACATACATACATACATACATACAGACCTACATACATACAGACCTACATACATACATACATACAGACCTACATACATACATACATACATACATACATACTGTACATACATACATACATATATTACATACATATATACACACTCGCATACAAAGACAAAACAAACAAAAAAACGTTAAAACAAATAAATAGTTAGACCAACACACACACAAACCTCTTCAACTACACCAGGTCCTCAATACTCTTGTTCACCATTACGTTACCTGTAAAGAAAGAGAAACAACATATAAGACACAGATAATTAACAAGACAACAACCTGTATACCTGTTATAACAACTACCGCTAACAACTACAGCAGGACGGTGTTGTTATGACGAGGAGGGATCACCTGAAGATTAGCCCCCCCCTCAGTATACTTTTTCACCTGATGATTAAACACCCTAGTGCTATTTGGGGGAAGGGTTAGGTTAGGTTAGCGATAGGGAGATTAGGTTAGGTTAGGTTAGGTTAGGTTAGGTTAGATTAGGTTAGGTTAGGTTAGATTAGGTTAGATTAGGTTAGATTAGCGTTAGTTAGGTTAGGTTAGCGATAGGGAGATTAGGTTAGATTAGATTAGATTAGGTTAGTTTAGGTTAGGTTAGGTTAGGTTAGCGTTAGGATAGGTTAGCGTTAGGATAGTTAATCTCAACACGGGGGGGGAGTTAATAATCTACAGGTGATCAAGTCAATATATCAAAAAAATATTCACCTGTTCACCTTCCATCACATAATACACATCCCCAATTTCCATTTACCCCCAGATCAACGTCACCCTCACCTGCCAAACACGTGTAATCACCCCTAAATATTTACAGGTCAAACCGTAACTCATCTGCACTTACATGACCTCTCGGCTCTGACACTCGCACTATTAATTACTCATGGTCACCTGGGGGGGGGTCGAGGTCTCACAGCCAGCCAGTTAACACCCACTAAATGAATACACGTCCCTTACCTGTTCGTTCCTCCAGCCATCGACCCGTTTTGTAAAAGTTGTTGATAAATTCTTTGTTTCCCGGGGTAATGTTTTTTAATTAACTCAGCTAGGGGTGATATAGGTTAGGTAATAAAATGGTGGTGGTGGTGTGGCTATGAGGAGAAGGTGTGGTTATGAGGAGAAGGTGTGGCTAGGGGTGATATAGGTTAGGTAATAAAATGGTGGTGGTGGTGTGGCTATGAGGAGAAGGTGTGGTTATGAGGAGAAGGTGTGGCTATGAGGAGAAGGTGTGGTTATGAGGAGAAGGTGTGGTTATGAGGAGAAGGTGTGGTTATGAGGAGAAGGTGTGGTTATGAGGAGAAGGTGTGGTTATGAGGAGAAGGTGTGGTTATGAGAAGGTGTGGTTATGAGGAGAAGGTGTGGTTATGAGGAGAAGGTGTGGTTATGAGGAGAAGGTGTGGTTATGAGGAGAAGGTGTGGTTATGAGGAGAAGGTGTGGTTATGAGGAGAAGGTGTGGTTATGAGAAGGTGTGGTTATGAGGAGAAGGTGTGGTTATGAGGAGAAGGTGTGGTTATGAGGAGAAGGTGTGGTTATGAGGAGAAGGTGTGGTTATGAGAAGGTGTGGTTATGAGGAGAAGGTGTGGTTATGAGGAGAAGGTGTGGTTATGAGGGGAAGGTGGTTATGAGGGGAAGGTGTGGTTATGAGGGGAAGTTGGAAGATATGAAAAAAAGTATTCGTAGTAGCAGCAATATATGGCGAACGTCCATGCACAGGACTGCCAACACAACCACTGAAGCCCAAGCGGATGTCAGGGCGCTCGAGGGGACAGCCATTACCTGTCTCTTGAGGCTACACACGGAGGAACGAGAATGAAAAGAACAGATCTTATGCATAGAGAATCAAGAATGTGAACCAAGGCATCTTCAGTTCCGAGGTGATATACAAACATAAGCAACAACCCAGGAGTAACATCGTGGCCTGGTTGAGGTGTTCCCTATCCTTCTTCACGCTCAGGTCTGCTCTACCGTGTCTCAGGGGAACAAGATCTTCGGCTCCTGAACTAACAACAGTCACAGGTAACTATGAGGTAACAGTCACGGAAAGTCGCATAGATCTGTGGTTTAACTAAGTCAGACAGGACATATCATTTTGTATTAGGATAGTGAGGTAATAAAATGTGTTTATCCTCCTATACATATCCATTTATCCTATTTCTATACCTACATCATCATTGACAATATATCTAAGTGCTCTTGCTATAAGACTGAAGGCTGCAGCTCTATAGTAGTGATCCCTTTGTCTTAGTGGCGTCATCTTTCCCGCGGTTTTATTAGAACGTTTCCTCAGTGACCACGATTTTTCACAGGTTGAAATTTGTCTTATTTTCAGTGGCAACAATTCTTCTGCACCACGAGAAATGACTTGAGGAGGAGTAAGAGGGGAAGGAGGAGTAAGAGGGGAAGGAGGAGTAAGAGGGGGGAGGAGGAGGAGAAGACCCCGATGCTTCTAGATCATAATTAATCGTTTACTTTGAAAGATCACCAGTGGGAAGGCCTTTTGTGTGTGTGTGTGTGTGTGTGTGTGTGTGTGTGTAAGCCACCTGATCCCTCTCCCGTCCCGCCCTCCAGCTCCTTCTCACTCTCCCTAACACCAAGATTTACTCGTGGCTCTGGGCGGCCACTTCTCTATTTACTCAACACTTGTGACCGCTTGATCAACCCCAGAGGCTCCCATAAACCATACCCAGGCACCTACCCTCTCCTTCCACCTTCTACAAATACCTCCCCACACATACATACATTCCTCTCTACCTTCTACAGATATACCTACACCCTTCTGTGCCTTCTACAAACATCACAATGACTACAATCCCACAAACACACTTACACATTATATACAAATTAATGTGTATTCTCCCCACACATACGGTACACGCACACTGCCTCTCGACGATACGCTTGGCACCACCGTCAGGGAAACGACACTAAAAAAAACAAAAAAAAAACACCACTACTACCGGAGAAATTGGCTTCATACTTTGTTAACCAACTCCCAAGTCTCTTAGTTTATGAAGCCACCACACCGGTATATTATTCATGAACTGCGTCGAGTCCGTCTTGTGTCCACGAAAACTGAATCGAGTTAAAAAAAGAAGTTTCGTTTGATCTTTTATCTATTAAATAAAAAAATAAAAACATGTATTATTATTATTATTATTATTATTATTATTATTATTATTATTATTATTATTATTACTGTTCATTTCTCTCTCTCATCTTCCACTAACTGCTCCTCCTCCTTGCCTTCTTCCTCCTCTTCCTGCTCCTCTTCCTCCTGCTCCTCCTTATCTTCCTGTCCCTCCACGTCCTCCTCCTTCTTCCTACTTCTCTTCTCCTACTTTCTGCTCCTCCTCTTCTTTCTGCTCCTCTTCCCCTTCATCGTCTCCCTCCTCCTCCCCCTCTTCCCACTCTCCTCCTCTTCCCACTCTTCCTCCTCCTCCTCTTCCCACTCCTCCCACTCTTCCTCCTCCTCCTCGAGTCTGCGACATATTCCTCCATTAAGGACCACCAAACTCCCTGACACTTTATATCAACTCAAAATTTTTCGGGTCAACAGAGATTACGAAGCCAAGGTGCCGGTCGATTATACTGCTTCATGTGGTGATAACTGACTGGTTCATAACTGACTGGAATTTGGTTCACTGGTTCATAACTGACTGGAATTTGGTTCACTGGTTCATAACTGACTGGAATTTGGTTCACAACTGACTGGAGTTTGGTTCGCTGGTTCATAAATTGCCCCCCCCCATCTCCTCCCACCCCCTACCTTTACCCTCTTCCTGCTCCCCTTACACTACACCCCCTCCCAACAGTTACCACCATCTTCCTCCAACAATCACCACCATTACCCTCCAACAATCGCCACCATCACCCTCCAACAATCGCCACCATCTTTCTCCAACAATCCATCTTTCTCCAACAATCACCACCATCTTTCTCCAACAATCCATCTCCCTCCAACAATCACCACCATCTTTCTCCAACAAATCACCATTTTTCTACCCTGGCATCGTGTTCGCCAGCCGCTGTGAACGTCAGTAATATCGATCGCTATGAAATGTTAACCAGATGAGAGTTGGTTAAGGCTAAGCTACTCTGCTGGATCCCTAACACTGCCACATACTCCTGTTTACTCCTACCGTTAACAGAACCGTTTTTTTTCTCCTGTTGGTGCATCAAAATTCATCCTTTATAGTTTTCTCTTCCCGTTGAACTCCTGTTGATTTGTCAGTAGGTATAATTCCGTTAATTATCTACGTTATGATTACCGTTAGTTCCGTTCCTACTGTTGACGTATTATTGTCTGGCTTCCTGTTTATTAGACACTTTTTTTGCTCCCTGGATTCTGTTGTCCTCCACACACACACACACACACACACACACACACACACACACACACACACACACACGCACAGTCTTGTCTCCATTAACGGGTAAAAATTCCAAAAATTTATCTCGACTTCCTGTTATTCCCAAACTTTGTCTTAATGAAGATTAGCATCACAGTTTATATCAGGTGGGAGAGGGAGGGGGAAGGGGAGGGAGGCGGGAAGTTTGGAGGGGGAGAGTCTGGGAGAGGCGAGGGAGGAGTGGGATAGGAAGGGTGGGAGAGAAGAGAGCGGGGGAGGTTGGGAGGGGAGAGAGATCGGAAGGTTGAGAGAGGAGGGAGGTGGGAAGGTTGAGGGAGAGAGGGAGGTGGGAAGGTTGAGGGAGAGAGGGAGGTGGGAAGAAAGGGGGATGGGAGGGAAGCGGGGTGGGGAGGGAAAGGAGGAAGGAAGGGTTAGGAAGGAAGGAAATTAACCCTGGCAGGAGGAAAAATACTTCGCCCACTTTTATGAGTCAAGTCTCATCATACACCCCGAGTTGGTCACACTGCCGCGCCACACAGTTTGTTTACTTCCCCGATATATGAAGCAGCGTGACCCCCTTTCCCTTCCCTTCCCCCTTTCTCTCCCTCCCCTCCCCTTTAACCATATACCTTATTAAACACCAGGTTGTAGAGAAACTTACTAAATAAAACTATAATCAAATAATAATCTCGTGTAAAAAAACAAAAAAATAGCCTCAAATTAAACAAAAAAACGGCATAAAATGAGACCCAAAACAGTTAAATTACAGGGAATGGAATAAATTACAGAACATAAACGATAATTAAAACATATTAAACGACAAGATTTATAACCATCAAGAGGGAAATTAAGTGTTTGTGTTAATAACATTCTGTAACAAGCGGTAAAGAAAACTGTATTAAGCAAAGTTATTAAATTTCAAGGACAAACAAGAAACAAACTGACACGCAGCAACTATACAACACTCCTTAAAATTGCAGGTGTATAAAAACACATGTACCACACCATATTATAAGACCTTGAGACACGCTTGGCACTGACTGGCTGGCTATCAAAGCAACATTAAAACAACGTCATTCATGAATTAAATAAGTGCTAAGGGTTGGAGCTTCACCATGCTATAATATGCCTTAGTGGAGATACTCATCTAACACCTGGTGCACGGGGTCCCCTCTGAGCTGAATAAAATCATCTAACGTTAACTAAATATCTAAAAGTGGCGTCCCTGTAGTGAAGAGGTCAGTAGAAAGTGTTACCAGAACAACACACACTACGGGAACATGACCTTGTGTTGGCTATCATGCAGTAATTACCCACTCATATATTGGTAACTATTACTGCATTAATTTAACACAGCTGTCCGTAATATCTACCATATATTATTTTCTTCAATCAATATACACCAGTGAATAACGGTATATAAAAATGAATAGAAATACCCCCGTGAATTATTGCCCCTGGAGCTATTTTTCACTTGATTCGTGTTATTGAATGATGGTGTTTTTCAGGTGCGGTGGAGGGGTGGTTATCATACTGGCTCGCCTCTCCAATGGTCACGGGTTCAAATCTTCCCAAGCGAAGTAATTTGGTATCTGGTGTGAGACATTACCAGAAGGCAGCATGGCCGGCACTGTACTCGACCGCCTTCATATCCCCAACTTGTATAGATATCCATTAATACCTGGGAAGTCTGAGAGTGCCCCGGGGGTCGAACCAGTGACCCTTCAGACACTCGACAGCGGCACCCCACAAAAACACCAAACTTTCAATAATATGTAAAATCTAATATCAACACCTATTCGTTAACTAATACGATAATTCATCCTATGGAGACTTAAGAATAAACTTCCCATCTGGCTCATCCAGTTTACAGAGGAGTCCCGCGGGGCAGTGTATTAGCACCTCTCTTGCTTTATATATCTTTAATTTACTTTATCAACTCCCAGAAATGATAACATACGCTGGTGACCTTCATTTTGATCCGGTTTATGATAACGAGCGAGACAACACCGCCTCCACAACACAGTTTTAATGAGGTTAAAGACCCCATTAGTGCAGAGGAATGGTGTGGCAACAACACATCTCCATTATCATATAGAAAATTACAGTTTTATTAATTTTTCATTTAAGTCATAATCAAATTAGATTTAAAAGGTCTTTAAAACAGTGATTGTATTAACACCTGTTTGACCTTCATTTGTAAACGAAATAAAACTTTGTAGGCGTCATTTGTTTTGGAATAACACACAAGGACAAAGCGCATCCCCTCCCCTCACTGAAATACTATTAACATTTTTCAGTTCAGTGTTGGTGATAACATAATGTACACAAACTGTGCCAAAACACTACAAAAATAAGACTTCTACAGTAAAATCATCATTACTATTATTTCAACTAAACTTTCAAAGCATTATTACTTATGACAAAAATAAATAAAAACATCATTAATACTATAATTCACTAGAGCATAATCTCCACACTCACCAAAACAACAATATGAACAACAAACACACAAACTGTATCTATTGGGTCAAAAAAAAAAAGCACCACCAGTATTGTATTTTATCTTTGGTGTCAATTAGATAATGAGCTTTACGATACGAGCCTTTTATCCACCACACCTGCCTGTGAAGTTGTGAGGCGTGAGTTAATTAGTGAGGTGGAGGCGCAGGTGTTACTACAGGTGGGACATGAAAAATGGCCTTTACAGTAGCTATGGAATGTGGGATCTCTTGTAAACATACCTGGTGGGCCCTGGAGTAAGCATGACATGTGGGCCCGGGAGTAAGCATAACAGGTGGGCCCGGGAGTAAGCATGACATGTGGGCCCGGGAGTAAGCATAACAGGTGGGCCCGGGAGTAAGCATGACAGGTGGGCCCGGGAGTAAGCATAACAGGTGGGCCCGGGAGTAAGCATGAGAGGTTGTCAGTGTATATGGCTGTGTGGATGTCTAGTCACTGCAGTAGGCATGAAAGGTAAGCATGGTAAATATATAAATAAATACGTCAAAAATGCTGACAAAAAATAAAAGAAAGATAACAATGCCAGGGTAACAGAGGAACTAAACTACCCTGCAGACTAATTATGTAGTTAGGTTCAATCCCCAAGATGGTTCATTCGACAATTACCTTAGCTAGAGTAGGTCGTCAGCTGTGTATTACAACGCCGCATGGTAATTACACTGCCTGGTTGTTAAGTTAAACTACCTCGTGTATAGTTTACTCCTAAACGTGGGACATTATGTTTACAATCATACACACACACACACACACATAACACACCCCCCCCCACACACACAACACCCCACACACACACACATCACACACACACATAACACACCCCCCACACACACACACACACCACCCCCACATACACATAACACACCCCCACACACACACCCCCCAAACACACACACCCCCACACACACACATAACACCCTCCACACACACACACCTCCTCCCACACCCCCACACACACACATAACACCCCTCCCCACACCCCACCCACACATAACAGCTCCCTCCCACATTCCCCACACACACATAACACCTCCTCCCACACCCCCCACACACACACACACACACCCACCCACATAACACCCCCCACACACACCCACCCACACATAACACCCTCCCACACCCCCCACACACACCCACCCACACACACCCCCACACACACATAACACCCCCTCCCACACACCCCCCACACACCCACCCACACATAACACCCCCACACACACATAACACCTCCCTCCCCACACACCCCCACACACACCCACCCACACATAACACCCCCCACACACACCCCCACACACAACACCCCCACACACACACCCTCCCTCCCACACACCCCCACACACACCCACCCACATAACACCCCACACACACATAACACCTCCCTCCCACACACACCCCACACACACACCCACCCACACATAACACCCCCCACACACACCCCACACACATAACACCCCCACACACACATAACACCTCCCTCCCCACACACCCCCACACACCCACCCACACATAACACCCCCCACACACACATAACACCTCCTCCCACACACCCCCCACACACACACCCACCACACATAACACCCCCACACACACCCCACACACACACAACACCCCACACACACATAACACCTCCCTCCCACACACCCCCACACACCCACCCACACACACCCCCACACACACATAACACCTCCCTCCCCACACACCCCCACACACACACCCACCCACACATAACACCCCCACACACACCCCCACACACAACACCCCCCACACACACATAACACCTCCCTCCCACACCCCCACACACACACCCACCCACAACACCCCCCCACACACCCCCACACACACACACACACACACACAACACCCCTCCCACACACCCCCACACACACCCACACATAACACCCCCACCCAATATAAAGTCACGACAAATACATAAACAACAAAAACAATGAAAACAAACAAACATATTAGTTGTGTGTGATCACCTGTGGTTCAGGTGTGTGGGAGCATTAGTTTCACCCCTGTGGACGCCCCCTCTCATACCTTTTGTAAACAAGTAAATATTGGTTGTCCTTCACCTGTTGTGTCATCACCCCTTGTTCCCAGCTCCCTTTATATCACCCCTTTACCCCTTATAATATCCATTATATCACCCCTTACCCCTTCATATCACCCCTTACCCCTTTATATCACCCCTTACCCCTTTATATCACCCCTTACCCCTTTATATCACCCCTTACCCCTTACACTTAGCACCTGGCATATCTAAAGTGTACACAATCAGGTACACGACACTCACAATCAGGTGCACGACACTCACAGTCAGGTTCGACACTCACAATCAGGTACACGACACTCACAATCAGGTGCACGACACTCACAATCAGGTGCACGACACTCACAAACAGGCATCATTCTTAGGGCCAATTGCACGAACAGTCGTGGGGTGTACGATGCCATTTACGATGACCTTCTTGCCCTGATCTTGTTTCAGTTATACCATCCTTTTGAAGCTCTGGAGAGATCTCGAAGTTTCGATGTTTTGAGTACAGCACTAGCTAATAATGCCCACCAGGAAACTTGTGTCGAGACTCATCCAAAGCTTCGAAAAGTGCAGAATTCCATGTGTTAAAGACGATATTGCTGAAAAAAGACCAGGGCAAGAAGGTCATCGTAAATGGCGCCGTACACCCCATAACCGCTCTCGCAATTGGCCCTGAATGCAACAATGACACAAGTATCGTATCTATCAATTATTATTATTATTATTATTATTATTATTATTATTATTATTATTAAATGTTAATGTATCAATATAATCAGAAAAAAAGAGAAAAACCTTAAAAGAAACGGTGCGAATAAGAGAGAGAGAGAGAGAGAGAGAGAGAGAGAGAGAGAGAGAGATGTTCATGTTGTGTGTTGTCATGGCGACGATCTGGGAAGCGACAGTGTTGCCAGTGGAGCCCTTTCCCCTCACTTTAACAGTGTTGCCAGCAGGAGAGACGTGCTAGTGGTCTGGCAGCTGGGCATGAGTCGTAAATATACGCTTATGGCGCAGTTAGCTAACGTTCTAAGCCAACTATTTCTCATGACAGCTCCCAAAATAATTCTTCTCTTTATGGTAACAATTCATTATTAACCATGATTCTTATATTAAAGCAAAAATAGTATAATAGCGAGTCAGTTTATGTAAAGCAACTGGACATTATGTAAGAACCATCGACTCATTTTAAATAGTATATCGACAATAGGTTTACGGGTCGCTTAGTGTGCAATTACTATATTTTAATACTAGGATGGTCGAATACTCTTCCCCTCTGGACCACAAAGACCATTTTTATTACTAGGATGGTCAAATATAACCTCACCTCTAAACCACAAAGACCATTTTTATTACTAGGATGGTCGAATATAACCTCACCTCTTAACCACAAAGACCATTTTAATACTAGGATGGTCGAATATACCTCCCCTCTAAACCACAAAGACCATACACAAAGACCATTTTAATACTAGGATGGTCGAATATACCTCCCCTCTTAACCACAAAGACCATTTTTAATACTAGGATGGTCGAATACTCTTCCCCTCTAGACCACAATTGACCATACACAAAGACCATTTTAATACTAGGATGGTCGAATATACCTCCCCTCTTAACCACAAAGACCATTTTTATTACTAGGATGGTCGAATATACCTCCCCTCTCTTAACCACAAAGACCATTTTTATTACTAGGATGGTCGAATATACCTCACCTCTTAACCACAAAGACCATTTTAATACTAGGATGGTCGAATATCTAAGACCATACACAAAGACCATTTTAATACTAGGATGGTCGAATATACCTCCCCTCTTAACCACAAAGACCATTTTTAATACTAGGATGGTCGAATACTCTTCCCCTCTAGACCACAATTGACCATACACAAAGACCATTTTAATACTAGGATGGCTGAATACCCTTCCCTCTGGACCACAATTGACCATACAATAAAGACCAGTTTTAATACTAGGATGGTCGAATACTCTTCCCCTCTGGACCACAAAGACCATTTTTATTACTAGGATGGTCAAATATAACCTCACCTCTAAACCACAAAGACCATTTTTATTACTAGGATGGTCGAATATAACCTCACCTCTTAACCACAAAGACCATTTTAATACTAGGATGGTCGAATATACCTCCCCTCTAAACCACAAAGACCATACACAAAGACCATTTTAATACTAGGATGGTCGAATATACCTCCCCTCTTAACCACAAAGACCATTTTTAATACTAGGATGGTCGAATACTCTTCCCCTCTAGACCACAATTGACCATACACAAAGACCATTTTAATACTAGGATGGTCGAATATACCTCCCCTCTTAACCACAAAGACCATTTTTATTACTAGGATGGTCGAATATACCTCCCCTCTTAACCACAAAGACCATTTTTA
Source organism: Homarus americanus (assembly GCF_018991925.1). Lineage (NCBI taxonomy): Eukaryota > Metazoa > Arthropoda > Malacostraca > Decapoda > Nephropidae > Homarus > Homarus americanus. Next base: position 8,054,684 of record NW_024749657.1, read on the forward strand.
TTACTAGGATGGTCGAATATACCTCACCTCTTAAAAAGTTGGATATTTTTTTTCTTATAGTTGGAGTCAAGTCGCCGCCATCTGTCTTCACGAACGATAAACACTGGGACTAAACCTTTTGTTTATGTTCTGCCCGAGGCGTTAATAAAGAGACGGACGAAGAACGGTAGAAAATAAGAATATATATATATTTTTTTTGGTGTGTGTGTGTCTGTCTACCGAGAACTATTTTGATATTTTTTATAAGAATAGGAAATTTAACCCAACCTGACCAAAATTTAACCTAACCAAACCTAACAAAACCAAATTTAACCTAAAATAAAATTAGTATTACAAGCCATATATTTTATTAAGGGGAAAGTAATAATTTTCTGTTAAGCTAAAAGAGCATTATTTTTATCCCCAGTACAAATGTATTATCCAGTTCAGTTTTCACGGAACGAAATTTAGATGAGGTGAAATGTATTGAGTATTTTAAGTGTGTGTGTGTGTGTGTTTATCTCGTAATTTGTTATAATTAATTGGCTATTGAAAACCAACCATATGCCGCTAACACCTGCTATTGATCCTACACACACACACACACACACACACACACACACACACACACACACACACACACACACACACACACACACCAAGATTAATGTGCTATATCGTGTGTTGTGTTGAGAGGCAGCAGCTGGGTATGTTGACCAGGCGCCTCCCTCAGTATGCACAAACATCCTGAAGGAGTGACTGACTTCCCACCTTCAGTAGACGACCCTCACGACCCATGCCCCTTATAAACAGAAGAAAGGGGACAATATGACGACCTTATGATCTAAATAAGGTCGTCCGTATATCAAAATAGTCGTATTTACAAGTCAAACCCACAATAGAGAACAAAATTGTACGTTAAACCAATATTATTTCGACGTTATCATACGACATCATCCTACCTACCTCCCCACACCCCACCACCCCTTACCCTGGTCATTTCTCAGAGGAAGGAATGTTATTGAGCTGAGGAGTGTTGTGTGTATCTGGCCCACCACAACAACACACATCACAACACCCACCAGCACAACACCCACCACCCCACAACACCCACCACAGCAACACCCACCACCCCACAACACCCACCACAGCAACACCCACCACAGCAACACCCACCACAGCAACACCCACCACCCCACAACACCCACCACCACCATATAATGAGAGGGTGGCGGAAGGATACAGAAGGGTCATTAGGTAATACTGAACAGGTAAATAAACAGGTTAATTAAGATATTACAGGTGGTTAATTAGTTAAATACTCCCAGCTTATTTCACCTGTAGATAACCCAGCTTATTTTACCTGAGGATTACACACCCCAGCGTATTTCCCCTGAGGTGTTGCGGTGTATCTCAGGTGTTGCGGTGTATCTCAGGTGTTGCGGTGTATCTCAGGTGTTGTAGTAAAGGCCAAAGGTAAACATTTGCTGAAGGTGATAAAGTGTGTGTCCACCTCACATAGTTCCTCCGTCTTAATGATGGCAGGAACGATGTGGTGAAGAAACAGCTCATGGGGTGTAAAGTGATCTTAATTATAATTAGATTTTATTTATGTTTTCGTTAGGGGTTTGTTGGTTCATTATCCCTCGGCTCACTTCCGTACAGGTAATGATGGGAGAGAGGGTTGTTAGACGTGGAAGAGGTTGTTTCCTGGCTGGTGGTGCTGCAGGGGCGGGGAGGAGCGGGGGGGGGGGCTCCACCGCCGAGAATTTAGACATGAGGAAGCTGTCCGTCAGTATGACAGGGTCATATGCAGTTGAGGAAACCCTTTCGCTTTAACAATATAGTATTTCCTGCGTGAGGTCCCGTTGCAGCTCAGCCTTACAAGACGACTTGCTGCAGACCACGGAGGAGGGATACCAAACATTTTAAAATTTGTGAACGACAGCTTTCCTCATCAGACCAAAGAATTGCCTGGATCTCTTCCAAGACTGAAGATGAAAACATCCAGCACAGCTGCAAGGTCAGCTGAAACAGATCGTAACCTGTAATTATTCAATCCAGGAGGGTGGCGCTGTCCCTCGGGTCCTGACAAGCGCCGCTGGTTGTCTCATCAAGACCTAAAAAGCAATCCTCCCGAAGGAGGTGAGGCAGAAGCTGTGCTCGTGGGAGACCATCAGAGGAGCTCTCTAGTATTATTGATGCCGTGGGTATTGCACAAGTTCTGAAACAGGAATCAGAATCCTTTGGTAGACTGACCGAACACCTGTTGGACTACATAATTTGATACTTCGACCAGGACACACGTGTGGACCTTGTTGGTGACCACTACCTTGACACGTCTATAAAGAAGGTTGGACATGTGAAAATCATCCATGGCAGCCAGTGCTGGCCGCAGGTACTGGACAAATATTTTATCTTGGAAGTAACACGAGAGCACTTTTGGAGTCGTTGCGACAATCATGGCCAGCAGTACTTATACTGACGTGGCCGAGAGAGAAGGAAGGTTGGCAAGAGAGGTCGTTGCCTCTTGTTGTGCGCCCAGGAAGAAGCAGTCACTCGTATTTTACTTTAAACTCAACACAGACCTCAAGAGGGACATAAAGTTACCCAGACCAAGTCCTCGGTGTAGCGGCCATAACCACTACAGCCAGATCTAACTGTTACTTTACCTCAGGGTTGGTTGACATCGCTGCCCTTGTCGCACATCTTGGCAGTTTAGTCTAAAAAGCTCCAAGAAGCTTCATGCTGCCACAAGCTGTGACACAGTGAGAGCCTTTATACATAAGGGAAAGAAAAAAGAGAGAATTTGGATCTTGTCCAAAATAACCTAATGTGGGAAGGAACCGACCTCAACAGGGACAAATTTGTGGACACAAAAGAAGTTTGTTTGTCTTGTCCTTGGCAAGGTTGATAATACTGTATAGAATCCGCTACAGCACCGTGTGTGAGGCACAGTCCTCTCTCACGCTACTTGTCGCAGCCTCAGGATGCCTCGGGAAGCGCGTCACGAGAACCAATATTATCTGGCAGCCATCTGGTTTATGTAATCATCAGCCAGTCCAGGTGTAAAAATCCCGAGAGTCAGGGCAGGAAAATATAGAAACTGCTTTGCATCGACTGAATGACCCAGCAGCCCGCCCTCCTGCCGTCCTTCAGGAAGTTGCATGCAAATGTACAACAATATGCCGGGGTCAGAGGTGCTCCTGTATAAGAACGAGCTGATCTGTGCTGACATCTGCTGCTGAACCACGGCTGTCAGGACACAGTTCAACTAATAAGAGACGCAGCCAATGATAACGTCTAGGCACCATGAACATAGTGTCCAATATAATCAAGTATTTGCATAATAATTATAAGCACAATAATTTTGTAATGTTAAACACCCAGGCACTGTGAGCATGTCCAGGGATATTCCAGAGAGGGAGTTTTTGTTGCACCACGAGTAGACTTGTGTTCTGTACCATCAGTGTTGGATTTCATCAACTATCATCTGTAAACGTGGCAAATCATTCTACCAGTATGAATGACGTACTGTATGTCTTCCCTCTAGTTTCCAGTATTACTTAACAGATATACACCATGTTTAAACTGTCTAATATGTATACTGCCAACACTGACATTATCACACCACACCACACCACCACACCACACCACAGGACTAAACATTGCCAACATACAATCCAACGTGACAGGTACAAATGCTCAGCTAACACGACTATTGCACTCTGGGTTTGTAAATTAACGAGGCTCGTCTGTTGGCTGTCTGTGGCTGCGACACACACACACACACACACACACACACACACACACACACACACACACACAGTACTTCTCCCCATCTCAGCTCTAGTCATTAATTTTCTTAAGTAAAGGAGAGAGAGAGAGGAAACAAATGGAGGAAGAGAGGGATTGCAGATAAGTAAGAGAGAGAAGAGTGATGTGAAAGAAAAGAAAGATGAAAAAGGAAGGCAAGAATAAGAAGAAGGGAAAAATGAGACAGTGGGAGGGAGAAAGGGAAGGCAAAGGAAAGAGGGAGAGAAGAAAAGGAAGGCAGAGAATAAGAAGAAGGGAAAAATGAGACAGTGGGAGGGAGAAAGGGAAGGCAAAGGAAAGAGGGAGAGAAGACAAAGGAGAGAATAGACAAAATAAGAGAAAGTGATAAAGAAAACAAGGCAGGGAGGAAGAAGAAAATGGAACAAAAGAGAATTGTAGAAAAATGAAAGACTAACAGTAGAAGACGAATGAGAGAGAGAGAGAGAGAGAGAGAGGAATATTCATCATAGAATCTCACTAATGGATTGATAATGGAAAGAAAGGGAGGGTGGTCGGTGGAGGGGCGTGAGGGGGCGGTGGAGGGGCGGAGGGGTCGGTGGGGCGTGCAGCGGAAGTAGAAGTAGTGAAGGAAGGGGCGGGGCAGTGGGGTGGAGGAAGGGGCGTGGCAGAAGGGGCGGGGCAGAGGAAGGAAGGTGTACCTGGAGGGGAGGAGAGGTGAGTGATTTCTCGCTAAAGAAAGACTGGGGCGTCGCAGCTCGTTAGTTACACCCGACTCCTCTATGATGGCCTACCTGGAGCTCTATGGGCGTCTGAAGGCTCTAACTGAGACTACCTAAAAGGCTTCTAAAGGTGTTGAGACAAAAGAGCAGAATCCTTAAGAGAAAACGTGTGTAGGATCTGGAGATTATCATGTGTGTGGGGCGGTGAGTTAAGGGGGGCAGTGAGTTAAGGGGGCGGTGAGTTAAGGGAGTTATGTTATGCGCCGCCATTACAATCCTGTATCAGTTTTGGCGCCTTCAAATAGTGGCGCCTGACACTATAGTTCACCGTAAGAACACTACCGCAGTACCACAATGAACACTACCGCAGTACACAATGAACACTACCGCAGCACACCAATGAACACACAGTACAGAACACTACCGCAGCACACCATAACGAACACTACCGCAGCACATAATGAACACTACCGCAGCACACCATAATGAACACTACCGCAGCACACCATAATGAGCACTACAGCAGTACACCATAATGAACACTACCGCAGCACACCATAATGAACACTACCGCAGTACACCATAATGAACACTGCCGCAGTACACCATAACGAACACTACCGCAGCACACCATAATGAACACTACCGCAGCACACCATAATGAGCACTACAGCAGTACACCATAATGAACACTACCGCAGCACACCATAATGAGCACTGGAACACTAGTACTACTATAATGAACACTACCGCAGCACATATAATGAACACTACCGCAGCACACCATAATGAACACTACCGCAGCACACCATAATGAACACTACCGCAGTACACCATAATGAACACTACCGCAACACATACACTACCGCAGCACACCACAATGAACACTACCGCAGCACACCATAATGAACACTACCGCAGTACACCATAATGAACACTACCGCAGCACACCATAATGAACACTACCGCAGCACACCACAATGAACACTACCGCAGTACACCACAACGAACACTACCGCAGCACACCATAATGAACACTACCGCAGTACACCATAATGAACACTACCGCAGTACACCATAACGAACACTACCGCAGTACACCATAACGAGCACTACCGCAGTACACCATAATGAACACTACCGCAGCACACCATAATGAACACTAACGCAGTACACCATAACGAACACTACCGCAGCACACCATAATGAACACTGCCGCAGTACACCATAACGAACACTACCGCAGTACACCATAACGAACACTACCGCAGTACACCATAACGAGCACTACCGCAGTACACCACACTATCACCATCACACATCATAATCAGAGGTTATCAGGCAGGTATGACCAATGTGTTTATATACCTCTTGGTCTAACCTATAAACATCGCCTTGGACAAAATAACATGTTAATAATATAAACACAATTCCTTATCTATCACCTGAGGCAGTAAGAGGGTAAATTAACACCCCCCCCCCCCACCTTCTATTGATGTTATTTGACGTTCATATATTCCTATTTAAACCTTTTTTAAATACAGTAAGTGACAGAAACATCTCCATACTTCACCTGGTAGAGCGGCCACCAGGTGTCTCTCTCTGCTTACCTGTAAAGAGAGATTATTATATTAGACACCTGGTTTAATAATTACGGGTTATAATAGTTATAGATACATTATATAATATCTTGGATTACAACAGTTATAGATGTAAACAATAACAGAGAATTTACTTAATGTTTACAGCTGAGATAATCGAATAAATATTTACAGTGGTACAGTAACTTACAGGCATCTTTTATTTACACAGGGGAAAAATTGTAGGGAAATATATAGCCTATAACAAAGGAAAAACAAGTGGAAGAATGATCAATAAATTTTGAAAACTGACGAAAACTTCCGAAATTACACTGGGGAAGTGACGCGGATATTTTGAATTAATAAAATTTCTGGAATTAGGGGAAACTTCTGGAATTGGCTGGAATTCCCGGAAATTGAGCCATCACAACCCCCGCCTCCCCACCTCCTCCTCCTTCTCCCTCCTTGCAAGAGACGACAACAAGGTTCTCAGATCTGACCGAGATATTGTGTCCTCCTGAACAAATTTATAGAGCAAAGAAGAGTAAATAATAATAATAATAATAATAATAAACTATATTAATTACCGTAAATCACACAAATAGTAGAGCCAATGTAAACAATTGTACACACACACACACACACACACACACACACACACACACACGACATCTGACCTTTGTAAACAGCTTAATAAATCACTAGACCCTTATAACATAGCAATGACTTGTTTGTTAATCTTCAGGTGAAAAAAGTAAGGGAGAGTCTAATTATCAGGTAATCCAATATCTCACTAATGGAGTTTTCTATTAAAATACTTCGTGAGTTTTGTCAAGGCAGAAAGTTTCCACCAGAGAATCATTAGGGGTTGTATCAGTCTTTGGTGGTGGTGGTAACGTGTGGTGCAAGGAGCAGAGGTATGCAGGAACTGGGTAGGATAATAACAGCGGTACATCTGAACTCTCACACGCTATATAAGATGCCGATATATTGACATGGTATGTACACGCACAGACAGACAGACAGACAGACAGACAGACAGACAGACAGACAGACAGTACAAATATTTAAGTCCTTTGTAAATACCTGTATAACAATTCACAAAACATATCATTTAAATAAAGACTTAATACTCCCTTAATATAACTAAATTAACAAGTACACTAACATAACAAAATCAGTAAAGAAACTAAAAGTCGAGAAAAAACACAAATCACTTTTCAAAACAAAAACAATATAAAAAAACCCACAAATAACAACAAGAGTCAATGCAAGAAAAAAATAAACGACCTCATTCTTATACACCAATATATCCCCTCAAGATTTTCACAACAGGAGCCACCAACACCTTCCTGGAGATGGTAAGGTTTATCCTGAAGGCGGAGGAGTGACGCCAAGCTCACACCAACGATGAGTCACCACCACCACCACCACACCACCGGACAATCGATGTA
>NW_024749657.1:8062292-8139792 GCF_018991925.1 Homarus americanus
TGTTGTTGTTGTATGGTGGAGGTCAAGACGTACCTGGCGCTCTCTCCGAGCAGCCGGGTCAACTGTTGTTGGCCCATACCAACCCTCCCTGAACCCTCCTCCCCACCGGAATATCAACAAGTTCACGCCAGAAGTTACAATTTCATTTAGGAAAGGAATGGAACCAGTGTTGAGCGGAGGTGAACAGTGGTGAACAGTGCTTGAGCCGTGGGAACAGCTCAACAGTGACAGTGGTACCCAGGTTGACCTTCACAGTGAGGTCCCAGGTACCCAGTGATAACAGCCCGACCAACCACCAGCGATGTGTTAATCAGTCTACGATAGGAAGGCCTGGGACCACACCTCACTATAGAACACCGTCTGTGAGGGAACTACTACACCACGTGAGGTCCCTCATAACACCATCTGTGAGGGAATTACTGCACCACGTGAGGCCCCTCATAACACCATCTGTGAGGGAATTACTACACCACGGAGCCCTCATAACACCATCTGTGAGGAATTACTACACCACGTGGGCCCCTCTTAACACCATCTGTGAGGGAATTCATTACACCACGTGAGGCCCTCATAACACCATCTGAAGGAATTACTGCACCACGTGAGGCCCCTCGCATAACACCATCTGTGAGGGGAATTGGCTACACCACGGGGCCCTCATAAACACTCATCTGTGAGGGAATTGTTACACACGGGGCCCCTCATACACCATCCAGAGGGAGCTACACCACGTGGGGTCCCTCCTAACACCATCTGGGAGGGAGTTACTGCACTGCGTGTTTGCTGTTCAACACCTACATTAATCTGTATGTTCACTGTATGTTCCTTTACCTTTCTCTAATGAAGGCTTTTGTTAAACCACACCAATGTATGTAATAAGTCATTTATGCCTAAATGTATATTTTCAGCCTTCGGCTGCAGAACTTTTCAAAAAACCGTTAATTATTATTATTTATTATTACACACACACACACACACACACACACACGACATCTGACCTTGTAAACAGCAATAAACTAGACCCCATATAACATAGCAATGACTTGTTTGTTAATCTTCAGGTGAAAAAGTAAGGAGAGTCTAATTATCAAATAATCCAACATCTCACTAATGGAGTTTTCTATTAAAATACCTTCGTGAGTTTTGTCAAGGCAGAAAGTTTCCACCAGAAATCATTAGGGGTTGTATCAGTCTTGTGGTGGTGGTAACGTGTGATCCAAGGAGCAGAGGTATGCAGGAACTGGGTAGGATAATAACAGCGGTACATCTGAACCTCACACGCCATAAGATGCCGATATATTGACATTATGTACACGCACAGACAGACAGACAGACAGTACAAATATTTAAGTCCTTTGTAAATACCTGTATAACACCACAAAACATATCATTTAAATAAAGACTTAATACTCCCCATAATATAACTAAATTAACAAGTACACTAACATAACAAAATCAGTAAAGAAACTAAAAGTCGAGAAAAAAACAAATCACTTTTCAAAACAAAACAATATAAAAACCCACAAATAACAACAAAGTCAATATAAGAAAAAAAATAAACGACCTCATTCTTATACACCCAATATATCCCCTCAAGATTTTCATAACAGGAACCACCAACACCTTCCTGAGATGGTAAGGTTTATCCTGAAGGCGGAGGACACGCCAAGCTCACACCAACGATAGTCACCACCACCACCACACCACCGGACACCATGTACCTACACTGCATACTGGTGGACGCAATGCAGTTTACAAATGTGACAAGTGGATAATGTGTTGAGTTGACATGAGGAGGGGAGAGAGTGAGAGGGGAGGGAGGGAGGGAGAGAGAGAGAGAGAGAGAGAGAGAAAGAGAAAGAGAAAGAGAGAGAGAGAGAGAGAGAGAGAGAGAGAGAGAGAGAGAGAGAGAGAGATATATAGACTGGAGGCATGGGGAGAGGGAGATATTGAGGAGGTGAAGGAGAATTGAGGGTGGAGGTATGGGAGGGGAGGTATTTACTATGGAAAGATTCTTGTCACGTGTGTAGAAAGCATGTACTCAACAGAGCTGGAGAGAAATGTGTATTGTGTGGAGGGACTGTGGTGATGGAGGGAAGCTGTTGTGGAGGACTGTGGTGAGGAGAGAAGGTGTTGTGGAGGGATCAGGTGATGGAGGGAAGGTGGTGGAGGACTGTGGTGAAGGATGGAAGATGTTGTGGAGGGACGTGGTGATGGAGGGAAGGTGTTGTGGAGGACTGTGGTGAGTAGAGAAAGTGTTGGGAGGGACTGTGGTGATGGAGGGAAGGTGTTGTGGAGGACTGTGGTGAGAAGAGAAAGTGCCAGGGAGGGACTGTGGTGATGGAGGGAAAGTGTTGTGGAGGACTGTGGTGAGCAGAGAAAGTGTGTGGAGGACTGTGGGGATGGAGGGAAAGTGTTATGGAGGACTGTGGTGATAGAGGAAGGTGGAGAGACTGTGGTGATGGAGGGAAGGTGCTAGAGGTACTGTGGGTGATAGGAAGGTGTTGTGGAGGGACTGTGATGATGGAGGGAAGGTGGTGGAGGGACTGTGGTGATGGAGGGAAAGTGTTGTGGAGGACTGTGGTGGCTGAGTGGAAAAGGTTGTAGGAGGGACTGTGGTGATGGAGGAAGGTGTTGTGAAGGACTGTGGTGATGGAGGGAAAGGTTATGCCAATTAGTAGCGTAGGAAAAATCTTCCTCGGCCTCGTACTGACCACTGACTCCTTTGTTAGTAAATACATTCCAAGTCTCATACACTTAAATTATTCTACATTGACCAACATTAAACCACTCGAGTGCTAGGATAACCTGGGCACAACAGGTCTTCATAGTAAGAACACTACAGACTTGGACACACCTATCACAATTGTATACAACCCCACAAAAAAGATGAAGCTAATAACTTGAAATTACTATTATATTATCCCACTGACAACCACAATAACCTTCAGAAAATTCATCACTTTCAACAACAGCGCAGTAAATAACACACACACACACACACACACACACACACACACACACACTAGCGTGACCCTGGTGAATGTGAACCAAAGTTTGTTTTATGCCGCCAGCTGGGAAAACACAATCATGTACCGTGTAACTCTCTGCACCTAATGATCCAGTAAGCGTTTGTTATTTGTTATGTTTGATGAAAAGTTCTTGATGTGTAGGTTAAGTTTGTCTTATATATTATTCGATTTTATCATTTCATAAATATATTAACTTTCGTCTGAATATATCGCTAGTTTTGAATACCCAAGCTACACTTCTGGTTAGGATTCCATGTTTAATGTTTTAGACTTGATATTTTCCCCGACAGCTCAATGTTACGCAGTATACCACATTATCTCTCACTTTTGTATAATGACATTACAGCTGATCCCATTAATCCCAGCTCAGTTTTTGGTAATAAACTTAAAACTGCGTGATAATGTTTCTCCGGTACTGATAATGTTTCAAGAATTTTATTTATCGTTCAAAGTTCAATTTTTAGCTATTGTCTTTGTCTAAATATCGTATCACTTAATTACATTTTACATCCAATATAAAGAACTATTATTGCGTCGTCCTTAAAACTAACCTAACCTGACCTAACCCCCTGCAAACGTGACTTACTTTAAACTAACTCAACTTAACCCAGCAAGCATGACTTACCTTAAAACTAATTCGAGAGAGGTTGATTTAACCCCTAACTACACTGATTAAGTTGGCACTAACCGAGACTTACAAGACACAGTCACACGCAGTCTTCAGTAATCTGGCTTCAGCACGAGAATACAAACAGTGTGACAAGCGACGCACGAGCACTGCCGCATTCCCTTTCTGTGCATTCATGTGTACTGAGAGGTGGGCGTGTCCCGGCCAGGTGGAAGCCAGAGGAGGAAGAGAGAGGGACGGAAAGAGAGGGGAGAGAGGGACGAAGGAAGTGGAGGGGAGAGGGAGGGAAGTGAGGGGGAGGGAGGGATGGAATAGAGGGGAGAGGGAGGGATGGAGTAGAGGGGAGAAGGGAGTGGAGGGGAGAGGGACGGAAGGAAGTGGAGGGGAGAGGAGGGGAGGGATGGAGTAGAGGGGAGAGGGAGGGAGGAAGCAGAGGGGAGAGGGAGGGATGGAGAGAGATGAGAGAGGAAAGAGGAAGGAAGGAAGTGGAGGGAGAGGGATGGAAGGAGAAAGAGAGAGAGGCGGAAGAAGGAGAGAGAGAAGACTGGAGGAGAAGGAGGAGAAGGAAGAGGGAAATGAAGGAGGAGGGACACGAAGGAGAAGGAAAAGAAGGACTGAAGAAGGAGAGAGGGACTGAAGGAACAGGAGAAGGAGGGAGAGAGGGACGGAAGGAGGAAAGGACGGAAGACAGGAGAATGAAAGGAACGGAAGGAGGAGAGAGACGGAGAAGGGAATGGAAGACAGAGGATGAGGAGAAGGACGGAGAAGACAGAGAAGGAAGAGAAGGACGGAAGGAGGAGGGTAGAGACGGAAGGAGGAAAGGACAAGAAAGAGCATAAAGAAAATTAAACAGAAAAGAAAAGGAAATTGAGAATAAAATACAAAAAGAAAAAGGAAGAACAAAACCACAATAAGGAGAAAGACACAAAGAGACACGAAGAGACACGAGAGAGACAGTCAAATTATCACTGAATTATATTAGTTTTAGCGGGAATGTCAGTGAATTTCCTGACTGTTAGCGGGAACGGACCAGTGAGGAGTCAGAATAGAAAAAAAATCATATTATTCAGTTTACCTCCAAAAAATTAGACACTATGGCTCTAGATAAATACTAGTCTTATTATTATTATTACTGGATATTAAGGAAGTCTTTTTATTTTTTACTGATATTAAAGAAATCTTATCGTTTTCTTTTACTGGATAATAAAAATGTCTTGTCGTGTTTTTTTTCCCAGGAAGCAAAGAAGAAATAAGGACTCTGAAGGAAGGCACAGTGATAGGATGAGATGCCCTGAAAAGGAAGAACAAAAGGAAGGAGAAGGGATGACGAGGAAGATAGGAACGTGACACACACACACACACACACACACACACACACACACACACACACACACACACACACACACACACACACACACACACACACACACACACACACACACACACACACACGTGAAATACAGCCTTAAAGTCTTCTCATTTCTTCCTTTTTCCCATACAACGTTACAGGCTGACTCTCTCTCTCTCTCTCTCTCTCTCTCTCCTCTCGATGAGAGAGAACAAAAGTGAGTAATTTAATTCTCATCTTTTTCTCCTCCACCTCTTTCTTACAGTCTCCTCTTCTTTCTCAGCCCTCCTCTTCCATCTCCTCTTCCCTCTCCTCTCCTTCCTCCTTCCCTCTCCCTCCTCCTGCTAAATATTGATGGTGAAGTGAGATACAGAGACGAGTGCAGGACACAGGTTATCAGCAGCTTCTGACAGCAGTTGCCCTCACCTGTGATGGTTGACTGCACATGACCTGTCAACTACCAACACATTCGCCACCACCACTCCTTACGACTGTCAACCACCACTACCACCCACCCACGACCTGTCAAACCACCACCACCACCACCCCACGTTAACAGGGACGCAAGACAAAAAATTCAGGTTTAAAGAAAAAAAACAGTCACCCTAAAAATAGGTCTATGGCCCGATACACTTGTATATAGTTAACTGTACATGTAATAACAATTGAGGAGGTGAACGAAAGATAGTGTAGTGCTGGTCTTCCCTCTTCCTCTTCTCCCTTCCTCCTTCCTCTTCCCTCCTCTTCCTCTTCTCCTTTCTCCTTCCTCTTCATCTTCCTCTTCTCCCTTCTCTTCCTCTCCTCCTCTCCTTCATCTTCCCCTTCCTCTTCTCCTTCTCCTTCCTCTTCCTCTTCTCCCTCTCCTTCCTCTTCCTCTTCGTGGTGGAGGAGGGCAGATCGTTCACCCCAGCAAAGCTCCTCCACCACTCCCATTCTCCTGTCTCCCACCATCAACTTTCTGCCATTTAGTTTATTATTATTTTCATTTCCTCTCAAGAATATTATATTTTTCCCTAATTTCTGATGAGGAAAAGTTATAAAAATCGAAACTGTTCTGAGGTTTTCATGTGATTTTGAGCAGTTGATGAGGAGGAGGCGAGGCGAGGAGGGCTCTTATATCCAGGAAAATCACTAAAATTAGCCACACACATTCCGTCCTCCTCACTAGGCGTAGTCAACACACACATGCAGCCTCAACTGTATTGACCTTCCGACCCACCCTCAGCCTCAGCAGTCAGTGATATAACAGTCAACAATAATAGTTCCATCATCTTGTCCTCCCAGCACGGCTCCCGATGACAAGAAAAGAGACAGGGTATACAGAGTCTATATATCCCCACACTAAAACATAACAACCTGTCTAACAAACTTGTCTGTCTGTCTGTCTGTCTGTACTCGACCTCTTGAGGGAGTAAGACAGACATCATCTCGGAGTGACTTCCAAAGACGAGAGATAGGAGAGGTAAACGGTATTCTGAGAGGTTAGAGACGAGATAGAGTGAGGTATTTAACGTTGTACTTGAGAGAGACGAGAGATAAAAGTGAGGTATTTAACGTTGTATTCTGAGAGGTAGAGAGACGAGATAGGAGGAGGTATTTAACGTTGTTCTGAGAGGTTAGAGACGATAAGAGTGAGGTATTTAACGTTGTATTCTGAGAGGTAGAGACGAGAGAGGAGGTATTTAAGTTGTATTCTGAGAGGTTAGAGACGAGAGATAAGAGGAGGTATTTAACGTTGTATTGGTGAGACGAGAGATAAGAGGAGGTATTTAACGTTGTATTCTGAGAGGTAGAGATAGAGTGGAGTTTAACATTGTATTCTGAGAGGTAGAGACGAGAGATAGGAGTGAGGTATTTAACGTTGTATTCTGAGAGGTAGAGACGAGATAAGGAGGTATTTAACGTTGTATTCTGAGAGGAGACGAGAGATAAGAGTGAGGTATTTAACGTTGTATTCTGGAGAGGTAGAGACGAGAGATAAGAGAGGTATTTAACGTTGTATTCTGAGAGGTAGAGACGAGAGATAGGAGTGGAGGTATTTAACATTGTATTCTGAGAGGTAGAGACGAGAGATAGGAGGAGGTATTTAACGTTGTATTTCTGAGAGGTTAGAGACGAGAGATAAGAGGAGTATTTAACGTTGTATTCTGGAGAGGTAGAGGAGAGATAAGAGGAGGTATTTAACGTTGTATTCTGAGAGGGAGAGACGAGAGATAGGAGTGAGGTATTAACGTTGTATTCTGAGAGGTAGAGACGAGAGACAGAAGTGAGGTATTTAACGTTGTATTCTGAGAGGTAGAGACGAGATAAGAGTGAGTATTTAACGCTTGAATTGAGAGAGGTAGAGACGAGAGATAAGAGTGAGGTATTTAACGTTGTATTCTGAGAGGTAGAGAGAACTTTTTGCTGTAATGTTATGAATAAGCGAGATATATATATTTTTTCCAGGTAATTGTTAAAGTTATGTACTTATTGTCCACCTGACCTCTGGTGGAAGTTTAGGTCAGTGATGGCCATTTGGTATACGAGATGATTACACGATAAAGGAATCTGATAGTCTACCTAACCTAACCTAAAAGGGGATCAGAAGTATTAAAGACAAGTCACTCTACATTAACTTTCAACGCTACAGGACAAGTGTTTACGGTATGTAGGTCTACAGAGCGTTGAGGCAGTTGTAGATGATGCTGGTTGTAGGTCTATAGGTCGTGAGGCTCGGGAGGGGGTTCGGTTCAGAAAAACTGCGGGTGACTCATTTAGACGTGGTACCGAAGAAGGAACGCAGGTGCAAATAGTTTGGTGAGGTTAGGTTAATTTTGTTGATTAGTTAGCATGGATAGTTAATCATCAGGAGAAATACGGTGCCTAATTTTCAGGTGATGCGCATATCTGATCACTACTCCAACATATTAGCCAGAAACACTGTGAAGGTTCGGCCTCAGGTATTACGACTCTCCCCAGAGATCACACGACGAGGCTAATCAAATCAATATCAAGTAACCGCCTCTAATAATGTGATAATTACCTCAGATCCTCAATATGGCGCGGTAAGCTGCTTCCACTATCTCCAAACTAACGTTATTTTATGATAATTTGGGAATATTTTATTAAATATTATTACCCATCAATACATAAATTATATCTTTCAATATTGTTTATAAAATATGACATTAATGAGCCGTAATTAATGAGTGATTAAAGAAATTGGTATTAGGTATCACTTCATTATGACCCGTAATTAAGGAGTGAGGTCATGACGAGAAAAATGACGCCATAAAACGCATAAATTTGTTTAGATCTTTGACTAAATGGATTAAGAGTCCGGTTTAAGAGGCTGGATTAAGAGGCTGGATTATATTTAAATTAAGTCTTTGATGGTCAAGTGTAAGCGTCTGAGAATTACCTTGTCAGAGTCGTTTATTAAAGGGGTCAGGTTGAAATGTCACCTCCTCCATTCCTCCTCTTCCTCTATTCCTCCTTCGTCATCTTCGGCCTCACTTTCCTCCTCCTCCTCCTATCTCTATCCTCTTCTCGTCTTCTCCTCCTTCACCCTCTTCCTTGGCACTGAGCAAAACTGGACAGTTTAGTGGGTAAAGGATCGAATTAAAAGTTAAAATTTAGTTATTTTAATTCAGTTAGCGTGAAAAGTGTGTTTACGATATCAAACATAACCCAACATTACTCTGTTTCTATAGTTATTATATACAGATTACTTGAAGATTAGACACCTAGTTTATTCGACCTAACGGCTGTGAGGGAAACAACAAGTCCACCCTCCCACAACACTATAACCAGTCTATTCAGCTACCACCAAACAGTTATGTGGAAAGGGTGAAAGCTGACTCGTGATTATTGGTTAACTTCTACGCAGCTTCCAGAGAGAGCAGGTACGTGGCGAGGGTAGAAGAACTGACCCGTGATTGGTTAATCCTACGCAGCTTCCACCAGCAGGGTGAAGAACTGACTCGTGATTGGTTAACTCCACGCAGCTTCCACCAAAGAGAGAGAGGTACGTGGCGAGGGTAGAAGAACTGACCCGTGATTGGTTAACTTCTACGCAGAAGCCCACCAAAGAGAGACAGTTACGTGGAGAGGGGTAGAAGAACTGACTCGTGATTGGTTAACTTCACGCAGCTTCCACCAAAGAGAGACAGTTACGTGGCGAGGGTAGAAAAACTGACTCAGATTACAATTCCCACGCAGCTTCCACCAAAGAGAGACAGTAACGGGCGAAGGTGAAGGAGCTGACCCGTGATTATTAATCCTACGCAGCTTCCACCAAAGAGACAGTTACGTGGCGAGGGTGAAGGAGCTGACCTGAGATTGGTTAAATAAATTATGTAACTGTGAAGAAATTGGCCTGGTTATTTTGTTCTATGGCACCTGATTCCTCACTCCACAACACCGTGCCCAGGTAGGTGAGAGAGAGATTGGTGTAGCTAGAGGAAGAAAAACCTTATCGATAAACGCTCAAGAAAAGAACTCCATCTGTATCACCTGAAGATTAACCAACCTAACCTAACCCAATCACCCTAACCTAACCTAATCTAATCTACCCCAACCTAATCTACCCTAACCTAATCTAACGTAACTTAACCTAACCAATCTACCCTAACCAATCTAACCTAACCTAATCTACCCTAATTTAACCTAACCTAATCTACCCTAACCTAACTTAACCTAACCTAATCTAATCTAACCTAACCTAATGCCCAGGTAGCAATAGGGTGATTAATCTTCAGGTGATTCTCTATTTCGTTTACAAATCTCAATCTCTAATGACAAATATATTGGTTAACAAAATATCACACAAAAACACGTAAAATATCAACAATTACGTCACCAGCAACGACATAATCTATCCACAACCTGTAAAATCTAAAACAGGACCTTCACTAAGCTCAACGGTAAACAGAACAGGAGTAAACAGTGTAGAGCAGCCTGTTCTAGGAGCCTGTATACTGTTTACTAAGTAGGTGGAGGTGACTGTCGTTGCATGTCTGCTGGTAAGAAGTAAATTTATAGTTTGTTCCTGCATTCACATGCCCACAAACGCCTGTTATCTGGCCCGTTTGTTGCTCATATCAGACACTCCATAGCTTGCGTGAAACGGCTTAAAAACAGAAGGTGTATAACGTCTCGCCTCTTGCTACTAATCACAGAGTTACTACCTTCCCGACCCCCAAAGGATTGATTATAACTCAAAGGCCATGACGCGCTGTACCATACCCCCACCTCTTCCGTTATCTTACCCTTCCTTTTTCTTCTATATTTCACATAGATTAATTGTCCAACCCCTGCCGATCCTCAAGGGCTTAACTAAACCTTCCTTCCTTCCTTGCTTATATTATTTTCATTCCTTTCTGTTCACTCACTGTAGCTCACTTTTCTCTTCTTTCCCCTAACACTAGTTCTCCACCCTCTGTTGTTTTTCCTCCTTCACTCTACCCACTCTACCCTCTACTCCACGCGTACAGAGTTATGTAGACATGAGCGTATGATGGTTGAGGCGGGTGTGCCGAGTTGCCTCTCACCATGCGTGGCTATGGAGACGAGAGACGAAATCAAAATCCTTAAGTTTAGATAAGACTAGGGTATACATCGTAATTAAATTTACACTGTATCAAATATTTCCTTAAAGACGGAGGATAGATTATGCTGTGAAATCGAATTTCAACATCAGCTGAGTGGTCGCTGAAAAAATATCGCTCACATGATAAGATATTTATAAATATCACTTCATTACATATTAGTTTCTGTTACATATGATTCTGGGCAAGGAAGAATGATTGTAAAGGAGTAAACCGATAGAAATAAAATATTATTATGACCAAGAAACAATATATAACCCATATTTTTAAAGAAACAAATAATACTAACTCAAAAGACAATATTCATAATAATCCAATAATATTAATTGACACAAAAATAAGTGTAAGGTGAAGAATATAAATAAATATATGATTAAATAGTTCAAAGCACAAGTCCAAAGTTCCTGCAGACATGTCAGAGAAGAATAGGAAGAATGAGTTTCACTGTACCAATGAGACGAAAAATCCATGCCTTCCGACAGTCAACCAAAGAATAGCTAGAGCAGCTCATATACCAGTTACATCACCACATCACCACAGTGCAACCCACACCACCAGCCTGCGTCACCACCTCACACCACCAGTTCAGGTCACCACCATCTACCAGCCTGCGTCACCACTCACCAAGGCCCCACTCACCACCAGCCTGCGTCACCACCACCACCAGCCTGAGCCACCACCACTACTAGCCTGCGTCACCACCACCACCAGTCAAAGTCACCACCACCACTACTAGCCTGCGTCTCCATCACCAACTTCAACCTAACCCCCTGCCCCAGGTAGCATAAGTGGATTATCAGGTGAAATAAGCTGGGATATTTAAGCTTGAGGTGACACATTTCTGTCTCTCACATATTATGCCTCTTGTGTGTGTAGTGTGTGTGTGCTGTGTGTGTGTGTGTGTCTGAAACAGTGGTGTGTGTGTGTTAGTACTGTTATCTGCATTATTCTAAAACGAATGAGGTTCTTCTGTAGAATTCTGTCGGTGTGGCTCTAGTGTTTGCCCCCCCACCCCCCACCAGTCGTTCTCCCCACCAGACGCTCCTCCCTCCCACCAGTCTCTCCCCACCTGACGTCTCCTCCCACCAGACACCTCCCCCCACCAAAGCCTCCCCACCAGACGCCTCCCTCTCCACCATCAGCAAGCCCCCAAACTTCTCCCCCACAAGACACCTCTCCTTACACCAGACCTCCCTCTAAACGTCTCCTACCAGACACCTCCCTACAACCATAATGAACAGTAACTTTACAGAAAGACTAGAGCCATTACAAGTTATCAGCATCATCTGGTATCATCCGCTAGGGGAAGAACTGAAAGTGTGTCACAAGGTTTTTCCAATTATTCAGAAACTTTTCTCACTTGCAAAGAAGAAAACAAAAAATCCTCAGCTTACATTAGTAAACACTGGATCAAGGGAGTTCTCTCAGCTGCTAGAAAGGTCTTTACATATGGTATCAGTTGCATGTTGTTTTTCCTCTTTAATAAACACTAGAATCCTGGGGAATTTTTTTCGTCCTGTGAATAAGCAGACAGAAGTTTTTTTCTCCAATCTGTATTAGGCTATCTGTTCTGTTGGATGTTAGTTCCTCAGGCTGTCATCATAGAGGAGAGAGACGCCCTGTGTTGTAGCACTGTGACCCTGGACGTCATAGTGCCACAGAAACTCTATATATTTTATACAAATTTGTGGAGGGACGGAGGCAAGAAATATGGTTTCCTGCCGGTTTTATCCGTATTGTTCTTATGTTCTAGTTTTTTTCTTTTTCACCACTGACGTCATATATCTTTGTTCCCGCTTTGTTCTATTCCTGCTCTGTTGTTGTCTTTGTGGTTCTATTTTATTCCTTTGCTTTTGTTTTATTGAGAGCGCGAAAAAACCAATACCTACTGAGATTATCCCTTGTTATCATCAGGGGGTTTTTTCAGTTTTCATCTTCAATATGTGTACTTTAAGAGAATAATAAACACCAGATTTTCGAGACCAAAAAATCTACGCGTCGGGAAAGCCCTCTAAGATATAATGACAGTCATTTCCACCCACTTATCCTGATTTTGGAGGGAGCATTACAGTGTCTGACTCTGACTTAACACACGTAGGGTCGGTAAACCTCAGATTAGCTCCTAAACCACGACTCTTAAGCCATTCTTCCAAAGGACTACATTCCTAAGGTGATAGTGTGAGTTTTGATCACGATAATATAATTCACAAGTACACACACCGAAAGTACGTTAACACACTAGTATGACAATATATTGCTAACAGTGATACGGTAACCTACAATTTCATGACATCCACACCACACCTCTCAGCAGGAACAGAAAAACCTTAAAAAACTTAAATCAATGAAATACATAAAAACAGACAATGATAACTCACATTGTTATACAACAACTCAAAACTATCATGCTCGCACTATCCCAACATCAAAGGTCACATACCACAGGTCCAACACATCTACATTTACAAATATACCACAAATGTACAACATTCACAGATACAACATTCCAGAAGGTACAACATTCACAGATACAAATATTCACATTCACAACACTTCCAAGCAAACATTCC
Organism: Homarus americanus; assembly: GCF_018991925.1. Classification (NCBI taxonomy): domain Eukaryota; kingdom Metazoa; phylum Arthropoda; class Malacostraca; order Decapoda; family Nephropidae; genus Homarus; species Homarus americanus. Next base: position 8,075,462 of record NW_024749657.1, read on the forward strand.
CACATACAACACCACAGGTACAACATTCACAGGTACAACATTCCACAGGTACAAATATCACAGATACAACATTCAAGAAAACATTCACAGATACAACATCCACAGAACAACATCACATGTGCACAACATCCAAGCAAATACAACATTCACAGGCACAATATCACAGATACAACATCTCACAGCAACATCCACAGGTACAACATTCACAGGCACAACATCACTCCCAGCAAATTTCTACATCACACCCCATCACAAGCCAAGTATAAATCTAATACCTGTTAACTCACATACAGACCACTACCACTACCACCCATAACAATATTTTAATTACCAATAGCCCAAACAGAGATGAAAATATATGAACCTTAATGTAGGAAAAGAACATAAGAGGAAAAACGTAATCCCTAAGACAGGTGCTGGCAATAACGAATCATCAGTGGTTCTCGACCCCATCAAACCACACATCCCCTGCTTCATACATTATACACAAATTTTCCTGTCTACTCAATCATTTTATTAAAGCAAATATAAGATGATGTTATTCAGTAGCGAAGACAACTGAAAAACACACCAAACAAAGCCAATAAGGCAATGTTACGTACCCATAGAAGTGATAAAACGAGGAAAATTACGCAGGTTTAAATCATTTGCCATAAAACAACAATATTACCATACAGACAAACAAGCAAACAAATATACATACACATATATACACCTTTCCCATACACACACACACACACACACGTACACTGAAGAACAAGACATATTAAAAATTTTAATTATAGATATCCTCATAAAAGTACACACACACACACACACACACGTACACACACACATACACACATGAATAAAGCACAAGCCACACACGCACACACATGTACACAAGCTCACACACACACACACACGACACAAGCTCACACGCCCACAACACCTGCACATGTCACTGTTGCCAATCTCAAACCAGCTAGACTGCTAGAGCTTACCTCCAACAAGTCACCTGTATCCCCTCGATAACTCAGCCTCCCTGTCCTCACCCGTGTTAAAACCCAACAGATCAATGAATCACTTCCATAGATAACAAAGATAACGAAAGATAACATCAGATTTAGGTGATCGCATCTGGTTAGATCGGTAGGGCAAAAAAATATATTATTTACCTCTGACATTTTCCGCTCAAAGGAATACTAGGCTTCTGGTGGCTAGACTGGTGACGTCAGGAGGTCAGTGATGGCAAGGACGTCAGAGTGCAAGTGAGACGCAATGGAGATGACAAGGTCGAGAGAGAGAGAGAGAGAGAGAGAGAGAGAGAGAGAGAGAGAGAGAGAGAGAGAAGAGACAGAGAGAGAGAGAGAGAGAGAGAGAGGAGAGAGAGAGACGACCTTACAAAGTTTGGAGCCATAAAATACACAAATGTTCCTGAAAACTTTGAGGTCGTAATGGGACTTTTGACATCCAATGACAACTTCAGACACTTCAAATGGCAACCTGAAGTTCAACACAACTTGAGCCCCAAAATGGCAAAGGGGACGATTATGTAACTTATAACAAGGGCATGGTAACACTTATTCACTGTGGTAACCTCACATGGCAACCCACAAGGGTTATGTAAATAAATGAAGGCTTATGAGAGGAGAAAAAGGCCAACCAGCGTTTTATGGCAACTGAGGAAACTGAATAAAACTTCGGTGGAAATATTTTAAGATAGTCTGAGATTTAACAGGAACGAGGTGCAGCAATCTTAGTCAAGGTTGTATACGGGATTAAAAAGGTTTGACATAATTCATCTATTGATGCTCCAGACGCCACTGTTCCTATCAGCTGATAGCGAATGTAAACAAAGACTGATTAAAGAAAGTTGTTAAACGAGATACTAGGTGACAGTACAGGTCCCCCTTCACTAGTGCGTTTACAGGGGCTCATCTATAGCATTCCACAAATCACTACATTGAGATATTTATTTTAATATTGTTTTAATTTGAATCCATAATATATTTACTATTGCGAGTTTCTTCCTTCTGTAATGTAAAAAAACACAGGGCTGCCACAACTGCACATAACCCGACGAATCCCCAAAACGCAATCTAGTGGACTCGTCTTAAATTCCAATTTCACAGTTTCATTAATTAATTGAATATACGCTTATAAAAGAACTTAGTTATTAGTTGAGTAATATAACAACACCAATATCTTACGTTTTTTAAAAGAAATTGACGTAATCAAAAAAACTGATTGTGCTTGACGTTGCTGCCGTCGTCAGAAATGTCATATCTATATTTCACCCTTCCGAACCCTTCGACCCGGCCAAGACAAACACGTCAGCAGATGGCAAACCATTTACACTTCATTACACACCGATAGTCATCTTCAGTCAGCGAAAGACTAATGCCAACTCTAAAGACTATGATTATATCTCAAGAGAAAACCAACTTGGGGTATAGAAGACGGTCGAACCCTTCGTCTGGCGGAGATGTGATGGTGACTGATGTTAATGAGTGCTCGTGATGAAGTTGGGTTTGTCTTTTTTATTATGATGGTATTGGACTATAGGTTATGGTGGCTGGCAGGGAAACACAGGTGATGGGAGGAGTGTAAGTGATGGGGCAGACCCGGATCGACCCAACCAACATTCTAGATCAGCAGACACACCAACACACACAAACCTTCTCTCTCTCCTTCCATCTCCCCACTTTATCGTCTTTTTTTAGTGTGTCAGCATCCGGCATAACCCCCATCTGTGTGTGTGTGTGTGTGTGTGTGTGTGTGTGTGTGTGTGTGTGTGTGTGTGTGTGTGTGTGTCAGTATTGGTTAGTAATACCTCATCATCTGTCTTTCTTGTGTTTCCCTTGTCAATCTATGTTACCTGTCTGTTTACATCCGTCTGTTTACCTGTCTGTCTCAGTTCAACTCCGTCTGTGTGTCTGTTTGCCTGTCTGTCTCCTTATCTTTTCCCTAATCTTTATCTATTATTTTTTTTACCTGACTCTCCTAAAAGATAATGAAGCACTGAGGAGATGTTGTTATCCTGAGCAAGTCCTCACCATAGATGCTCTGTGTGAGGGTAGAAGGAGAGGGTAGGGGAAGGGAGGGGGGTCGTAGTGAATAAAATAGATAATAAAATATGATGGGTGGGCCTTGTCTCCAATCTACCAGACGACCCGATTTACTCCGACACTACCTGACCCATCACACGACCCAGACCTACTTATTAACGACCCTTTAGTTTAACAACTTTATTTGCATAGTTTAAGCATAATTTGTCCATTCAAGTAATTCAACAGGTCTTGACACTGAGGGTGCGATCACTGTCTCACTGCCACACAGGAGAGGTTCATATTAACAACAAGTCCTATTCTACTTGGGGACTGATCAGTGGACTAGCAAATTCTAGGATAGCTCGCAAGACCCGACCACTGACCAGCCGACCCTAATCCACCAGCCGACCTACTCACAACACGAACCACGAGACTGCGCACATCATCGTAATCCCACGGTACGTTATTCAATATTCCTGAAGGGATCCAATATCCTGACCACATCCCAGACGGCATTTATCTAATTCCATCCTCTCGATCTCCAGAAAGACTGATCTCTGCATACCATCAATATTTATCCCACAAAGGCTAGCACAAATATACTTCAAATATCTTCACTTTGACCAATATTTATACGCTAAAGAAATACAAAAAACGACTTAACATTACACAGTTCTGGATTAATGCCAAAACAAAAAACCAGGTGACATCACAATAAATTTAGCCCGCTATAAGTTTCCAATAACCTGATTGGTTGAGGCGGTCAATCATGGAGGATGGGATAAGCAAGACCCGCCCACCACCACCACACCTAGAGTTTTCTCCACGTCATCCATCGAGGTAAACATTGCTTCCATAAAATATTGAAAACAAATCCAAGGCGTTGTCTCTTATAATAAACGTAACTTTATATTATCACGAGACAACTAATATCAGACAGTTAAATAATCTTTCTCTTCATCTGATAAGAAAATGTAAGAGCGAAGAACGTGAGAAAAAAATTATGAACTGTGGGCAAAGTAAAAATACGATGATGTAATAATTCACGATAAACGCTGATGATGGAGGAAAGACCAGAGATAAAACTGAGAAGGAGAAATGAGGAGGAAGATTATGATGGAGCGGGAGGAGAAAAGGAGAGAAGGATAGAGGGGGAGGAGGAGGGCAGAAGGGAAGGAGGACGGAAGGGGCAGAGGGGGATGAAGGAAGAGGAAGGATGGAAAGGGATGAAGGGGGAAGGAGGAGGAGGAAATGGAGAAGAGGATGGAAGGAAGGAGAGAAGGCGAGAGAACGGGACAGGTTTTATACACGAGGAATGAGTCAGTCTGAGGTGAAATGGACTCGACATGAGAAAAACAAACTGACTCGACCAGATGACTGAACTGACTGTTTCCACGAGGCACTCATTAAAGTTGACCTGGATTACTAAATTTAACTAGAAATGAAAAAAAAACACTAACCTAATCCCCAGTTGCGTTATAGAGTGTTTAAAATCAGATGAAATAGCTGAAGGGTGCATAACCTTCATATGATCCATTTATACCTACAAATGGTCTGCTTGGAACTGACTCGTTATTAATTGACGAAGGTGACTTGATATTGTCTGAAATTATTTACTTCCATATGAACTGATTTATTATGACACAAAACTGACTCGTTGTGATTAAGATTCAATTATCTGACCTGACCTGACCTAAATTGCTACGCCCTCAAGATTGATGCTGCCTTACAATGAATTAACTCGTGTGACTTGAAACTGACTCGACCTATATCTGCACCTTTCTCACCGAACCTTGACCTGACCTAACTTCGTCTCGTCCTAACATGATACTGACCTGACTTTACCTGAAACTGACTCAAGTTAACCTGACCATAACTCCATTTAAACTTGAAGCTGAGTCAGTTGTAGAAGACAGAGTCTACCCCCCCATCCCTCCACCTGAATGACCCAGAAGAGACAACTACCATGTGACCTCCTTGACCTCTCCCCACGAAACAGGTCATTAGTCAGGTTCGTCTCACCTCATAAACTTTAATTGTTTCGTGTGTTTTTTGTCGTTCCTTCTGAATCCTGACCCCCCCTCCCCTCCTCCTTCCCCACTCTCCTTTTTACCTAGACCTTCCTTTATCCTCCTTAATTCCTCCTCTTATCTTCGTTTTTTCATGTTCTTTGAATAATCGTAAGCTGCTTTTTTTTATTTTCTCTTCTGTTCTTGTTTTATTTATTTGTGTTTTTGTCTGTGTTTATGTTTTGTGATTTGCGGTTTTTTGGGAGGTCAATCTCCCTAGTGTTCTGTCTGTCTGTCTGTCTGTCTGTCTGTCTGTCTGTCTGTCTGTCTGTCTGTCTGTCTCATCAAGTATCTTCGTTCGAGGTGACGTGCTGAAAAGTAGGACAGACAGACATACAATATATACACAAACACCTCTTACTCATCACGCACCCCCTCCACTCTAAACAACCTGACACACACACACACACACACACACACACACACACACACACACACACACACACACACACACACACACACACACACACACACACACACACACACACACACACACACACCTCTGTAAACAAGGCAACAGTCTCCATTGCTTAAGACTGAACCTTTAGTTAGGCCTTATACAACCTCCCTCCCTTCCCCCAACCCCTTCTCTCTCCCTCTACTCCCTCCTTCCCCCCCTCGACCTCCTCCCTCTCCTCTCCACCCCTCCTACACGACACAAGGGCGGTAGCTGGGTCTCTCTCTAGCAGGCCAGGAAGGTTGGTTGAGACCAGATTAATGAAAAGCAAAGAAGGAGGTGTGTGTGTGGAGCATTGTGTGGCCCCGTGTGTGCTCTTCTGACAATGGCACTGAGGCCAGAGCACTCCTCTACAAGAAACCCGCCGTGTCTTATAAGAGAAAAAAGGCAAGTCCTATATACCAAGAGTGTTGTGCCTTATATACAAAAAACCTCAGTCATATAAGAGTGTGTTTTGTGCAGCGTCTCTCACCAGTCTGCCACACGTACTATAAAATGAAACAGCTTCATTTACCAGAGTTGTGTGACATAACTACGCCTCACAAAAAGTAACTACGTCTCCATAAGTGACTTGTGTCTTTTATGCACAACTATCTTTTGACTAAAAAAACTCTTACAAGAAACTTATTTCATTTTAATTATATCTCACAACGAGCAGAGTTGAAGTGTTTTATATCATCACCTGTCTGTCACGATTGTTTGGTCTCATGTAATGGCATAGTGACGTCAATCTACCATCACCTTACTAATCACCGATATTTTTCTTGTCTATTAAAAATACTCAATTAATCTGAGGAAATATTACGTTAAATATTGTTTCACTTCTTTACTGCCTTCACCCAGGTTACAAGACAATGAAAGTTGAAAGTAAACTGTAACCTCTCTCTCTCTCTTCTTTCTTTGTCGTATTACATAAAAAAGGTATTATGTATTTTCCTTGCGGTAGTTATTAGTTTATCAACATTTTATCAGCACGTTACACTAATACACCAAAATATTTCACCTTTCTATAACCCTCATTTAGTTTGTTTACGCCTCAATGCCTCCCCGCCTTTATATTTTCCCCACGTTTTTTTTTTTCTCCTGCAAATTCTTTTCATCTTTATTCACCTTTTTTCCTCTTATGTTTTTCTCTGACATTTCCTTTTCACATCTTTGTTTTATCTCTATCTTCCACTTTCTTAGTTGATCTAGATACTTTTTATCTTTGTAATTTATCGTTTATTATTCCCCTTGTTTACCTAACCCAGTAATCACAGAAAAGTTACTTATATAATTACTTAACACTAAACCTTATTAGAAATGGGTGTAAAACGATGCTTATTAATTAGTGTGTTGTGTGTGTGTGGTTGTGTGTGTGTGTGTGTGGGTGTGTGTTTGTGTGTGTGTGTGGGTGTGTGTTTGTGTGTGTGTGTGTGTGTGTGTGTGTGTGTGTGTGTGTGGGGGTGTATGTGTGGGTGTGTGTGTGTGTGTGTGTGTGTGTGTGTGTGTGTGGGTGTGTGTGTGTGTGGGTGTGTCATTGATCTTACAGGTGTCTTAGATCTGATTAGTGTTCAGGTCGCCTTGAATACTATACATAATTAGGTAAATTAAGGCTGGCACAAGGCTCTCCAGGTGACCACTTTGATTCTCTGCCTCAATCTGGAAAAGGGAGGAGGCCTGGAGGGTTTACCTGGCGGGGGGATATCGGACAGCAGAGGCGGGTCTGAAATTTACCCCATCCCATTAAATGACGCAACCAAACTCAACACCAATAATAGCATCCCAATAGGTGACGTCATCAAACTCTGCACCAATACGAACATCTCAACAAAATACGTCATCAAAGTCAGCACCAATAAGAACATCTTAAGTGACGTCCTCAAACTCAGCACCAATAAGACCATCCCAATAAGTTACGTCACCAAACCCTACAGACTCTCAAGTCATCAAGAGTCATATTTCCTTTATCTACCAAAACTCTCGTAAAACAAGAACACTATAATCTCACCTTGGATAATAAGCTCTTCACAATGGACTGTAATAGCCTCTTCCTGGATGCACGGATATTACTCCTTTGCATCTGGTCCGTAAAACTGGATTTCACTTCCCAATTTGTGATGCAGATGACGCCTAATATGGGCGTTGAGAGGGAGAACTGCCGCTGTCTGGGGGCTTTCTTTACTGCCTCCACATCGTAAAACCTTTATCCTTTATCTCTCTCTCTCTCTCCTTCACCTCATCTACCAACTGCGGTCATAAGAATCTCCCCCCCTCTTCATCCACCCCTCCCTCCCCCCGCTCTCCCTCACTTCAATCTACACACACACACACATTCGTTCACATATACATAAATTCGTACAGGAAAGCTTATCCAGTCATCATTGCCACCCCAAAGATTTTAAAGTCAAATTTAACACATACACAAAAAATTAATCCAAATATAATGAAGATTTTGAATCCAATGTTATCAGATAATAAATAAATCGGCAAGGCATAAATCCTCAAAATCGGGGGTGGATCGAAGTCGTGTGATAGCAATTAATCGTAGCAAGGGAGACCCCGCGCTGCCGTACTGTTCATTAATAAATATAGCCAAAAGGGCTCCTCCTCTGCCGCAGTATCAATAATATAATACACTATCTGGCAACAGCAAACTTTCCTCCTTGGGGACTATGGACTCAACCCAAGATATATATATTTTTTTTTTCTACAAGACTCTCTGCTGTTCGTCTTCCTTTATTTTCATTTATCTCTAATTACCGTAACTTCATTTCTAATCTTATATATAGCAAACCCTTTATTTATCACCGCTTCCTTTAACTCTAGATATTTTTAACTACTTTCTTTACCAATCTCTTCTACTTGGTATTTTTTTTATTAATATGTCGTCTTGTCAGCCCATCGAGTGCCTCATATCTTTATTTCCAAACTTTCATCCTCGTCTCAATCGCAAGAGAGAAAAGTTGTAAAGTTATCCACATTCAAAAGCTCTCAATGAACATATATTACGTATCTCTCTCAACAAACTCTGTATCTTGTCTTATATCAAGGATCATTCAGGCTCTCAGCTGTTATGTAAATTTTTCTTTTTGTCCCATTAGCAAACTCAATATTCTATACGAAAAAGTTCCAAATCTGCTGGTACAATTGTCTGGCTTCCTCTTGGTATTTAAATTACAAAAACTAACCTAACCAAAAACCTAACCAAGACCTAACCCAAAAACCCTACCAAGACCTAACTAAAAACTACCTAAAAACCTTAAAAACTAACCAAAACCTAACTAATCAAGTCCTAAGCTATATGAGAAGCCATACAAATATAAGACAATATAAATTATTTGTCAGATGATAATATTGAACTAAAATATTCAACGAATAAAAAAAATATATAAAAATTGCAATTTATTCTGTCATCCAAATAATATAAAGTGTTTGTCGCTAAGTTACTGGAAATAAACATCCATACGTACATAGGTTAAATAATTATCAATGATACTTTTAAGTCAAGGTGTCAGGTAATTATTATTATTATTATTATTAATTTTATCTTATTATATTCCTTCAGTTTTTACTTGAGTTATTCTCAATATTTAATCATCAACTTTTTTACCTCTCAATTCGCTGTGTCATTTTCATTTTTTTTTTAGTAGAGTGTGAAGGTCAGTCGTATAGTTCAAGGTTAGGGTTAGTTAGGTTAGATAGGTTAGGTTAGAGATAGGTTAGGTTAGGTTAGGTTAGCATTAATGTGTTAATCTACGGTGAAACAATCTAGGTGCCTAAACTTCACATCATCTCATATAATTACTTAAATTTACCAACATTAAGGTAAATATTTTGGACAGAAACGTTAAGTAGAGTGTTTGTATTGTCTTTATTTACTCTCCATTAAAGCCACTATACGCTGTGGGTTACCGTCTATAAAGGAAAATATAAGGTATTTTGGTATGGTAGCTGACCTATACTGTTACACAGCTAAAAAAAATACGTCACGTCTGTTTATAATTTTTTTTTTTACTTTTATTGCTCTATTTATCTTATTTCGTCTTATTCCTTGTCTACCATTACAGTATTTATCTTTATTCTGTGTCTATTATTGCTTCTTGCCTTCTCTCTCCTTCTCTCTTTGCCTCCTTTCATTTTCTCTTGCCCCGTGTCTTGTTCCCTCTCCCTTCTCACTTTCTTCCCTGTCTTTCCCTCTTGTTCTCTGCTCTCCCCTCTTCCTCTCTTCTCCCCTCTTGCTCTCTGCTCCCTTCCCTCTTGCTCTCTGCCCTTCCCTCTTGCCTCTGCCCTTCCCCCTGTCTCTGCTCTTCCCCCTTTTTCTCTGTCCCTTCCCCCTTGCTCCCTCTGCCCTTTCCCTCTTTCTGCCCTTCCCTTGCTCTCTGTCTCTTCCTCTCTGCCCCCTCTTGCTCTGTCTTTCCCCCCCTTGCTCTCTGCCCTTCCCCCTTGCTCTCTGCCCTTTGGCTCTCTGTCTCTTTCTCTGCCCTTCCTTGCTCTCTCTCTTCCCTCTTTCCCTCTGCCCTTCCCCTTGCTCTCTGCCCCTCCCCCTCTGTCTCTGTCTTTCCCTTGTTCTCTGCCCTTCCCTCTGCTCTCTCTCTTCCCCCCTTGCCCTCTGCCCTTCCTCTTTCTCTCTCTGCCCTCTTGTCTCTGCCCTTCCCTCTTTCTTCTGTCCTTCCCCTTGCTCTCTGCCCTTCCCTCTTGCTCTCGTCTTTCCTTGCTCTCTCTCCTTCCTCTGCTCTCTCCCTTCCCTCTTGCCCTCTGCCCTTCCCCTCTTGTTCTCTGCCCTTCCTCTTGCCCCTCTGCCTTCCCCTCTTGCCCTCTGTCCCTTCCCCTGTCTCTGCCCTTCCCTCTTGCCCTCTCTGCCCTCCTTCTGTCTTGCTCCTTATCTGGATGAATATGACTACTCACAAACAGACTACAAGAGAGAGAGAGAGAGAGAGAGAGAGAGAGAGAGAGAGAGAGAGAGAGGATAACTTTATACCTTCTTTCCTGCAGATCGAGCGAAGAAATGGGGGGAGGGGGTGTAGGAGGGGGCAGAAGCGGCACCGACTCCACTGGTGGCACGATTCTGGCATCCAGCCAACACCTTCCACCACCACCACCACACTGTGTCGCCACCACCACCACCACCACACTGTGTCGCCACCATCACTTCACCAATTATACCACACTGTGTCGCCACCACCACCACCACCACACTGTGTCGCCACCATCACCACCACCACTCTCACCACCACCACTAGTACCAATTTCGCTGGTCACTACCACCATTACCACCACAACCCCTACAACTATTAATCCTATCAATAGCACCACTAGTATCACTTACAATATTACCACCACCACCACCGTCATCCACCAGTACCTACCACACAGTGTCACTACCACAATAAATAACAATTACCAGTAACTATTATAGCACAGTGTATCGCTACCACCACCACCACCACCACCACCTTCATCGTTAATATTAGCATCACCTCTACGATTACTACTGCTCCTACTACTACTACTACAACCACACATTACCACAACTACCACTGACTACCACAACAACAATCCCACCTGTTTACTTAATCGCACCCACCACTACCAACACTACCAGACCTGCCAACGTGACTTAAAAGGAGAGAGCTCGGGGGGGTTGGTATCCCTTCAGCTGCAAACCAGAAATTGATTGATATTTATTATTCAAGTAGCTCTTGAGTGGCTGACCGTCCGCTGGGTGCTGGGACAAGCTGGGTGCTGGGACTAGCTAGATGCTGGCACTAGCTGGGTGCTGGGACTAGCTAGATGCTGGCACTACCTAGATGCTGGGACTAGCTAGATGCTGGGACTAGCTAGATGCTGGGACTAGCTGGATGCTGGGACTAGCTGGGTGCTGGGACTAGCTGGGTGCTGGGACTAGCTGGGTGCTGGGACTAGCTGGGTGCTGGGACTAGCTGGGTGCTGGGACTAGCTGGGTGCCGGGATTACTGAATGCTGGCACCAGCTGGATACTGAGACTGGTGGGTGTGGGACAGCTGGTCTTTAACTGGCTGACTGAGAGACTAGCTGGATGCTGGGACTAGCTGGGTGCTGGGACTAGCTGGGTGCTGGGACTAGCTAGATGCTGGGACTAGCTGGGTGCTGGGACTAGCTGGGTGCTGGGACTAGCTGGGTGCCGGGATTAGGTCGTCTTTATTTAATCTAACCTTTACTCTTTAATTATTCATATCACCTGAAGATTAAACACCCACGCTTATTTCACCTGTAATTAACCCCCATAACACTACCGGGAGTTAGGTTAGGTTACATCAGATCAGGTGCGATACTGTAAGTTGTTGAGTTGAGTTACGATGCAGGTTAGGTTAGGTTAGATTAGGGTACTGCAGGTTAGGTTAGGTTAGATTAGGGTACTGCAGGTTAAGTTAGGTTAGGATACTGCAGGTTAAGTTAAGATATACTAAGTTAGGTTATATTAGGTTATATTAGGTTAAACTACTGTATTTAACCACCAGCTGTAACAAACTAGGGGGGGTATTAATCTTCATGTAATCTTAGTAATTCCTCTTTATAACTACAAAGTTATATTATGATAAAGTAAAGTTAAGTCATGCGTTAAGTAGAGTCCTATAACTCTACTGTTCCTTATATGGGTAACCAGGTGACAAAGTAACTCTCCTGCCAGATAGACCAAACTATGGTAGGTGGCCGGGGTAGGTTAGGGTAGGGTAGGTTAGGGTAGGTTAGGGTAGGTTTGGTTAGGTTAGGGTAGGTTAGGGTAGGTTAGGGTAGGTTTGGTTAGGTTAGGGTAGGGTAGGTTAGGGTAGGGTAGGGTAGGGTAGGTTTGGTTAGGTTAGGTTAGGTTAAATTAGGTTAAGTTACTATAGGTATACTGCAAGGTATTTAATCTGTTTTATTATGATTATTTTTAGCGGTTTATATAAGTACAGCATATTGTTATATTATGTACCTATGTATTATAAGTTTCATGTGAATCTATTATCGAGTTTATATATTTTTTTTTATTATGTAAAGTTCTCAATTATTTCATTTTTTTTAGTTTCTGGGCTGAAATTCATCTGACGCGAGTCGTCTTGTGGTAGAATTTACCCTAAAACGCTCATCTCTCGCTAAACTGTAGTCTAATATGCTCATCTCTCGCTAAACTGTAGTCTAATATGCTCATCTCTCGCTAAACTGTAGTCTAATATGCTCATCTCTCACTAAACTGTAGTCTAATATGCTCATCTTTCACTAAACTGTAGTCTGACACTCATCTCCTGCTGGCTATGATCTAATATGCTCATCTCTCACTTAACTGTAGTCTAATATCTCTCGCTAAACTGTAGTCTAATATCTCTCGCTAAACTGTAGTCTAATATGCTCATCTCTCGCTAAACTGTAGCTTATTATGCTCATATCCCGCTAAGATTTTGCTTTATATGCCCATCTCCCACTAAACTAAAACACAAAGACCACCGCCATCATCCGCTAAAACAATAAACGCGCCGGAGTAACAGTGCCTCTCTGGCCAAAATGGAGCGTCCAGCCGAACTTTTCATCTTTCGCTAAAACAAGTCATACGTCAGAGCAGCGCCATCTCTTGTTAAAATGTGCCATGCATCTTACCAGGCGATAACGAAGGCGCTCTCTCTCTCTCTCTCTCTCTCCCCCACAGTCTTGGCCGGCGACCAAAGCCACCGAGACACTGAGGGCGTCCAAACAGTGAGACGGGTTTTATAATTATAGGGTGTGTAGTGGGTCAAGGCTACGATAACACACACACACACACACACACACACACACACACACACTACAGCTAATCAGTATCATTCGCCTAAAGAACTGTCAACAAAAGATCGGGTCACCTGAAGATTAGCTTCTCTAGCTTATCTCACCTGATGATAAACACCCTAACGCTACCTGGAGGGGTTAGGTTAGGTTTGGGACTCATAACTCATGGACTCACAATCTTCCTATAAACTCACAACTCTTATGGACTCAACTCTTACATCAGCTCTCACAACAGTAACTCCATGATCTAGTTGGCAGTAAATGGCGCCATGTTATATAACCCACTTAAGGTAGTAACTTAGTGCCAGTTCCCTGCAGCCAGCCAGTCGACGATAATTAACGTTTAAAAATTCATACAAAGCTTTTCGATTAGTGAAGTGCTTTGTACAGTAACTGAGAGAATTACATGAAGACAGCAAGTCATAAAAGTAACAAGTGGGGGTTATAACTCGGGGTGGCAGGCGCCCTCTGCACACCAAACATGTCTACATTATGGCTGTGCTGTGACGTACATACTCGAGCATGAATACACACACAGAGTAACTACTTTTATGTAAATTTGAGATAATTTTTACCCAAACTACTTTACAACAGAACTCCTTGAACTATATATCAGCTCTCTTTTTTGTTTTAAGTATATACTGTAGGCTATAATATATATATTTTGAACGCTTAGAAGTTGTTATTTGAAAGTATGACCTCAGTTGTTATATGACCTCAGTTGTTATATGACCTCAGTTGTTATATGACCTCGGTTGTTATTACGGTAAAATAAAAATTTAAACTTAAGAAAATTTAATTTGTTATCTTACGGGAATGATGCTAACTGTATTTTTTTTTTACAAATGAACTTAAGTGCACATAACACAATAAAAAAAAAGATGGATAAATAATAGTGTTTTTCAACATATAGTAGTGGTAAAATATGAACATGAGTTAGAACATGATTCTCGACGTCCAGTCACGCAAAGAAACGTCCACAACGATATTCTATTTACTCCGTTCCTCATTTTATGTAGCCACCATTTTCTGTTATCTTTCTGTTTTCCTTGATACAATACTTGGTTTTCTACGTTTATTTACTTTACTTTTAACTGATTTAATTCACGACATTTCTTATACCAGAGTCATCCATCCACATCCACTCAACACATAGTAAACATTTAAAAGAAACATTACCTCTAGATATATAAAAATTAATATGAGTTTTAAATCACGATGAAAAATTTAATAAAAAAATCTTCCTTATAAGACAGACGAGCTTCAAATGCCGAGTGTTTGAGACAATTTGCTAATCCATTAATTATACACTGTTCTTATTTCTCGAGCCTTTTGTGTTTGTTTTAGTTATTTATCTTACAATGAGGTGATTTAAGCTTTCTATAACGTCTCATACAGCTTGAGGGGGGTTATAAGCTTTCTACGACAGTGCATTCACATTTGTCTAAGCATAAATCCAATGTTTACATTTATCCCTCTCTCTCTCTCTCTCCCCTCGTTTTCACAGCAGTCGCTCCTGCACTACCATTATCACCACCTACCACCACCACGACCATCACCACAATTCACCACAACCACCATCACACCATCTACCACCACCACCACCAACAATCAACCAGAGTCGTCCCACAATAGATTTTAATCAACAGACGTCAGGGATAATCAAAGGAAGACAGAGGCAATAACAGTGTTGTGAGTAATGGAGTCTTGGTGGGGGTTGTGGGGGAGGGTAAGGGGGTGGGGACTAGGGGGGAAGGGGGAGGGTTGTAGGAGGAGGAACGGAGAGGTAGGTAGGGGAGGAGGTAGAGGAGAGGGAGGTAGAGAAGGAGGAAGAGAGGGAGAGGGAGGTAGAAGGTAAAGGTGGCCATGGCGACGATTTAACCCCCCCACCTCCTGTTCTGTTGGCGCCGTTGTGGCTCTCAGGACGCTTTGTGCCCTCGGTGCCAACACACGAACAGAGAGAGAGAGAGAGTCGTGGCAATATTACTGTAGGTCGTGGCAACTTTAATTGTAGGTCGGGCAATATTACTGTAGGTCGGCAATATTACTGTAGGTCATGGCAACTTTACTGCAGGTCGCAACTTTACTGTAGGTCGTGGCAATATTACTGTAGGTCGTGGCAATATTACTGTAGGTCGTGGCAATATTACTTTAGTTCGTAATGGCAACCCCCCAGAAGGCTGCAGTACTGCCAACGCTGTACAATACCATCAAGTATTACCAACTCCAATTTACTTGACTCGAATGTTAAGATATTTTGATTTACCGAAAAATCGCATACGACTTGTAGTCAAGGGAACGTTCAATCACGAAAATTGGAGAATCTCGGTGATTGGGAAAAAGCCAACAATCACTCAGACACACAAAGAACCATTCCTCTGTATATAATTTCGATTGCATTAGTTTGTCTGTACAGTTTAAATTATATCCAATAAAATTAGTTTATTCAATTACTAGATAAACACAGACACACAGACGGACATATTCCCTATAATATAAAGATTTACACCGACAAAAACACTCAATTGACTTTACAACTTAAGAACATAACTAAAGTCTCTCAGTTGTTACCCGGTGGAGCAAAAACCGGATAACAAAGCGAGGAGAAAGCCTTATGGCAGCCCACAGATAACCCGCTGTCTTTAACAAGCTTCTATTGTTATTTTGATGGATAACGTCACATGGAAAGCACATCACTTGAAACTGTCACCGGGGCTCAAACTGGGTTAATAACATACTTCAACCTCTCTCTCTCTCTCTGTCTGTCTGTCTGTCTGTCTCTCTGTCTCCCCATCCACGTTTTCACTGTCACTCCTGCACCACCACCACCATCACCAGATTCTGAAAACTAGTAACAAAAAGTATTGTTGTTTGTCTTCATATTTCCACTAAGTTGGTCTACAGTCGTTGTCCACTGGGTGAATTATATTATGATATATGTTTTACCTCCAGATAATATATATATTTTGTTTAAGTTTACTGCGAGATTTTGCCTGAACGTGTTGAAGGGACTGTCAGGCTGTTAACTTTGTGGAGCTGCGATAAAATTCAACTTTCCTGAACACCTGCAGTAGATGACTATACCTTGCTTAATTGTGTAAATACCTGATACAGTTACATGTATTTCAGGAGTGCGGTGGCCAAGTGGATACAATGTTCGCCTCCTATCCTATATGTCACTGGTTCGGATTCAGGATGCAACAAGGTTATTCAGCTGTGAACAAGTACCAAACTTTGCAATGCAGGAAGTGGAAGCAGTCAGCCATATACTGTCTGTGTTATTTAGTTAGATTAAAATCGACTTTAAAATGTGAAAGTTTACAAGATTTCTTTTTATCCCGTCTATGAAAATCGTAAATATATCTATACAGCCTAGAGACACTGCCTGAATACACTGTTATCTCCTCTCCCAGTGGTTGTGTCTCGACCCGGTATTTTACGAACCTGGGAGTCCATTAATTCTACAGAGTAAAAAAAGATGGAGCACATTTTTGGTTTAGTCAGCCTTATAAATCCTCGAGGAGAATAGGTTAGTGTACCCGATGGTCTTGGTCGTTTTCTGTGATAAGGTTCCTCGTTATCTCACCTACTTAACTGTATGTCTGAGTTGTCCTGTCCTAGAGGTTACTTCCCGGTCACTTTCTCCTTACCTGTAGATAAGAAAAAGGACGTAAATAAAACCTCGACAGGTAACATGAAACAAAAACAATAATTAATCAAGAAAATAACAATGCTATGATAATAACTCCACAGGTGAACAAAACTAACATGTTAAGTAGCCCTCGGTGACCTGCCCATGTTAAATAACCCTCGGTGACCTGCCTATAACACCACTGGGTCACACTGGTCTGGCTTCCCACCACTGACCACATTCTAAGATGATGGTTTATTTGACAACTCTACATGAGGATAAAACTAAACCTTTAATTGTCAAGACGTTAGACCATCGTCCTCATAACTGCATAAAATAACAAAGTTGAATTTTCTCTCAAACAATAAAGGTGAATAAGTACATAACAACAAATAAACAAAAATAACTAAATTAAGATAGGAAAACGAAGACACTTAAATTTCAAACCAAAATTAATTTCAGAAAAAAACCTAAAAAGTAACTTAAAATTTATAAGTAGAAAAATATGATAAGAGAGTTAAATAATACTACAGGTAAAGTATAATAATGGAACCAGTGTCGGCCGCTGTAGCCACACATCCACCACGAGATAGACATCGGAGTGTAACCGCCCCAAACAACACTGTAGCGCGCTAAATTATGGCGACCATTAATTTTCTGGGGAAATATTTCCTTCCCCGTGTAAACATTGCCATTTACACTCTTAAACTTTACATTTCTAGAGAGTCTAACCTATCCCAACCTTATCCGATTTAACCTAACCTAATCTAACCTGACCTCATAACCTAACAATCTGACCCAATCTAACATAACATAACCCCAAACTAATCTGACTTAATTTAACCTAACCTTAATTAATCTGACCTGATCTAACAAAACTTAACCTAACCCACAGGTAGCGTACAGGTGTTTAATCATCAGGTAGATGGAGGGGGGGGGTTAATGTTCAGGTGATCTTGGTCTTTCAGGGTCTTAAACGACGCATCTTAAAACATCAATATGTGAAGGTCAACTTAAGCAGTGTGTGTGGCCATAGTGACGTCACCAGGAGAGGGTGGCCGTGACGTCAATGGGAGCATGTCATGACGTCATGTGGTATGTGTGGCATGACGTCAGAGTGCACCACGAAAAAAGGTTGTCTTGGTGTGTCGCCACAACAAATTGGATAATACGTCTATACAGTAAGAATGAAGATTATAACATGGCCATCTTAAATCTCGGTGACCGTCGGGACGTGAACTAATAGTGAACAATGTAAGGCATGATGATTGTCTAGACGGAAAGTCGCCACCTAGGTGCCCACCTCTTAATGTATTGTACAGCCTTAACTCACCCGACCCGCATACCAAACAATATACTGTATATATATATATATATATATATATATATATATATATATATATATATATATATATATATATATATATATATATATAATAATAATAATAAATAATAATAATAATAATAATAATAATGGTTGCCCTGTGTATCGAGGATGGCCATTCAAGGGCCACCTAGGTGAATTTGTTTACGGTGTAGAAGCTGTCGCCAACACAACAACCACACCGAGTTAACGAGCTGCATGATCCAGTGTCAGGAATAGTCCGAGAAGACCGGACAACTCGTCAACTGCACTGGCTAACCATATTACCCCGAACACGATCCGCAAATCGATTAACATCCAGGTCCCCAATTACTACTGGGTAGACAGAGGCAAATGGCGTAAAGAAACTCCCATAGTTTCACCCTGCCCGGGGATTGAACCCGGGTCCGCTCGCTTGCGAGGCGAACATGCTGACCATTACACCACAGGTGGCCAAATATGTGTACACACACACACACACACAGGCAGGAGACAAGGTAACTATGTTGTCGTCAGGTAATAGTGTGTCCCTAAGTTTAAATCACCAACAAGTGGTGAATACATCATCGTCTTGCTGTTGTAGAACTACTGTATTTATTGTGTTATTTTGGATGTAGACCTCTTATGACTTTTGCCACACCCTGTATTATGTACCAGCGGCGTGTGTGTGTGTGTGTGTGTGTGTGTGTGTGTGTGTGTGTGTGTACAAATTGTAAGATGTACGTCATACAGGTAGATGTAGGTAACCACAATAAAAAATGTTAGACCAAGATGACAGGTACAGGTGAGACGAGTAACCTCAGGTGAGACGAGTGTAAACTATCAGATCACATCACAACCTCGGCCAGCTATTAACGACAAAGTTTCTAACTATACGACAGCTTCTTAATAACTTTATACCGTTAATAAAGTTTTCACTATATCGTAATATCAAAGGTTTTCACGTGTTACAAAGAGAGTTACAAATATGTAGTCCTAACAGTGTGACTAAAGTGAGACAATTTATACAGTTTACTCTTGATGCATTCTAAATAATCTCTTAAGCATTTTCCGAAACATTTTACAAGGTTAATCCAAACACCCATTATACACAAGGACCTTTTGTTTTGGTCCATACGAGGAAATTTGTTGTTAATATCGCACAGTTAATATAGGTGAGAACACTTGTCAATGTCCCTACGTTTAATCCATCTTGGGTTGTGTCACTTAGGTTATTTATTATCAAGATGAATATACACAACAGCGCTTGTTATCTCTCTCTCAGGGTTAAAGGTACTGTCGTCGTGTACACCTCCGGCAGTAACAAGCCTTACTCATGGTGCCGACACTCACCATTACCCCCTTTGTTCGGACAAGATGATTGACACTCTTGGCTGCTGAGAGACCACATTATCTGCTGCTAGGGACTACACTGTCTGCTGGTGGCTACACTGTCTGCTAAAGACTATACTGTCTGCTGATGACAACACTGTCTGCTGGTGACAACAGTGTCTGCTAAAGACTTCACTATCTGCTGGTGACAGACTACACTGTAAGCTGGTGAGACACACACTACTGGTGAGACTCACACCGTCACACCTCCCAGGTAGCAGTGACTGGCCCCACCACCACCACCTCACAGGCGCCGGCATAAAGTGTCTTCAACACATCTCACTCACCGTCCAATTGAGGTCGAGATTTTGCTGTCATTGTCGTGAGCTGGAGAGTACGACTTATGTGCGTCGAGGTATTTTGGCTTCACCCTTCCCTTGGTGACCTTTGACCCAGGCTACTCGATTGCATTCTTGGCCCTGTTTCCCTAGTGAACCTGAGCTCGTTCTCTTGGTGACCTTTGACCTCGTCTCTGCCCACATGGTGACGTCAGACACTGTACCTGTCTCAGCCCCATTTCTCATCTTAACTCTTCATTCACTTCTCTTTTTATGTTCCTTCATTCTTCTCCCTTTTCTTCTCTCTATCTCTCTCCTTCATTCTATTATCTCCCGTTTATTCTCTCTCTCTCCATCACTCTATTACCTCAATTTCAATCCTTGCCTCACCCCTCCCCTTCCTTGCTCCCCACCCTCCCTTACTTGCCCTCACCCTCCCTTCCTTGCCTCACCCCCTCCCTTCCTGCCTCACCCCCCCTTCCTTGCCTCACCTCCCTCCTCCTTGCCTCACCCTCCCCACCCCCCCCCTCCTCCTACCTCACCCTCCCCCCACCCCACTCCACTCTCACTCCCCTCACACCGAACTCCACCTGGCTGAGGATCTCATATCACAATAAAAGCCTTTGTTACTCTTGTCCAAATTTACACCGATAATGTCAAGGTATTTTTGTAACTCTGTATTCCTCTTTTATTAATTTACACGAAACTTCATTTTATTTTTAGAACTCTTTCGTGAAAAATTTATACAGGAAACATTTTTTTTTCGAATATAGAAAACTTATACTTTTTAGAAATTATAATAAAAGTTTAGAATACTTTTGTTATTATACGTTAACTCTTTTTACAACTCATTAAAGATATATAAATATTTTTTTCTTAGAACGCTTTTGTTATTAAATTATACTAAAGAAAGATTTTTTTAGAACACTTAAGAACGAATCCACGTCTTAAGGTTATACAGTACTATGGTGACGTAGGTAGGTTCCAATACTCTGTGTACAGTTGGTGGTACTTGGAATTAAGTACCTAAGGAGCGTTTAGTTAGGTTAGGTTAGGTTAGGTTACTGGTAAATTAGATTAGGTAAAGTAATTTCCTCCCCAAATTTCCCCATAAGTACATTATTTCACTCCACCTTAAGTAACATCTATCATCATTTATCCTCACTACATTAAATTTTCAAACACAATTTAACTTTACTCACAATACCTTACCCACCAGATAAGGTTTTCCTACCGTAGTAACTCTTCCTCCTCGTATGACCCCCACAGTAACTTAGCCGTCACGGAGGGGTCGTCGGCCTGGAGTAATTGGCCGTGGTAATCATATATTCCGGTTAAATTTGGCCGTAATGACCCAGGAGTTGACGGTAGAAGGTAAATTAAATGGTGTTGACGTAGAAGGTAAAATATATTTCTATTGTGGATTATTTTTGGAGGTTTTGTCAACTTTCGTCTTTAGTTCAGCGTCCATGTACACTGCACGCTAGGACCAATCGCATGACTGCACACTAGACCACCCATGTACTGCACGCTAGACCACTCCATGTACACTGCACACTAGACCACTCCATGTACACTGCACGCCAGACCACTCCAGTACACTGCACACTAGGACCACCCATGTACACTTCTTACGCTAGACCACTCCATGTACACTGCACGCTAGACCACTCCATGTACACTGCAACCGCTCCATGTACACGCACGCTAGACCACTCCATGCACACTCCACGCTAGACCACCCATGTACACTGCACGCTAGACCACTCCATGCACACTGCACGCTAGGACCACCATGCTACACTGCACGCTAGACCACCCATGTACACTTCACGCTAGACCACCCATGTACCACCCACGCTAGCCCACTCCATGCACACTGCACACCAGCCCGCCCAGTACACTGCACGCCAGCCCACCTCCATGTACACTAGCCCACCCATGCACACTAGCCCACTCCATGTACACTCCACACTAGCCCACCCATGTACACCCACACCAGCCCACTCCATGTACACTAGCCCACTTCATGTACACTGCACGCTAGCCCACTCCATGTACACTGCACACCAACCCACTCCTAAACCTCTCGACAATTATACTTTAAAACTGTATAAATATAGTTTTCAATTAGTAATATGACAAGAATTTAGATACACAACAACAATTAGCGGTAATAAAAGAAAACGAAAACCAGGGGTGCAAGGGGTAACTAACTTAGAATCAATTACGAATTCACACGGCCAAGAAGTTATAAATTTTGTTACATTACTGTATTTACAACCACCGTCTCATTTATCATTTGTATGACTAAAATTAATCATTTCCTTTGTTTATTCTTCAAAACCTGAACATTAAAAAAAATATCTATACTTGCGTTATGACAATGGACGAAAGATTTTGATAACCCTACCGAGACAACAGGAGTCGTAGTGTTCATTTTGTAATTCATCGACCCCCCCGTCCGTGAAGATACTATTTTTTGACTGTACCAGATGTAGTCTATGATATAACTGTCCTAAGACTTCCTAACACAAGAGGACACATTTTCTAAGAGTCTTGTTTGTCCACCATTAATTATTGGTCTTAGTATTATTATAATTATATACAACACACTAACAGTTCTACTGTACATTACACGTCACTGGGCAGTACACGTCATTGGGTGGTAGACGTTACTGGCCGGTACACGTCACTGGCCGGGAATTAAAGCATCACCGGACACTAACACTAACCATGACTAACAACACACGTTCTTTACTGTCCCAAATCTACACCTGAATTAGCATATCCAGTAGCAGTCGGGGCCCCCACGTAGCAGTCGGGGCCCCCACGTAGCAGCCGGGGCCCCCACGTACTATAAATTAAAACAGAAGGAAATTCTATTACAGTTAACCGCGATGTAATGGTGTAAGAGTAGCCGGGCACATTTGTTGAACAGAGGCTATAATTAAAGAACAGAGGCTATAATTAAAGAACAGAGGCGCTATAAAATAAGAACAGGGGCTAAAATTTCAATGGCCAACTCGAACGACGCGATATACGTTTTTTCGCTTCATTTAATTAAGTCAGAATATAACACACCAATAATATAACAGACCCTGGACACGTTTCATGGCTTACGTTAGAACAACTTCTTGTCATAGTTCTGAGACCATCACGTGTCTGGTGGGAGGTCGAGGAAATTACGTGTTAAAAGATCTTTGTCTCTAGCTGTGAAGTGTAATGGAGTCATCAACCCGAGTTAGCCTGAGTAACTTATTTATGCCAGGATTTGGATGTACGATTTTGGAGCCCCGCTGAATGATCTATTGGAGCCTTAATGAATGATCTATTGGAACCCCCGCTGAACGATCAATTGAACCCCAGACGATCTATTGAGCCTTGCTGAACGATCAATTGGAACCCCGCTGAACGATCAATTGGAACCCCGCTGAACGATCAATTGGAGCCCCGCTGAACGATCGCTTGGAACCCCGCTAAACGATCAATTGGAACCCCGCTGAACGATCAATTGAACCCCGCTGAACGATCTAATACCGAGGCAATGACTAATGATATGCCCGGGTCGTATGTTGAGGTAGACGACACACTTATGGAAGAGTAATATGCCTTTAAAACAGAGTGAACACGAGTCACGGGTCCGCTTATCTTCTACTAAACCTAATAGTTGTGGACAGCCAATCAGGAAAACCCAGATTATCAAAACAGAAAACACCATCAGATATCAACATCAATTTAGTGTGTACATTCATCTAAGAATTTTTGTACATCACATATCATCACACACACACACACACACACACACACACACACACACACACACACACTTAGCAGTACTACGGTCACACCATCAACCATCACTTCTCCTATTTCTACAATCTTCTCAGTGCAGATATCTATCCTTCCTTCCTTCCTTCCTTCCTTCCCTCGACCGTCTCCCTCTATCAAGTCAGTCTCGAAGGATCTGATAGGATTGAGTTCCTTTGAGCCTGTAGTGAGTAACGAGACTCTTACCCTGGCGAGGAACCTGAGAGGAACCTATGAGGAACCTATGAGGAACCTGTCACTCATTCCACCAGCAAAAGATTTACGACGTGTGTGTGTGTGTGTGTGTGTGTGTGTGTTGGGGGAAGAACCCGTCGATCAACAGCACCAGAGAGTCGTTCATCACAGGACACTCAAAGGATGTTTTCAACCTTCTTTTGAGAGACTGAAATATGACGTGTGAGGAGGAATGGGGCCAACAGCTAGAGAGACATTCCTTCCTTCCTTCTCCTCCCTCCTTCCTTCCCTCCTTCCTTCCACACCTGCGGCTGGCCCTGGTCTTGGGGTCTCGGTGTTCTTGGATGTAAAGGACTTGAAGTTTGTCTCGTGGTGTAGATGAATATGCAGGGAGAGGCATTGTTCTAGTCTAAGCCACCAGTATAAACATAACGAAGAATAAATTAAAAAAACAAACATTATCTTCTATTGATATCGAAAGGCACCCCCTCTCTCTCTGTCTGTCTGTCTGTCTGTCTGTCACGTTGAACAAATAACAATAGCACAAAGGAGAACAAATTAACTGATTGCTATTACGTTTTGGGTATTAATCCAACATTATCGTCTACAATAATGTTGGTCACTACACACCATAAATATTAACCTATCCTGTTCACTCTTCTAAAAATTATTATTAACTCCCAATACTAACTTAAAAGACCTTAGTTGTTAGGGCAGAGTAATGCATTATAATATTAACATTATATTGTGGTAAAGACGACGACAAGAAACTCTATCACAATTTCTTTCATCATAAGTGTGGCCGTGTTGTGTTGTTCACGTCATTGTTTCATCAACACAATGACTATTAATATTAACGTCTTTCATTTAATGGCTACACACACTCACCATAAGTGTGTGTGTGTGTGTGTGCTATGGTTGGCTGTAACGATGATTGTGTGTGTACTACAACCTGTGTTCTGTGTGTACAACTTGTGTTCTGTGTGTACAACCTGTGTTCTGTGTGTACAACTTGTGTTCTGTGTGTACAACCTGTGTCCTGTGTGTACAACCTGTGCTCTGTGTGCTACATCTATAGTGTACAACCTTTGTTCGGTACATAACCTGTGTTCTGAACTACAACTCTTGTTCACTGTACACCTGTCGTTCACCAAGTCCCAGGGTTGTGTAGTGTACTGCGTCAGTCCCTCGTCTACACTGTTAATAACTGCCCCACCATCTAACAACACAATTAGAGACATTTAATTAACTTAGTAATCAAACAATATTAACTTTTCCAATTAGACTTTTTTCGAGTGAGAATATCAAGGTTGAATTCTTACATTGCAATCATATTCTACGAACTTTTTTATGATGTTGATTTTTGCAAGATTTCGACCTATTTCTATCATATCTGGGCATATTGTCTGTCTTAAAAATATTTATGGTGGAGGAAGAACTCTAATTTAAGAAGCTTCACGAGTCCGGAATAAAAGTCACTGAAAAAAAAAAAAAAAGTAACAATTTGTCGGAAAAATCAGAGATTGAATTCAAACTAGTCGCAAAAATGGAATAGGTTAGCTCTGTCGCTCTTTTCCGTGACATTTTTCCATCATACATTTCACCTATACTCATAACATACGAACAACTAATAAATGTCTATGATATTAATCTTTACAATGTAGATACAGTAAAATATCCCTTCCACACTATATAATATTAATAAGACACTTCACTCGTTCATATCAACGTAAATAAGACAATTAATTTTTTCTAAACATGTTTAGTCACATAAAACTACATTCGTAAATCAGTATTAAGTGGTTGAAATTATTAAGTATATTTCTCCTTTTTTGTTTATTCTCTTGGTATTCAGCTTAATATTTTTGTTATTTTATAGTAAATATGATAGTAGTTTTTTATTGACATTATGACATTATACAAAACTTTTCATCATCCAGATTTCGTGGCTGGTATACGTTCCAATAATTTTCGTAATGGTGTATTTATTAACATATTATAAATGCGAGATCCTACATATAAGACACATAATACTCGCACATCATAACATCAACACGATTTTAGCTGTTAAAGAGTCGTAATACATTGACCATCACACGACCTAAAGTTAGCCTACCAAACGGCCAGGTATAGGTTTTGGTGCCAATTATTCGTGACAGGAGCACTGCCTTACACCAGAAACGTGTCAATTGTTATTGTTACTAAACGTCAGTTTCTTCCTTCACATTGCCTTTCTTTATATTTCTCTCTCTCTCTATCTCTCTTAATGTTTCTTATCGTTTATAACATTATACTATTTAAATTCTTTCTCTCTGTTTATGTCTTTCATATTATTCTTTCTGCTCTCTCTTTTTCCTTCTTTCTCTGTTTTGATCGTTTTTCTTGCATCTTTCTTTAATTTCTTAAATATCTTTATCGTTCATAACACAATCTCATACTCCTTCTCTCTCTCCTTCCTCTTTCCCCCTCTTTATCCCCACCAATTTCCCTCTCTCTCTCCCTCACTTCCTTCCTCCCCCCCTCTCACCTCCTTCCTCCCCCTCTCACCTCCTTCCTTCCTCCTCTCCTCCTTCCTTCCTCCCCCCCACCTCTATCTTCCTTACCAGCTAAAATAAGCGCCGAACACAGAGTGGTCGACAGCAAACTAAAATTAGGCTCATATATCCCGTCTGTTTCCCGTTAACTTTTAGTAGACAGAACGTGTGAGGCTCCCTGAGAGCCAGTGAGGCTCCGGCACATGAACTGGGTTTCCTGGAGCCTACCATCCATCTTCCCAGTGCTCGGCAGAGAGAATCTTCAGTACAACCTAGGTCCAACCTTGGTGATATTGTACTGTAATATTTTTAACGCTAGTCAATGGTACTTCCTTGGCGGGTCAATGATACCAACACATTCAGTAATGGTACTATGTAGTGTATATTGCTTAGCAGTATTATTTACTGTAAATGTGTTACTTAATGTGTACTATATTATTTTGTACTCTGGTAATATTGTACTTTAGTGTGTGTACTGTGCTGGTATGTTACTGTAGTATATGTATATGTGTGTGTGTGTGTGTTGCTCAGTGTGGTACTGTGATGTGTGTACTGTAGCTGGTGTGTGGTACAGCGTGTGGTAATTACCTTGCTACAGTAACTGGTATTACTACTGTTGCTGACATGTATTATTGTACTACCAATATAGTTGATGAAACCTTTGATATTGTTGATCTTCCAACCAATGTGTGGTACTGTGCTTTGTTGATTGGTACTGACTGATTGTTGATGATGATGTTCATGTGTGGCTTTGATGATGTGTACTGGATACCAGTACAGTATTATTGACCTTTGGTGACTATGACAGTACTGTAGCTGAGTGTGTACTGCGTACAGTATTATTATTGGTACTGTAACTGCTGTGTGTGTAGTACTATAGCTAGTGTGTGTGTGTGTGTGTGGTACTATGCTTTGTATGTGTGTTACTGTGCTAGTGTGTGTGTTACTATGTGTGTGTGAAACTGCATGCTGGTGTGTGTGTTTACTTAGCTGGTATGTGTGGTACTGTAGCTGGTATAACAGAATGTTCAGCAAACGTAGAACAAAACAAAAGAACAAAACATGATTTATCTTTATTTATTTTCTTTGTTTTAATTTATTTTCTTTGTTTTTATTCAGTTTTATGAATCTTTGTTTGTGTTTTTTACTGTTGCCTTTGTTTGTGTTTGCTTTCATCGTTTTAATTTCATAGTATATTTGTTGTTTGCAGATATATATTCATTCATTATTTACATCAGTGTAGTCAATTTGTATTGTGTCTATTATATACCTGTATGTATATATATGTGTGTGTGTATATCTGTATATGTGTATATGTGCATATGTATATCTGTGTATGTATATATATGTCTATCCCCTCTCTCTCCCCCCTTTCTCCTCCCCCCCCTTTCCTCCTCCTCCACCTGTCCTCCTCCCCCTCTTCTCCCCCCCTCTCCCCCTCCTCCTCCCCTCTTCCCCCCTCTCCCCCCCTCCTCCCCTCTTCTCCCCCTCCTCCCTGTCCCCTCTCCCCCTCCCCTCCCTCTCCCCCATATATCAACACGGGACTGTAAAATTATGTAGGTTATGGGAGGTGAAGATTAAGTCACTTCTCTCCATGAATACCAAGTAACCCAGCTTCATTAACACTGCGGGGCCCCCAACTGCCAGTCCTGGTTGCAGGCCTCTGGCTACCAGTTCTGGTTGCAGGGCATAACTACCGGTCTGGTTCACCGAGACCTATTCACCGGTCTGGTACCATGAACCCTAACTTACCAGTTCTGGTACAGAAACCTCTAGCTAGTTCTGGTACAGGCACTCTACACCCGTCCTGGTTGCCAGACCCAACACCAGTCCCCATTGCCGAACGCCAGCTACCAGTCCTGATTACCGAACTCCTGGTATCAGGATTCCTATTACGGTTGAAAGACTCGAACACACACACACACACACACACACACACACACACACACACACACACACACACACACACACACACTCTCTCTCTCTCTCTCTCTCTCTCTCTCTCTCATCCATTCCCTTCCTTCATCTTTTGTGAATTAAATTAATATTTTTTTCGAAAAGGTAGAATGCAATTTTCTTTCCAAATACTCTACTATATGTATAAATTTGTAGTATTCATCTTCACTCTTCTCTCTTTCTCTCTCTCTTACTTCTTGTTTGCTCTCTCTCTCTCTCTCTCTCTCTCTCTCTCTCTCTCTCTCCCTCTCTCTCTCTCTCTGTCAGTCTGTCCAGTCTCGTCTCTCTGTCTCTTCCATATTCTCTCTCCTTTTCATCATCTCCTGTTATTTCTCTATTTTCTCTCTTCCCTCTCCTCTTTCCCTTCCTCTTCCCAATAATCTCTTAATCTTGTCTGTTTACTGTTTCTTCCAGCTCCTTTCACTTCCACTGTTCCTTCACTTCACACTGTTCCTTCCTTTACACTGTTTCCTTCACTTCCCACCTGTTCCTTCCCTTCCCCACTGTTCCTTCACTTCCCACTGTTCCTTCACTTCCCTGTTCTTCCTTCCCACACTGTTCCTTCACTTCCACACTATTCCTTCCTTCCCACTGTTCCTTCCTTTACACTGTTTCTTCCCCTTCCCCTGTTCCTTCACTTCCCACTGTTCCTTCACTTCCCCACTGTTCCTTCACTTCCCACTGTTCCTTCACCCACCACACTGTTCCTTCACTTCCCACTGTTCCTTCACTTCACACTGTTCCTTCACTTCCCCACTGTTCCTTCCCTTCCACACTGTTCCTTCACTTCCACACTGTTCCTTCACTTCCCACACTGTTCCTTCCTTCCCACACTGTTCCTTCCTTCACACTGTTCCTTCACTTCCCACACTGTTCTATTCACTTCCACTGTTCTTCCTTCCCACTTCCTTCCTTCCACACTGTTCCTTCCTTCCCACCTGTTCCTTCCTTCCCCACTGTTCCTTCCTTCCCACACTGTTCCTTCACTTCCCACACTGTTCCTTCACTTCCACTGTTCCTTCACTTCCCACTGTTCCTTCCTTCCCCACTGTTCCTTCCACTTCCCACACTGTTTCTTCCCTTCCCACACTGTTTCCTTCACTTCCACACTGTTTCTTCCTTCCCACACTGTACCTTCCCTTCCCACACTGTTCCTTCACTTCCACCCTGTTCCTTCCCTTCACACTGTTCCTTCACTTCCCACACTGTTCCTTCTTCCCACTGTTCCTTCCACTTCACTATTTCCTTCCTTCCCCACACTGTTCCTTCACTTCCCTGTTCTTTCACTTCCCACACTGTTCCTTCACTTACTGTTCGTTCCCTTCCCCTTTCTTTCTTCCTTCACTGTTCTTCCCTTCCCTGTTCGTTCACTTCCCACACTGTTCCTTCCTTCCCTGTGTTCCTTCCTTCCCACTTCCTGTTCCTTCCTTCACACTGTTCCTTCCCTTCCCCACTGTTCCTTCCTTCCCCTGTTCCTTCACTTCCCACACTGTTCCTTCCTTCCCCTGTTCCTTCCTTCCCACTGTTCCTTCCCTTCCCACACTGTTCCTTCCTTCCGTTCACTCCCACACTGTTCCTTCACTTCCCCACTGTTCCTTCACTTCCCACTGTTCCTTCCCTTCCCACTGTTCCTTCCCTTCCCACACTGTTCCTTCCTTCCCCACACTGTTCATTCACTTCCCCTGTTCCTTCCCTTCCCTTTCATTCCTTCCCCTTCCCACACTGTTCCTTCCTTCCCACACTGTTCCTTCCTTCACTGTTCCTTCCTTCCCACACTGTTCCTTCCTTCCCACTGTCTTCCTTCCCACACTGTTCCTTCCTTCCCCACACTGTTCCTTCACTTCCCCACTGTACCTTCCTTCACACTGTACCTTCCCTTCCCACTGTTCCTTCCTTCACACTGTTCCTTCACTTCCCCTGTACCTTCCCTTCCCCTGTTCCTTCACTTCCCACCTGTACCTTCCTTCCCACACTGTTCCTTCCCTTCCCCACTGTTCCTTCCCTTCCCTGTTCCTTCCTTCCCACTGTTCCTTCACTTCCCACTGTACCTTCCCTTCCCACACTGTTCCTTCCTTCCCACTGTTCCTTCACTTCCCTGTTTCTTCACCCCACACTGCCTTCCCTTCCCACCTGTTCCCCTTCCCACTGTTCCTTCACTTCCCACACTGTTCCTTCTTCCCCACCTGTACCTTCCTTCCCACACTGTTCCTTCCCTTCCCACACTGTTCCTTCCTTCCCACTGTTCCTTCACTTCCCACTGTTCCTTCCTTCCTGTTCCTTCCTTCCCACACTGTTCCTTCACTTCCCACACTGTACCTTCCCTTCCCACTGTCCTTCCCTTCACTGTTCCTTCCCCCCACTGTTCCTTCACTTCCCCTGTACCTTCCCTTCCCTGTTCATTCCTTCCCCCTTCCCTTCACTGTACCTTCCCTTCCCACACTGTTCCTTCACTTCCCTGTTCCTTCCCCACTGTACCTTCCCTTCCCCTGTTCCTTCCTTCCCTGTTCCTTCCCTTCCCCACTGTTCCTTCCCTTCCCACACTGTTCCTTCACTTCCCCACTGTCCTTCCTTCCCTGTACCTTCCTTCCCACACTGTACCTTCCTTCCCACACTGTTCATCCCCTTCTTCCTTCCTTCCCACTGTTCCTTCCTTCCCTGTTCCTTCACTTCCCACACTGTTCCTTCCTTCCCACTGTTCCTTCCCTTCACACTGTTCCTTCACTTCCCCTGTTCCTTCCCTTCCCACACTGTTCCTTCCTTCCCACACTGTTCCTTCCCTTCCCCACACTGTTCCTTCACTTCCTTCCCTTCCCACACTTCCCACACTGTTCCTTCCCTTCCCACACCCTTCCTTCCTTCCCACACTGTTCCTTCACTTCCCACTGTTCCTTCACCCCCACTGTTCCTTCACTTCCCCTGTTCCTTCCCTTCCTGTTCCTTCCTTCCCACTGTTCCTTCCCTTCCCTGTTCTTCCCTTCCCTGTTCCTTCCTTCCCACACTGTTCCTTCACTTCCCACACTGTTCCTTCCTTACACTGTTCTTACTTCCCCCTGCTTCCCTTCCCACACTGTTCCTTCCACTTCCCACCTGTTCCTTCACTTCCCACACTGTTCCTTCACTTCCCACTGTTCCTTCACTTCCCCACTGTACCTTCCCTTCCCCACCTGTTCCTTCCCTTCCTTCCCTTCCACACTGTTCTTCCATTTCCCACACTGTTCCTTCACTTCCCACACTGTACCTTCCTTCCCACTGTTCCTTCCCTTCCCACACTGTTCCTTCCCTTCCCACACTGTTCCTTCCTTACCACACTGTTCCTTCACTTCCCACATGGTTCCTTCCTTACCACACTGTTCCTTCCTTACTGTTCCTTCACTTCACATGTTCCTTCCTTCCCACACACTGTACCTTCCTTCCCACCTGTACCTTCCCCTTCCACTGTTCCTTCACTTCCCACACTGTTCCTTCCCTTCCCACACTGTTCCTTCACTTCACTCTCTTGTTATTGTTTTTCTTTGTTTAAATTTTTTTTTGTCTCTGCTATTATGTTGAGTGCTGCCCGTGTCTGTCTTTGTGTCTGTCTTTGTCTAGCCTACAGTACACACACACACACACACACACACACACACATAGACTAACACACACACACACACAACACAACACAACAACAATACTTCCTGCTCCACACCACACTTCCATTATCAGCTCGTCAGCAACACACACCTCCGCCAAGGTTTCAATTTACTAGTATAAGTTATTAATAAATATTCTATCAACTCTGTTCCAGACTGTGAGCAAAACAACTCAGTAATGAACTTTCGTAGCAAGTAATTACATTTCGTTAATATATAGTGTTGTTTTAAGGATCTTTCGTTAGCGTTTCGTTATAAGCTTCTATCGTTATTAAATTGTGTTGTTAACATTTTGTTAGGTTAGGTTAGGTTGAGTTAGGTTAGGTAAGCTAGTAAGGTGCTATATTTCAGGTGAATTACTATTTGTACAAGAGTAAACAGCGCTGACAGTTCTTTTAGAGAGTGTAAGTATAAAGCTTTGGTAACGAAGACAACAAACGAACGAACAGACAGACGACGAACGAACAGACAGACAACACGGCAGACAGACAGACGACAACGAACAGACGAACAGAACACTTGCCACCAGTACACGTCTCTCCAATACCGCCTCATATTCGTAAATTTCCCGGTACCAGACCAGCCTCCACCTCTTCCACTAAAATTATATCGGAGAGTGACATCCAGGGCCTTTGCGGCGCCCGCCAGGGTTATTGAACCGTGTCTTTCTTATCTGGTGGTGGTGCGGCAGGGTTCAGTTTACTCTCTTGGACGCGGTGGGTTCAGTTTACTCTCGTGGACGCGGTGGGTTCAGTATACTC
The DNA here is from genome assembly GCF_018991925.1 of Homarus americanus. NCBI lineage: Eukaryota > Metazoa > Arthropoda > Malacostraca > Decapoda > Nephropidae > Homarus > Homarus americanus. The sequence continues at coordinate 8,108,306 of NW_024749657.1, forward strand.
TAATGGCGCGGTGGGTTTGGTATACTCTAATGGCGCGGTGGGTTCAGTATTCTCTCGTGGACCTGGGCTCAGTATACTCTAATGGCGCGGTGGGCTCAGTATACTCCACGACACTTCAAAAACACAAAGACCGGCGTCGATACCCTATAACCGAGTATCATACGTAAAAAAATATAAAAAAATACCTCAAGGGAAGATAATTAGTCTCGTCCTTATTTAATTAACACAAAAATACTTAATTCCTACAATGAATAATTAGTTAAAAGTGATATATTAAAAGTGATATATATATAATTTTAAAGGTTTTCATACGCATGGAAAGACAAAGAGAAAAGGTTATTTAGGTTCGTATGATTCACTCTGAGGTTAATCTGCTCTATGGGTGGGAGTTGATGCATTGAGAATGGTGAACAATAATTTCTGGATCCACACTTAATTTAGGGGGAAGTGGGGGAGAATGGGGAGGTGGGAGGAAGGAGGTGGAAAGAGGAAGGGTATGGGGTGGAATGGGAGGGAGGAGAGGAGGCAGGAGGAGGGGTACAGGGAGGGGAGGAGGGAGATGGGAACGATGGGAAAGATAGAAGGGATGGGGAAGAGAGAGGAGGGGATAAGGGGAAGCAGAGGAGGAAAGAAAGGACAAAAGTGAAAGGTGTAATGGTGAGTGAAGGGAAGGGGGTGAAGGGAAGGGGGTGGGGAGGGGCAGAGGGAGGGGGTAAGAGGGGACAGGTGGTGACAGGAAAAATTCGACAAAATTACCGTGTTGAGGCAGGTCGACGACCCTCTACCAACTCATCCAAAACAATTGTCCCTTCATAAACCACTATGCCACCCTCCTAATTACACCCCCCAGGCAGCCCTCCCCACCTGGCACTCCTGGCACCATTAAAAATTATTCTACCTTTTGGCACCACATTCTTCTATCCATTGGCACCCCTGATGTCTCTCTTATACCTACACTCTGATATTCTTGAAACACTAACACATATATCAACAAGACTCTGATCCTTTGTAACACTGTGTTCTCTGACGTCACTAGACACTGTTCATTACTTTTTGGAACATTGTGTTGTCTCTTGGCTTCTTTAGCGCCATTATGATACGCCATTAGGAAGAGCCTTTGTCATTACCACTCTATAGTATCAATGGTGCTTTATATAACATGTTTTTAGACTATAGTGAAGGGGATTATTCAGGGTGCGGTGGCTGAGTGGATGCAACGCTCGTCTATTGTACTTAAGCTCGCTGGTTCGCTCCCCAGGCACCCTTTAGTTCACCCAGTTGTAAATGGTACTGTCTGACATTCGTTAATAACTCTCATAACACAGAAATACGCCTCCCCCAGACAAGTTAAGAGCACCTAACCTAATTTCACCAACTAACCTAACCTCCCATGGTAACCTTAGGGTGTTTAATCTTCAGGTAATCCAAGGTATATTAACCCCCCCCCCTTGGAAGCTCAACTATAAACAACCCAACAGAAAACGTCTAAAGGAAAACTCATTAACTATCCTTAACAACTAAACTGCACACGTACGTCGTCAAAGATCTCTGAACAAATAATTACCCAGTTGAACTAATTAATGAAATGTAATTCAATGTTTCTCTTAACTTGAATTTACCTTCATGGCGTCTGGAGTGGTTGAGATAAGGTAGGACTTCGTGGTTAGGACTTCGTGGTTAGGACTTCGTGGTTAGGACTTCGTGTTAGGACGTCGTGGTTAGGACTTCGTGGTTAGGACTTCGTAGTTAGGACGTCGTGGTTAGGACGTCGTGGTTAGGACGTCGGTTAGACGTCGGTTAGGATTCGTAGTTAGGACGTCGGTTAGGACGTCGTGGTTACCTGGAGCTTATTGACCGTCACACCAATGATTTCTAACGGCGCACACCCAACCCTATAAAGCTTTGTTGTTATTTGGTGGTACTTCGAGCCTAATGATCCCTCTTACCACAGTTCGAACACCCGATTGACACCCCGAAGCTTCAGTCCCTTGTTGTTTCGAGCTTTGTTTACCTACAAGAGAGCCCTCAGAATATATAGGTATAGAGCTTAATGAACCCGTGTACCCCATCAGGACGGACACGCACAGCACACACACGCACACACACACACACACACACACACACACACACACACACACACACACACACACACACACACACACACACACACACACACACACACACACACAGATAGTCTTTCCCTTGTTCTATTTACTTTCTGCTTGGGGACAAGTTTCCTTTTACTCCAACCATTACGACCTCCTCTCTCCTCCTCCTACCCTCCCACTCCTCCTCCCTACCCTCCTCCCTAACCTCTCTCTCTCTCTCCAGGTACTAATTGTCTCACGGTTGGCTGACTGACTGACTGGGAGACATAGGTGAGTGTTTGTCTACTCCACCTACTAACTGTGAGTGTGTGTGTGTGTGTGTGTGTGTCCGGCTACTCCTCGGAAGGATCAACTTCACCGACACTCCTCTTTAACTCAAAATATTTATATATCTTTTAAAATCCTGATGTTATGAAGTCATTGCACTTCCCCCAAATATACTTTATACATCCTAACAGTGAGAAAAAAAATGATATTCCGTTTTAAAATTAATCTAACAGAACTTGATAAATACGTAAACAAATAAATAAATAAAATCACTCACATGTATGTATGTATGTATGTATGTATGTATGTATGTATGTATGTATGTATACCATTCATAAAATTGTCACACCATATCCAAAAACCGTTGACGAAGAGAGACTAAGAAAAAGATGAAAGAAATACGATGTTTGGATATTTGGCAGACAATCAGACGAAGGTAAAGAAGGCGAGTGGTGAGTTGACAGAGGTCCTCCTAGGGTGTGACGCCTTGTGTGTTGTTGTTACTCTTCTTGGTTAACTCTTCTGCCGCCGTGTTTACTGTGGTCTCTCTCGATAGAGAGAATTTCAAACGTCGAAAAATATATACGTTAGATAATGTCACTTTAAACACAATAATAATAATAATAATAATAATAATAATAATAATAATAATAATAATAATAATAATAATAATAAACACTGAACAAGAAGGACGAAATCTTATCTCCCATATAACAAAAGAACATATATATATACATTTCACAATCTACAAACGTGACCTTAGGTACAAAATGAAGGCCTTGTATTCCACGTTGGCCGTTTTCTTTAACTCAAATATACGATTTCATTCAAGGAGTTGCTTTCCTAATTTGTGTGTCACCTACCTGCCCTCTGATAGAACACTGTATGACACATCCTCCACCAACTCTATACGGTGGAGGAGGCTGGAACACTACGAGTGGAGATACGATATGAGAAGCACTACTACAGGCACATAATGTAAGGTGAGAAACACTACTGAAGATACAATGATGAGAGATACTACACGACAGAGAGTGAGAAGTACAAGGTAAGAAACACTGCAAAAGAGAGAGAAATGTAAGGGATATAAGACGAGGCAGTAAGAAACACGAATGAGAAACACAAGATGGATTATGTTGCCGAAGACAGAACCATTGGAGGAGGGGAGGGGTGAGATAGAAAACTACAAAATACTCTACAAGACAAAATGATGAGAAACACCAAAGACGATAAGATCAAGAGCTATTTTGACGGAATGACGAGATACATTACAAAGACAAGATAAGAACACAAAATAACAACGAACAAATAAATAAACATTAAACACGTATTATCACCCAAGAACAACAGGGAGAAACAACATATAAAGAACTAAAACAACAAAGAAAATGCAAGAATAAGGAATCAATACAAGATGGTGAGAAACACTACTTTGGTCCGCGCGAGTTGCAAGGTGAAAGAGGAGAGCGCGTGTGTGTGTGCGTGTGTGTGTGTATATTGTTAGCTCGCAACTGTAGAGGCGTCTCCCTGTTGTTACTCTTGTCGTAGGAATAAAACTACGAGAAATAAACTAAATGAGAATAAATAACTGTAAATTGTAGATAAAGTACCATAGCAAAGAAAGAGAAAAATATGATAAATTAACAGGAATGAAAAAACACGACGAAGATTTCATTTTAACTTTGCAATCGGACAAGATACTATTGCACTAGTTGTAGAAAGTGTCAAAAGAATAATTAAATACAAACACTACTTTCTACAGTATAGACGAAATAAAGTCATGACACTTTTCACAGTATAGACGAAATAAAGTCATGACAACTAAATAAAACAAAGACGCAACGTATAATAAGTGGAATAACAAAACTATAAACGTCAAGATTTTAGAAACAAAAGCTAGTCAATTGGACACTGGCATGATAAAGAGTAACTTCGCTGCCTCTGTCCCTTTCCCACACACACACACACACACACACACACACACACACACACACATTAATAAAAACAGATACAGTAAGAATAAAAAGTATTATTTCTTATTTTATATATGCATCTAATTATATATTATATGTACACCATATTTTGTATGTATGTGTGTAGACATACACCAGGTGATCGTGACTGAAAATGTAAACATAAACATTACAATATGAGTGTAAACAAAGTGAGCAGCTGGTAAACATATGTAAACAATATTCTGTACTTATATCTACTACATAACTACCGAATGACTGTTTATTTTGTAGAGTTACTATCGAGTCTTAAAGGTGCCGTGGCTGAGTGGATAAAGCGTTCATTTCCTGTCCTAAGGGTAGCTGGTTCGATCCTGGGGCGTTCCAGGTCCACACAGCAGCACTGAATTGTTTTATGTGTGTGTGTGTGTGCGCGTGTGTGTGTGTGTGTGTGTGTGTGTATGTATGTATGTATGTATGTGTGTGTATGTGTGGCTCCTTTTCCCCAACACTAGGGCGCTCTCTCTCTCCCTCTCTCTCTTGCCCCATAATAACAGCCGCCGGCCCCCGCCCCTCCTCCCTTGCCCCGCCCTCATTCCCTGCCCCGCCCTCACTCCCCTGCCCCTCCTCCTGCCACCTCCCATCCCGCCCCACCTTACCCCGCCCCTCCTCCTGCCCGCCCCTCACTCCTTGCCCCACCCCTCCTTTCCTGCCCCACCCCTCACTCCCTTGCCCCACCCCTCACTCCTTGCCCCACCCCTCACTCCCTTGCCCACCCCTCCTCCCTTGCCCCCACCCCTCCTCCCTTGCCCACCCCCTCCCTTACCCAGCCCCGCCCATCGTATAATCTTCGTCGTCTGCAGGTTCTTTCTCTCTCTCCTTCTTCCTCTCCTGCCTCATGTCTACCATTATCTGCCCCTACTTCTATTCTCCTTTCTGATCTTCCCTTTTTGTTCTTTCATTTCTCCCTGTTCACCTTTTTTTACCCATCTCTTTCCTGTTCTCTTCTTATCGTGTCTCCTCTCCTTTCCTTCTCATTTCTTATTTCGTTCTATCCCTTCTTCTTCCTCTCCTTGTCTCCCTCTCTCTATCATTCGTGTTCTCGTCCCCTCTCCTTCTTTTCCTTTCTTTTCGTCTCTCGACCTCTCTCTCTCTCTCTCTCTCTCTCTCTCTCTCCCTCTCTCTCTCCCTCCCCTGCCACCACCTTCCCTCGATCTCCTGTTTGTCTCCTCTGCCTCCCCCTCTCTCCCTCCCTGCCTCCCTCTCCCCACCCTCCTGCCTCCCTCTCCACCCTCCCTGCCTCCCTCTCACCCCTCCTGCCTCCCTCTCCACCCCTCCCTACCTCCCCTCTCCCCCACCCCTCCTGCCTCCCTCTCACCCCTCCCTGCCTCCCTCCTCACCCCTCCCTGCCTCCCCTCTCCCTCACCTGCCTCCCTCTCACCCTCCCCACCTCCCCTCTCACCCCTCCTGCCTGCCCTCCCCTCACCCCTCCCCTGCCTCTCTCTCGCCCCTCCCCTGACCCTCCCTCTCCCCTCCCTGCCTCCCTCTCCCACCCTCCCTGCCTCCCTCTCACCCTCCCTGCCCCTCTCCCCTCCCTGTCTCCCTCTCCCCCTCCCCTGTCTCTCTCTCCCACCCTCCCCTGCCTCCTCTCACCCTCCGTGCTCCCTCTCCCCACCTCCTGCCTCCCTCTCCCCTCCTCCCTGCCTCCTCTCCACCCCTCCCTGCCTCCCTCTCCCCTCCCCTGCCTCCCTCTCACCCTCCCCTGCCTCCCTCCCTCACCTCCTGCCTCCCTCTCTCCCCTCCTGCCTCCCTCTCCCCCTCCCTGCCCCTCCCTCTCCCCACCCTCCCTGCCTCCCTCTCACCCTCCCCTGCCTCCTCTCACCCTCCTGCCTCCCTCCTCACCCTCCCTTGCCTCCCTCTCCTATCCCCTCTCACCCCTCCTCCCCTCCACCCTCCCCCTCCCCTCCTCACTCCTCTCTCACCTCCCTGACCCTCCTCTCACCCCCTCCCTGCCTCCTCCTCACCCCTCCTGCCCTCCTCACCCTCCTGACCTCTCATCACCCGACACGTAAACACACATCAGGATCAGTGATCGAGTCAGACATGTCATTCCCTCTTCACTAATGTCCTTGGATGATACCTATTTCCTCCCCTTCTCTTCTTCCTCTTCCATATTTCTCTCTCTCCTCTTCTTTCGTCATTCTATATTCCTCTCTTCTTCCTTCCACGTTTCTCTCTCTTCTTCTCCTTCTCATTCTACCCCCCCCCTCCTCTTTCCTCATTTATATTCCTCTTCTTCCCTCTTCCATATTTCTCTCTCTTGTCCTTCCCTCGTCCTCCATTCCATTCTTTCACTCTCCTTCCTTTTACTATTCCTCTCTCCTCTTTCCCCATTCTCTCTCTCCCCCTGTTACCTTATTTCCCTTTCTCTGCCTACTAATTTTCCTCCTCCTCCTCTCCTCTCTCTTTCCTTCTATTCCTCTCTCTCTCTCCTCCACCTCTACACTTCATTCTAACCTAATTATCTTCTGTGTCATTTCCCCCATACTTATTTTCCCTCACATTATCTTCATATTCACCCTATTTTTTCCTCAATTCTTCATCTCTCTCAACGTTCTCAACCTCTCTCCACTCACCTCCTCTCCCACTACCCCACCCTCTCACCCACCTCCTCTTCACTTGTCTCTGACAGGCCGGACACTACTGGACGCTCACTTCCGTTCATTTGGGAGCACCTATCGACCTCCTCCTCACTCTCCCCCCTCTCCTCCCCTTCACCACTCCCCCCTCCCACACACACACACACCCCTCCTCCTTATCTCTCACCCTTCCCTCTCTCTTACAATCCTCCCTCCTCTCGAATCTGTAACATAGAGAGTTGAACGCCAAAGTTGAACACCAAAGTTGAACACCAAAGTTGAACGCCAAAGTTGAACGCCAAACACCAATGCCAACGTTCATTACTCCACATCGACAAAACACGATTAATTAAGACTCCTTTACATAAACAATAATCAACGAATAATCCATACCTGCAACAACTTCGCGTCCAATAATAGTTCATCAGAGCCGTAACAACCACAGACCCAATACTATTGCACTAACACACACACACACACACACACACACACACACTAAGATAAACAAGACATACACCTGCATTATCCGACCATACAGGTAACTCAGGTCAATACAGGTAAGGGAGATAATATAATATAAATACAACATTTTCCCTACGATAACTACAATAACAAGGAAAGACTTTATGACCATATACTTCCAAACTTACTATTGTACTACAGTCGAAATTAAGAGTCTGGGATGTGTGTGTGTGTGTGTGTGTGTGTGTGTGTGTGTGTGTGTGTGTGTGGGGGGGTATGAGTATGTGTGTGGGGAAGACGTGTTTGGAGGGACGTGTGGGGAGTGTGGGGGAGGGAGGTGTGGGGGGAGGGGGGAGGTGTGTGGGGGAGGTGGGGAGGTGTGGGGAGGTGGGGGGAGGTGTGTGTGTGTGTGTGTGTGTGTGTGTGTGTGTGTGTGAGGGCGGGGGCTGGAAGTATTAATCCCGAACGAGATGGATATTTGATATGGACTAATCAGGTGACGTCTGAGGAAGGACACGTCTGATCTGGAATTCATTTTCTCTGATGCGAGAGGAGGGAGGGAGGAGGAAAGGACGGGAGGGGACGGGAGGAAAGCACGGGAGGACAGGAGGAAAGGACGGAGGAGGGGAAGGGTGGGAGGGAGGGAGGGAGGCAGGGAGGAAGGGAGGGAGAGGGAGGGAGGAGGCAGGAGGAAGGGAGAGGGAGGAGGAGGAGGGAAGAGAGGAGGGAGGGAGGGAGGAGGAAGCAAATGAAGAAGAGAGGAGGAGGGAGGCGTAGAGGGGACGGGAGGAAGGGAAGAGTGGAAAGGAGAGAGAGAAGTAGAGGGGAAGGTAAGGAAAGAGGGAGGGGGAGGTAAGGAGGAAGACAGAAGGAGATAAAGAGGAGAATTGATAACACGTACACATCACCACAGTCACTATCACAATCCCTCTCATGCCCTCCCTCCTAACTCCTTCTCCTCCCCTTCCTTCTCTTCTCCTCCCCTTCCTTCTCCTCTCCCCCCCTCTCTCCTCCTCCTCCCCTTCCCCCACTCCTCCAGGGTCACTGCTAACATATTATTGCTTGTCCATTATTAATATTAATCTCGTCCCACTGGCCATCGTTCACACACATGTTGGTCCCTCCGGGCGAGACAGCTCCTGAAGGCTCCTACTGACGGTGCGGGAACGACAGAACCTCCATCAAATCAACTTCACCTACACGACATAAATATAGCGACCAAAATACGACGTCAAAATTAAACTAATACTAAATGAAAATACCTGGGGTTTTTTTAGGAGCATCTAACACCAGGTAACTCATATCTGGTTGTAAATTATCCCTCGAGACGACAGGTAGAGGATCAGTGTAATTACGACGCCATATTGACAGGTATACACTCTGGACGTCTCTCTAGTTATGGGGGAGGGAGGGGAGAGGAAGGGGGAGGGGGGGGAGAGGGGAATATTTAACGCAGAAGGCTTATTAGATCCTTATTAACTCAAGCGTGGAGATACCTCGAGGGTGACGTCAAAGTCAGGTAAGGAACCCCTCAGCCCCGCCAGTATACCTGAAGGCTTATTAATGCTCGACGCTAATTGGTCTAAATGGTAATGAGGACAAGGAACAAGGTGGGGTGGGGTGCAGTCGGTGTGGTGTGGCTCTGTGTGTGTGTCGGAGTATTAGTGTGGCTGTGTGTGTGTCGGAGTATTAGTGTGGCTGTGTGTGTGTCGGAGTATTAGTGTGGCTGTGTGTGTGTCGGAGTATTAGTGTGGCTGTGTGTGTGTCGGAGCATATTAGTGTGGCTGTGTGTGTGTGTTTGGAGTATTAGTGTATGTGTGTGTGTGTCGGGAGTATTAGTGTGCTGTGTGTGTGTGTACTGGAGTATTAGTGTGGGCTGTGTGTGTGTCGGAGCATTAGTGTGGCTGTGTGTGTGTCGGAGTATTAGTGTGGCTGTGTGTGTGTGTGTCGGAGTATTAGTGTGGCTGTGTGTGTAAGTCGGAGGTGTGGCTGTGTGTGTGTCGGAGCATTAGTGTGGCTGTGTGTGTGTCGGAGTATTAGTGTGGCTGTGTGTTGTTGTAATAGTGTGGCTTTATGTATATACTTGTGAGTATATACGCTACCTGGGGGTGGGGTTAGGTTAGGTTAATCATCAGGTAAAGAAAGCTTGGGTGTCTATACTTCATGTGATACCATTAACTGGAACAATATCCTCCTCCCCGGGTCACAGCTCGCCCCTCTTCTGGCCAGTGTAAACGAATGAACACACACTGAGGAGGAACGCCCTGTGGAAGTTAGGGAGGGTGAGAGGAGAAGAGACGAGGAGGAAGGGAAGAAGAAGAAGGGAGAGGAAGGGGAAGAGTAAAGGAAGGAGAGGGTGCAGGAGAAGGGCGATTATGTTTATTTTAGGTTCGTGGATACTCAGTGAAGCACAGGAGGGGTAAACACGAGGGTCCACACGTCTTATTTAGGTCTTGTGGAAGTTTCTAAAAAAATCCACCAGATGTCAGGTCATGGCAGACAACGAGACTAAATTAAGTTAAATAAATTGTGTCCCAAGAGAAAACTCACGCGTATATAATAATAATAATAATAATAATAATAATAATAATAATAATAATAATAATAATAACAATAATAAACACATTAAAACACTGCCCAAGGTTACAGCATCAACAAGCTCATCTAACTTCCCACAAGACACGAAGATAAATATCCTCAGGTACAGTAAGGTACTTAACACACCGGGTACTTAACACAGGGTACTTAACACACAGGGTACTTAACACGGGGTACTTAACACACAGGGTACTTAACACTGGGTACTTAACACACAGGATACTTAACACGGGGTACTTAACACGGGGTACTTAACACACAGGGGACTTAACACACAGGGTACTTAACACGGGGTACTTAACACACGGGGTACTTAACACATGGAGTACTTAACACACAGGTGAGAGGCAGGTAAGAGGCGTCAACACGTACCTGAGGGAGAGAAAAACACACCTGTTAGTCACCTGAACACAACCATTGAGAAGTTGGTCTGGTTTCATTGTAAACCTGTACTGTACTAACCTAACCTAATGCTAAACAGTTCTAACCTAACCTAACCTAATGCTAAACAGTTCTAACCTAACCTAACCTTTTTTTTGGTATTTGCTGAAAACCAAGAAGAAATTTTGTACTGTTTCTTCTTTCATCTCTCTCTTCATCCATTTTTATCTCCCTCCCATCCCTCTCTCTCTCCCTCCCTCTCATCTCTCCCTCTCATCCCTCCCTCTCTCCCTCACATCACCACCGTTACCACACACAACACAGCCAACAGCTCGTCAAGGTGCCGTCAACTCCGCCATCACGCCACAAATCTTCAAATATTCGTAGGCTAAAACGCTCCCCTTATCTGGCTACACGAGAGAATGTATCTACAGTAAAACCTCTATTTAGCGGATTATGCAGAGATGAAAGTCCGCTTAATTGAGGCTCCACTAGATATTAAAGTCCGTTAAATCGAGGCTCCACTAGATATGAAAGTCCGTTAAATCGAGGCTCCACTAGATATGAAAGTCCGTTATATCAGGGGTCCACTAGATATGATACCTCAATCTAACGGACTACAGAGATGAAAATCCGTTATATCAAGGCTCCATTAGATATGAAGACCCCCATCTAACGGACTATATAGAGAAAGAAATCCGCTATATGGAGCAAGAAGTCCGGTATATGAAGAAAGAAGACCGCTATATGGAGCTTTCACTGTAGTTATTGCCGTCACTCGATTCAATTTCACTGTTTGTTGGTAAAGTAGTCCACAAAAATCCGGACAGAGGTCACTGAACTCACCCCAAATAACCTTCACTAAAATGCCACTGTTGTAAATGTCGCCAGTGGGAACATTGTAAAACTGAACCTAATCGATAAACACAGAAGGTAAAAAAAAATAAACAATGAAGTGATGAAAATATGTATGAAAAATGTATAAATTATTTACATACATCTGAAGTTTAACGATTGGTTAATGAATAGAGACACCCCAAGTTTATTTCACATGTAAACCAATCAATGTACACACACACACACACACACACACACACACACACACACGTCCATAGCCACACACACGAGGTTCAAAGTGCAGTCACTATCAATGCCTTATGAAGAAACTTGAAGACAAAAGTTTCCATCAATTTATGCAAAATATTCATCGACTCTCCCCTCAAAAACTTTCGTGAACTTTACAGAAATAATGATTAACCGCAGGCAAGATATTTTGGTTAACCGCAGGCAAGATATTTTGGTTAACCACTGTCTTAAATGCAATGTGTGTGTGTGTGTGTGTGTTACGTAGATAAGTGAAGGTGGGTGGGTGGCGAGGTGAATGATAAGGTGAATGACGAGGTGAATGACGAGCTGGGTGGCGAGGCGAGTGGCGAAGTAAATGGCGAGGTAAATGACGAGCTGGGTGGAGAAGTGGCGAGGGAAGTCATGGGACAAACAGTACACGCACATACACTGAAGCCATCATCTATACACCAGGACACAGACATACACACATACACACATACACACATACATACACCCAGAGAGAGAGAGAGAGAGAGAGAGAGAGAGAGAGAGAGAGAGAGAGAGAGAGAGAGAGAGAGAGAGAGAGAGAGAGAGAGAGAGAGAGAGAGATATGCCTCATCAAACTTCTCCCTTAGGGATTTGACAAACATCAGTACTGACCTGCAAGGGAGCTGAGCCATAACCCGTAGTTAATAATGTAGGGTAGACACTGTAAGTTACATCATGGGGGGCTTTGTTATTACTTTCAAACGACGCTATTGAACTCTCAATCCTTGTATTAATTATTATACCAGAAGCTATATACAGGAGGAAGGAAGAGGAGGAGGAGGAGGAGGAGGGAGGAGGAGGAGGAGGAGGAGGGGAGGAGGAGGAGGAGAAGGAGGAGGGAGGAGGAGGAGGAGGAGGAGGAGGAGGAAGGAGAGAAACAGGAAGAAGAATAAGAAGATGAAGAAAGAAAGAAAGAAAGAAAAGAAAGGGAGGTGAGGGAGGACAGAGAGAGGGGGGGGGTGAGGGGAGGAGAGAGAGAGGGAGAGAGAGAGGGGGGAGGTGAGGGAGAGCGAGAGGGAGGTAAGGAGAGAGACAGGGAGGTGAGGAGAAAGAGAGGGAGGTAAGGAGAGAGGAGGTGGAGGGAGGAGGTGAGGGAAAGAGAAGGGGAGGAGAGAGAGGGAGGGAGGGAGACAGGGAGGTGAGGAGAGAGAGAGAGGGGAGGTGAGGGAGTGAGTTAAGAGAACGAGGGAGGTAAAGAAAGAGAAGCCTGGATTAAGATGGTCGATATCCCAGGCTCCTGTTAGGCGTTCTTCAGTGTTGCCAGAACCGCTTTATCCCCACCCCCCCTTTAAGTCTCACCCAACCCAACCTAACCTAACCAAACATAACCCAACCTAACCTAACCTAACCAAACATAACCCAACCCAACCAAACCAAACATAACCCAACCTAACCTAACCTAACCAAACATAACCAAACCTAACCTAACCCCTCAAGTATAATCTAAATTGACCTAAACTAACCCAACCCAACTTAACCTAACCCAACCCAACTTAACCTAACCTAACCCAACTTAACCTCCAGGTAGTACTGTAGGGTGTTTAAGCATCAGGTGAGTTAAATTAGGGGCGGGGGGGGAAGCCAATTCAGGTGATCCCACTTAAAAGATATATAATGAGTCTAATATGTTAATGAGTATAGTCCAGTGGTTCTGACAATTACGTAGTTAACATATGATTCAATTATACCATAATGCAGTTACAGGTGTGGGGTGGAGGTAGGGTGAGTGTGGTGAGGAAGTGTGGTGAGGGAAGTGTGGTGTGGTGAGGGAAGTGTAGTGTGGTGAGGGAAGTGTGGTGAGTGTGGTGAGTGAGGGAAGTGTAGTGTGGTGAGGGAAGTGTTGTGTGGTGAGTGTGGTGAGGGAAGTGTGGTGAGGTAAGTATGAACATTATCATAATGGCTCTTCTAGTAGGTAATAAGTCTATCTTTATTTACATTATATCATTAATTAGCTGTTATGTCAGGTGTGTTTATATGAAGATGTATATAATATAGTTGTTATTATATATCTAGACTAATCCCCCAGGCTAATCCCCAAAGCTAATCCTCGAAGCTAATCCCCTAAGCTAATCCTCTAGGCTAATCCCCTAAGCTAATCCTCTAGGCTAATCCTCTAAAGTAATCCCTAAGTTAATCCCCTCGGCTTTGTTAGCCAGGGTTACCTAAAACGTAAAATCCACGCGCTTACGGGTATAGTGTGTTCAGTGTTTATTGATTAGGTTAGGTTATGTAATGTTAAGTTTACGTTAGAATTAGATTAGGTTATGTTAGGTTAGGTTAGGTTAGGTTAGAATTAGGTTAGGTTAGGTTAGATTTACTCGTCTGGGCTGAAATTATCGAAAAACCACAAGAATATTTCAAAACCAGTTAAAAGGTCAATTGGCGTCCCAGTGAAAACAGACGAATGAATGATCAGAAGAATGAACGAACCAATAAGCAGACGAGTAACGTATACGACACACAAATAAGAGGCAAGTGATTGGTAGAGCAAATGACGTCACAGATTCAATGACCAATCAGCACATAATATGCCTTCGTACGTCACTTCCGGTTTAACAAATGATAAAAACAACAAGCTACCATGAGCGATTTTGTTAGATTTTAGCTCCTGATATTTACTAACAAGGAGAAAGTTGACTGAAAGGTTAAAAGGAAGTAGTCGATAATATAAACATTAACAGTGACGTCATAGAAAGAGTGATGAGTCGTAAGGAGGCGAAGTTGTGTAGAAAATATAACATCAAAAAGTTTATTCTTGAACAACTTTTATCTTCAACGACGGAGAGAGAGAGAGAGAGAGAGAGAGAGAGAGAGAGAGAATTGTAAATAATGATGTGACAAAAACAACATCTCACTGTTTATAATCTTGAACAATATAAACATTTCAATTCTTCATAAATCCTGTTGTCATCTACAGCCAGTTTATGTCATCATTATGTTTTTGTCGTCACAGTAAACACCCGTACAACTCACGTCCCACACCGCTACCTACTGCTACTTCTGCTGCTGGTGGGGGTGGTGGGGGTGGCTGGTGGTGGTGGGGGTCTATGTGGGTGGCTCGTGTTGGTGGGTAGAGTTCATGGGTAGCTAGTGGTGGTGGTGGTGGGGTCATGTGGTGTGGTGGTGGTGAGTCATGGTGTGGTCTGGGGTCATGTGGGTGGCTGGTGGTGGTGGGGAGTCTGTAGATATTTGGTGGCTGGTGGGGTGCAGGGGTCATCTTTGGTGGTGGTGTTGGCCGCTCCTGCACGCACAGCTTTGATTGCCGCAGTTGTTGTGCTCTGGTAATAAAGGAGTGGTCCAGTGATGGTTGTTGGTACTATTACAGCGGGTCAGATTGCTGTTATGGCTGTACTGGTGCCCATCAGCTCACCAGTCTTTTTCGCTATTGTTCCTACTGGTGCATCTGTTGTTGCTACTTGGTGCAACATGTGTCACGACTGCTGCACGTATTATGCTCTCGACCTTGTGGTGGTGGTGGTGGTGGAGTGGTAATGGTGGAGTAGTAATGGTGGAGTGAGGTGGTGGCAATGGCAGTGTTGGAGGTGGCAGTGGTGATGGTACACTTATGTCTCTGTTTTTTCTTCCTGCACACACACACACACGTCACATGCTAATAACATTTCCTCTCACCCCAAAAAGTCGTCGAGGCACAACACCCAAGTACACCTATGCATCTAACATGGAGACCAGGCCAAGCAATCCCAATTTCTCTTTCCGTACCTCCTCATATAATCCCAGGGCCGTCAGGGGGTAATGTGGATACAGCGCAATGAAGAACAAGCCTTGGGTACACCTGGCCTAAGGGTGTAGAGTGTGATTGGAAAAGTTTGGCGACCAGGGCACCCCGAGTTCGCCCAGCTGTGAATGAAACCCAAAGTTTAAAGTTGGAGACGTGAAGGTGGTAGACTGCAGTGCTGGTCAGGTTAGCCCCTTGTGTACCGAAGGCTTAGTAAACAGTGTACTTTACTATCTCTAACGAGTCGCTAATCCTATAAGACCCACTTTCACATATGACTTGACATGATCACAGAGGAGGTCAGGTCACGATGGTTCTTGTCGTACAGCACCAAAGTCGTCATCGATTTAGTTTTGACCAGGTAGAGTGGGGTCAGCTGCGTGAGGCTCGCCAATTAACTTTTCAGTTTCGTGACCACCACAACTTGTACCTGTTGTCTCCTCTTGTGCTCTACTTCCTGTACCATGCTTTATTTGTTATACTTCCTTTACTGTGTTGAGTCCTATTAACTGAGTAAGCCGAGTCTTCGCTGTATATCCAGTTATTTATCCGTGTACACTGCTTTATATGTATGTATGTTGGTCAGACATGGTGTACACATAGTTAAGACATGCATCAATACATTACTGACGGTACAGAAACAGACATAGACACAGACATTCTAATATCTAACAAATTCCCCTTTAGGTTGAGAAAAAACAAACTTCCTTAACAAGCACTTGGTCATTATGACGTCAAGGCTCGGTTTCAAAAATATCCGTGAAGTCGCCCAGACAAGGAAGTAAATAAGGAGGAAAATAAAAAAAATAAGAGAAATAACCACTAATTATCCCCTTATTGGACCTCGTATCCTCGTGACACGGGCTTCACGGGGCACCTGGATACGAAATTACCTCAGGGCATCACCAACACATAATCACCACTCACAAACAACAGAACTAACGACCAGAATAAAGCACAAAGCGTTAATAGAAGTTGTGAGCACCATCTAGAGAGAGTTAACAGAAGCAGAATGTACTAGCGAGCTGCGTTGACTATTACCAGCTGAAGAAAAAACCCTGGAATGTCGAACCTCAGAAGCTATTAATGTTGGAGGAGCAGTGTTGGTCAGGAAAGACAAACATCCGGGGTGGCAACACTGAGAGAGGACTAGTGGGGTGAAGAGGGGTATTTGGTGGATAGGTAAATATTAGCGGAAGGTTTATTTTTCAAGTAGGAATATTTTGGCGGAGAGAGTGCGTCTTAATGCAGACTTATATATGGATACATTTATTTTGGCGGATATATTGGCGAATAGTTTTATTTTGGCGATCATCGTAAATGCCTTGGATTAATACTATTTTGGTAGTTGGAACATTTCAATGGAGGGAATATATTGGTGGGTGTGTGCGTGTGGGTGTGTGTGTGTGTGGGTGTGTGGGTGTGTGTGTGGGTGTGTGTGTGTGGGTGTGTGGGGGGGGGGGGTGTGTGTGTGTGTGTGTGTGTGTGTGTGTGTGTGTGTGTGTGTGTGTGTGTGTGGGGGAATTGTGTGTGTGTGTGTGTGGGTGTGTGTATGTGGGTTAATGTAAGTAAGAACACAGAGTTGGAGGGATAGAGGGAAGGAGGTAGGGTGAGATAAAGGGAGGAAGAAAGGGCAGATCAACGTCTCGGAATATTACCATTCAACCCAGAGAACGGAGTAACCTAACCTAACCCAACCCAAGTTTTATGGAATATTTGAGAACTTGTGAGACATTTTCAAGACTTAAGAGCCAGAAACGCAAGGAGGACAGATGCTAGTGGCTCCTGGTGGCTCCTGGTGACCTCTTGTGGCCTTCAAAACCTCGGGTCACGGCTTCGAGAACCAGTTATGGGTCGGGTTTAATGGTCGACACAGGTTTATTGACGTAGTTTGGTTGAGTTTTATAAAGGTTTCAAAACTTTGGTAGTCTTATGTCCTATAATAACTGAATTTTAAGTAGGTTTTTTCTTTTCTAAATGATTTTATTACTCACCTGAAGCTTAGACACCCTAGTTTAATCAATTGAAGGTGTATTGATTAACTGCTACGAAGGTTAGGTTAGGTTAGAGCTGTTTAGCGTTAGGTTAGGTTAGAGCTGTTTAGCGTTAGGTTAGGTTAGAGCTGTTAATATGCAGTTAAAAATAAACTAGGGTGTCTAAACTTCATGTGATGGAATACAAAACAAATTTTAACTCAACAAAATAACTTATGGTAAAAAATAAAATAAAATTCAGTTTATTTTATGACAAATAAATTCTTTTCAGTCATGAGAAATAATCAAGAACAAAGACTAACACAGGTACAACCACCTTCACAATGTTAATAAATCTTGTTAACTAATTCATAACTTTTTTCAAACAATATAAGTTTTGTGAGGAAATAAAATACTCTTCTTGGCAACCATCAGACAGACAGACAGACAGACAGACAGACACACAGACAGACACACACACACACACACACACACACTGGTGACTTGGTTATATACATGTATCAGGTGTAAATATAAGACGTATAATACAAACACAATAAAAATATCCACAAAAATAGAGTAGACGAGGAGAGGAGGAGGAGAGCAGAAGTAGGAGGCACCATATCGTACATTGCACCATTTCTTCCACCTCACCTCCGAGATCGTACTATATGTTCTACTATATTGACGTACCCAGTGTGTATAGTCGTGCGAGAAGAGGGACGCCTGGTTGTTTACAGTGGACCTATACATAGCCGGTAAATATACGACCCTTCTGCTCCGTAAAATTCCTGATAAATACGCAATACAACGATATAAATTGTGATGAAGAGGGAAAGGTAAACAACACTATACTTTGTTGATAAAATAATAAGTAAGTTTTGGGTTTTGTTTTGAGATGTAATTGTCGAGGGATGTGTTGAAGACTACAGAAAAAATAAAATTCTTCAGCACAGCACAGCACAGCACAGCACAGCACAGCACAGCACACTACACCCACACCCACACACACACACCAACTAAATTTCCTCAATCTTTCTTTTCTATATAGAAGATCAGTTTGGGGCTTTTGGATTTAACAAGTGATCTTTGTTTTCTCAGGGCTCCAAGGATGGTCTCAGGGCTCAGTATGATTCTTTTGTAGTTTGGTTCCTCTAGGAGCTTTTAGGCCCAGGATACGAGTCTATCCTTGTAGATTCGTGGACTCAGGGAATTTTAGGCTCACGGACTCACAGGTTCACGGAATCTCAGGCTCACGGACTCTCAGGCTCACGGACTCTCAGGCTCATGGACTCTCAGGCTCACGGACTCTCAGGCTCACGGAATCTCAGGCTCACGGACTCTCAGGCTCACGGACTCTCAGGCTCACGGACTCTCAGGCTCACGGACTCTCAGGCTCACGGACTCTCAGGCTCACGGACTCGCCTCCTCCCAGGGACCACTCTGCTAACGTGACTGTTAAGAGCTCTCTTCCTTTTGTGTAATCAAAGTCAGCTCAGCTAGGGTTAATTAAGGCCCTGGGATCGGTCAAACGAGGTCAGGTCAGGCTAGTAAAGGTTCGAGTAATGAAAGTTCGAGTTTATTCAAAGCTTGAGCACGAGAACCCAGGTCAAGAGATAATAGGGTCATGCAATGAAGTCAGGTCACGAGATGACGACCTTATCTTGTTCAGAGGAGGACGGCCAGGATGTTAGGTTAAGGAACGAGGGTATTACGTCACTCAGAGGAGGAGGAGGAGGACGGAACAAGTAAGGTCAAGGAAGAACGACCTTGTTTCCTTCTGAGGGAGATGAGTGAAGGTTAAGACACGACCAGATGACCTGATCTTATTTTCAGGAGGAGATAATGAATTCTGTTTTCATCGCGTTGATATGATAACCTGTCACATGAGGTCACATTACCCCCGTGAGGCAGGTAACAAGGAGTAGTAATCAACACTCACCTAACCTAACCTAACCTAACCTCAGCTCTCAAGTCAAGAAAATTGAACTTGATAATTGAGGCGACATAATGGATGCAATTTATTGAACTTTTTGGTGGTGCTCTGATATCGCTGGCCTACCCCCCCCCAACCCCAAAGAAAACAGAGATGCTTCCCCCGAAAAAAAAAGAAAAAGAAAAAAGAGAGTAAAAGCCAGAGATCACTTCCCTAAAAAAAGACAGAAAAGAGAAAGCAAAAAAGCTCCCCAAAAAAGCCAGATCGCTGCCCTAAAAACAAAAGATCATGGTTTACAAGGCTGACCGCTGACCACCACAGAAAAGGTCACCTCAACTAAAAAAAAATTCACATTTTTTTTTATCCATTACTAAAGAGTCTTCGGGTAGTTCAGATGAGTGTATGTCAGGTCCTCCCACTCTCCCTCGCCCTCTCACTCTCCCTCGCCCTCTCACTCTCCCTCGCCCTCTCACTCTCGTTCCCAGTAAACCCAGCATAGGCTAATGGAGAGTGAGACACCCAAATCTATCTCACTTACACCTCCCCTTTCTCTAATTGTCTCTCACTCCTACTCTCCCTCACTCTCCGACTCTCCCTCACTCTCCTACTCTCCCTCACTCTCTTACTCTCCCTCACTCTCCTTCTCTCCCTCACTGTTCTCTCTTTACCTCCCTTATCTCCTACTTGTCTCCCACTCTCTCTCCTTCTTCCACTCCCTAATCCCTCTCCTACGACCTCTCACACCCCAATCCCTCTCACACCTCCCTCTCACATATCCCCACCCCTCCCACTCAGTCGCCGCTGTACATCTTACCCAGAAAGTAATTTGCATATCCCCGCCCACTCGTGCGTACGTGTGAAAGGGAAGTAGGTCATGGTAGTGGCGGTTACAGTGATTAAGTGAGGGGAGTGTCGTGTTAGGAGGGAAGTGTCGTGCAAGTAGCTAAGTGGGGGTAAGTGACGTGTTAGTAGCTAAGTGGGGGGAAGTGACGTGTTAGGAGGGAAGTGTCGTGCTAGTAGCTAAGTGAGGAAAGTGTCGTGTTAGTAGTTTAGTTAGGGAAGCAGTCCACTTAGAGAGAGAGAGAGAGAGAGAGAGAGAGAGATAAAAAACTCACACATATCAACAAGAAATATCAATAAACACATTTAACAAAGAAAATAAACAACAATAAGAAAAATAAACACTAAGAAAAGTAAACAAAAGATATGAACCAGAAGGCAAACAAAATCCAAGATGGAAACAACGGAAGAAAAAGAAAAGTTCGAGAGAAGAAAAAGGCCTCAGTAAAAGTTCTAAACCTGAAGATTAGAAAGTTTGAACCACAGACTAGAAAGTTTCAAAAGTAAGATCTAGGTATATAGAACCAGAGGTGAAGGGGGGGGGGGATAGAGAAGAAGAATCCAATACAGATTTCTAGTCAGATTTTGTATTGAACAGATTTCGATTTAAGTTTGTTTTTGTTGGGAAAGATCCAGTAAAAAAAAAATCTGTTAAGAAAATCGGGTAATTCGTTAATGGATATTCAGATTTCAATTAACAGATTTTTAGAACAGATTTAAGAGTAGATTACAGGGAAGTAGGTTTGCAATATCATTATTCCTTATCATCTTTCAATTCGTCTTTATAACTTGATATCAACTTCATCTAACGAACTATATAGAGATGAAAGTCCATTATATCGAGGATCCGTTAGATGCGAAACCCCGTCCATCTAACGGATTATATGGGGAGAGGTGTCCGTTATATGGGTATAGGTGTCCGTTATATGGGGAGAGGTGTCCGTTATATGGGGAGGTGTGTCCGTTATATGGGGAGAGGTGTCCGTTATATATGGGGATAGGTGTCCGTTATATGGGGAGAGGTGTCCGTTATATGGGTATAGGTGTCCGTTATATGGGGAGAGGTGTCCGTTATATAGAGGTTTTACTGTATCTGTATATCGCGAGTTATCTGCCAGCTAACTTAACGGACTGACACGAATGATAATAAGAAAAACAGCATCTGCCATATCACACACACACACACACACACACACACACACACACACACACACACACACACACACACACACCAAGAAGCTAACAACCGCGAACTACCATTAGAGGAGAGAGACTGGCCGGACCAACATACTCACTGGTGCCTGATACAACACACAGTCCGGTTTTCTGTTGCGGGAAAATCGGTTAAAACTTTGTAAATTTTGCTTCAACTCAGCCCAACTTTCTCAGCCCGGCGAAAAATGAGACACATACCTCACCTTGGTAGAGAATGAGACACACCCCTCAGCCGGGCGCAGAATGAGACACATTCCTCAGCTTGGTACAGAATGAGACACATTCCACAGTGAGAGGAGTTTGAGGGCAAGAAGGGACCAATTACCTCGAAAAAGCAACTTGTTCAATACAGACATGAACAAGGGTGGGTCAGGGTAAAGGTCGGGGTGGGCAGTAGGTCGGGGTGTAAGGTAGGTCGGGGTGTGTAAGGGTAGGTCGGGGTGTAAGGGTAAGTCGGGGGTGTCAGGTAGGTCAGTGTAAGGGTAGGTCGGGGTGTATGGGTAGGTCGGGGTAAGGGTAGGTCGGGGTGTAAGGGTAGGTCGGGTGTAAGGGTGAGGTCAGTGTAAGGGTAAGTCGGGGTGTAAGTGGTGTCGGGGTGTAAGGGTAGGTCGGGTGTAAGGGTAAGTCGGGGTGTAAGGGTAGGTCGGGGTGTAAGGGTAAGTCGGGGTGTAAGGGTAAGTCGGGGTGTCAGAGAGAGAGAGAGAGAGAGAGAGAGAGAGAGAGAGACCTCACAACAACAATCAGACAATGCACAAAACAAAACACACACACACACACACACAAACACACATCACTCACACACACACACAAAACACCAGCACAACAACATTATTGGCGCGCATCACACCATAACACCCCCAGACCTCATTCAAGAGGTTCCAAATCTCAATAAAAGTTGGACGAAAACCACTTTAGAATACTCCCCAACTTCTTTTGTTTGGTGAAAGATGAACCTTCTGCAGTCAGGGAGTTTTGGGGGGAAAAAGTTGTGCATTGTGAGATATGAAAGTGTTGGATTATATGTCATTGGGTAGAGAGTTTCCTTAAGCAGTTAATTATAGTTTCTGATTTGTTTTGATGTAGGTTAGGTTGGGTTTGGTTGGGTTAGGTTAGGTTAGGGTTGGGTTAGGTTAGGGCTAGGTTGGGTTAGGTTAGGTTAGGTGAATGTTGTTTATGATGAGAGTAAATATCTGTTGTTCTATTGGTGGTATAATTACGTCTGCACACACACACACACACACACACACACACACGAGTTGCCAGCAAGAGTCCCACGGCTGGTCAGTTAGTAGCCTCCCCTCCCCCTCCACCTGACCTACATAAACAATGGTACCAAACTTTACAGCCAGAGGTTGTGACTGGCAGTAGAGAGCGGTGTAGGTCATAGTGTTTCCTTGTGTATCATAGTCTTCTGTGTGATGTAGCCATATTGTACCTTACCGGGATATTCTCACATCTTCACTACATATACTGTGAGTTGGTCATCGTCATACTTAGGAATAACGTAATTGAAAATCTCGTGCATATAAAACTCGTTCCTGGATCTTCAAACATGTTATTATTCCCTTAAATATCTCAATATTCGTAATGTGGTTAGTAAACATCACAAGGCGGGTAACCTAACCTAACCTAACCTAACCCACCAGTATCTGCAGCAGGTTGGGGGGGGGAAGCTTCTTGTCGTGGTGTGAAGTCAAGGTCTCTCAGTAAAATATGATTCAATACATTGTACAAGCGAGTCACGCAACACCGCCATGTTCCTGTGTGTTCACCCGTTCATTTTAGAATTAGTTAAAGATTCTCATTATATCTTCATTTATTTATTCAAAGGCTAAATATACTCCTAAATTATATAAGGAATTGTTATAATCTATAGAGCCACAGATCGCGCTATCCAAAACGAGGTCATATGTTGATTTTTATTTAACTAAACTTCACCCAATTGTGCGTGAGGCGCCGCCCCCCGCGCTGTACCCGGCACGGTGTTGCGGAGGAGAGAGCCACACGGCGAGTCTCGTTCACAGTTATATTCAAAGACACGACGATGTTTTCATGAGTCATTTACGGTACTTATACACAAGTCTCTCTTCCTTTACAGTGGCGGGAAGGTGTTAAATACTAAACACTTCTCGATATACAGTCAAATCCTCAGAGGTGGAATCATTGAGCTATTTTACAGAGCCAAAGAAAGTAATACAAGACGCTAAGGTGTGAGGGATAAACCACCAGCTGTGTGTTGTGTCATGGTGATTGACCTTATTTCCAAAAGTCAATCCCGTCTCTGGCTAAGACCGCCTCAGGTGAGCATGATGACAGGTGGTGGTGGTGGTGGTGATGAGGATTATGTTACTGATATATACTAACAATAAATATTAACCAAAATAACAGACATAAATAACAACATATATATTTACATTTCACATAACGAAAAAAAAAATCAGAGACATACCCCAAGGTGACGCCATAACCCCAGAGCTCTTAACAGTGACGTAGATAAAACGTTTAAAACATCTCAGGACCACACAGGCTGATGACGTCATAATACTACCCCAGACCTAACCATTCTAAACAATACTAAATGAGCCTACAAAATTGCCATTAGACATTCATAATTACTATTCAACTACTTCACTAATTACAAGTTAATAATATAAAACTAAATAACAATATGGACGATACATTTCAGGAACAGCCGATGTCATCTTAAAAATAATCAATGGAGGAAATAGAGGCCAAAGTTATATAGGCAATTGTCTAAACAGAACACCCAACCTAACCTAACCCAACCTAACCTAACCCAACCTAACCTAACCCAACCTAACCTAACCCAACCTAACCTAACCTAACCAACCTAATCAAACCTAACCTAACCTAACCCATCCACTCTACCATCATTGTAGGATAGTCACCACTCATCTGACAGTCAATCAAGACAGTCACCACCCAGCTGACTGTCATTAACCACGACAGTCACCACTCAGCTGACAGTCGACGTGTACTTAGGTCAATGTGTCAGCTATTTTCAGTAGATTAATGAGTGAGACAGACAGACAGACAGACAGACAGACAGACAGACAGACAGACAGACACAGACAGACAGACAGACACAGACAGACACAGACAGACAGACACAGACAGACAGACAGACACAGACAGACAGACAAGTTAACTTACCCTTATAGAATAACTAACACAATATACTGAACCATAAGAACAACAAACACACCATCAAGTTCCTCTGCTGCCATACGGGTGACCAGCCATCGTTCCGGAGGCTCACGGTGAAGGTATGCGGATGGAATATTGACCAATGAGAATGCTGACCCTAGTGGTTCCTTGTATCCAATTGGTCAATATGTCTCCGAGCATTATACTTACATTAGTAACGAAGATGTCTCCGTGTTATTGGTGTTATTGAATACCTAACCTAACCTAACCTAACCTAACCTAACCTAACCTAACCTAACCTAACCTAACCTAACCTAACCCAACACTAGCTAATACTAACTAGAGGTGTCGCCATATTGTGATACAGAGTAAGCTGAATAACTGTTATCATACGAGCATCTATAGTTGGATTATTATACATATTATTCATCAAATGAGTAATAAAAGTAATGATCACTATTAGGACAAGTTATCATTAACTCTGTATGGTCGGAACAAAGAGCTCAGTGGAGGTCATGATTCAGAGAGTGGGCAGCCATCTTATAACACGAATGATATGTGACCCACCTTTGATAGGGAGGGCAGTGGGTGTGGTGGGCGAGGGAGGTTGGAGGGTCGGGGAGAAGGGCGGTGAAAGTGGGGCAGCCGAGGTGGGCGTCGTGACCGAGGTCAGGTCATCCGAGTATGACCTCTGGTGGGTCTTTCTCGGTAATTCTGCCATCGCTATGTCCATGAGAATCGTCGACAAAAGTTTTTCTTCAAGTTGGGTGACTTTTCTGCTTCTCACTAGTCACTAATTTGACTTTCGTTCAAAACATCTAGAAAACGGAAACGACACTAAACGACACAGTGTCACTCGCCTTAATTTTCTCACTGTGTCTCTCGTCAATTTGATAACGAGTAAAGCATCTAAAAACTGTCTAAGAGACGCTAACTAAGAGTCCGCTAGCAAGGTTCTTTTTCTCTCGATCATCTGGCCTTACAACGATCCAGCCTTGTCATCTGTCAAGAGTCCACACGATGGATAGTTTCTCAGAGAACACCTCGAGTGGCATCTTACGTCACCATAGCGTCTAGCAAACACCGGTCTTCACCTGGTGGCCCACCACTGTAAAACCGTCCAATCAGGTGGAGCCAACCCTACTGCTACAGTTGCTCTGTACTGTCCTAGCATCGTCAGCCTGTCCACTTCACTAGACGGAAGTAGGGATCAGCTGACGGGTGGCAGGTGACGTCAAGTGGTGCCTTGAGGACCACCCATCTGTGAGTGCCACTCCATCACCTGGCTGAGGGTTACGTGGGAGAGCCATGGCGTAACCGATAACAGATCTGACAAGCACAGTCCCGGGCGTCACTGTGGTAGCATAAAGTATCATCTGTTATCAGGGAAAGTTTCTGGTATTGATCGGACGTGATCACTCGGATCACTATAGTCTTTAACAGTGACAAATTTTGGACTTTTACGGAGTCCTACTTGCGGTAGATGGCGCAAACCCCCGGCTAAACGCTGACACACAGCAGTCCAGCACCTCACCACTCCCAGCTGGCGGGGCGCACACGAATATGCTACTCCATCGACTCAATAAACTTTCCTACGTAGAGCCATAACAACAAGGTTACATGTCCTCAGTTCACCGTCCTTTAAGACTTACAAGGAAACCATCTGGCAGTTGGTACAGGTGGGAGCTGCGTCCACAGGTGGTTGAGGAAACCAGGTAGCGAGAGTTTGGGTCGATAGGCGCAGTAGTGGTGTGGTGGTGGCCTAGGAATCGTCTGTGACCACCACTCGCTCTTCAACAATACAAGCCTTATCGATCTCCGACTCTCACTCTGTTTACCCGCGCTTTGCCAATCGCTTTCTCGGTCCTCACACCTGATGAATACAGCGACCCTCGGGACCTCCTTGGCGCTCCTACCTAGACAAAAAGGAATGCGTAGGATCCTTTGTTGAGTTCAATGCGTCATTAAGGGGTTCAGCATCTCCAGGAAATGATGCTACTATTATCAAAGACTTTAGGCACGTATCAAACACTTTTGTGCCACAGAGGCCTGAAGAATGGTCCTCAAGTATCGCTAAGATGTCCAAGTTGTTCAGAAGGAATCTTTTTTCTCCTTCTCATTATAGCGGGCACCGGGTCAAGTCCACCAGCTGCCACATGTCTGCGGCCAGGCGGGTCCCGCTCGTTTGTTTGGTCCCTCAGGAGGAATGCAAAAGTTCAACACCAGGTTTCGGCGGCTGCCACAGCGACCTGCCAAATGTTTCCTGGGTGGATCGGCAGCACGGGAGGCCTCGAAGGACTGCACTTCGGGGACTTAGCCGACACGGAGCTGAATTATCAGTGGAGAATTCCCCTCCAGCGGGCGGTGTCACGTGATGCTGGCAGTGTCACTCCGCAGGGCTCGGGCGCCACACTGTCGCCTCAGTGCTGGGCCAGCCCACACAGCCGCCCGGCGCATGGCAAGACGGATCTCACGCCGCCACTACTGTCCTTCCCTCCACTACTGCCCTGCCCTTCAGGTCTCCACTACTGTCCTGCCCTCCACTACTGTCCTTCCGTCCACTACTGCCCTGCCCTTCAGGTCTCCACTACTGTCCTTCCCTCCACTACTGCCCTGCCCTTCAGGTCTCCACTACTGTCCTTCCCTCCACTACTGCCCTACCCTTCAGGTCTCCAATACTGTCCTTCCCTCCACTACTGCCCTGCCCTTCAGGTCTCCACTACTGCCCTGCCCTTCAGGTCTCCACCCTGCTCCTCCACGCCTGCCCTTCAGGTCTCCACACTGTCCTGCCCTCACACTGCCCCCTGCCCTTCAGGTCTCCACTCACTGTCCTGCCCTCCACTACTGCCCTGCCCTTCCAGGTCTCCACTGTTGTCCTGCCCTCCACTACTGCCCTGCCCTCTGGTCCCACTCACTGTCCTGCCCTCCACTACTGCCCTGCCCCCCTCAGGTCTCCACTACTGTCCTGCCCTCCACTACTGCCCCTTCAGGTCCCACCACGTCCTGCCTCCACTACTGTCCGCCCACCACTGTCCTGCCTCCACTCACTGTCCTGCCTCCACTGAATGCCCTCGGCATGTATATTATCCTCTGCCATGTGTATACCATCCTCGCCATGTATACTATCCTCGGCATGTATACTATCCTCGCCATGTATACTATCCTCGCCATGTATACTATCCTCGCCATGTATACTATCCTCGCCATGTATACTATCCACGCCATGTATTATCCACGCCATGTGTACTATCCTCGCCATGTGTACTATCCTCGCCATGTGTACTGTCCTCCACCACCACTAACCACAGACGAGTTAGCGACTAAAACAACACAAAGTTCTCAGCCACACTGTTGCTCCATAAGCTTACGTGAGGTAAAGTTATAGTCACCATCATCTTTGTTAACGGTGTGGTCATTCTCCCATGGTGTGGTGTGGTCGTGTGTTTGTCTGATTGGTGGTGTGGTGCTATGTTTGTGTGTTTGTATGGTTTGTGATTAGTTGTGGTGTGGTGTGTTTGTGTGGTAGTGTGTTTGTGTGGTGGTGTGTTTGTGTGGTAGTGTGTTTGTGTGGTAGTGTTTTTGTGTGGTGGTGTGTTTGTGTGGTAGTGTGTTTGTGTGGTGGTGTTTGTGTGGTAGTGTGTTTGTAGGTGTTTTTGTGGTGTGTTTTGTGTGGTGGTGTTTTTGTGTGGTGGTGTGTTTGTGTGGTGGTGTGTTTGTGTGGTAGTGTTTTTGTGTGGTAGTGTTTTTGTGTGGTGGTGTTTTTGTGTGGTGGTGTGTTTGTGTGGTGGTATATTCGTTTGATTGGTTGTGTGTTGGTGTAATTGTCTGGCGATGTGGTTGTGTGGTTGTGTAGTTGAGTGTTTGTCTGTGTGGTTGCGTGGTTGCGTGTGTGGCTAATGCGTAGTGTGGTGGTGTGGCTTTAAGATGCTGGATCAACTTTAATGATAAAAATCTTGAGGGCTAAATAAACCACAAGCTTGAAGTGACTCATGAGCAATATTTCTAAAGCTTAAGTGACTCATGAGCAATATTTCTAAAGCTTAAGTCACTTTGGTTCAGGTTAGGTTAGCTTAGGTCAGGTTAATTTAGATTAGGTTAGGTTAGGTTAGGTTAGGTTAGGTTAGGTTAGGTTAGGTTAGGTTAGGTTAGGTTAGGGAGGCAATAAGACTGACAGACTAAGGGCACAGTTTCGTTACCAGATACAAAATCACTATAGCTACATATTTCACGATCAAACTTAACTACCATCACTGACTCACCTAGCAAGTAACAAGGCCATAGTAACGACACAATTACTTCCGACAAATAAAACATCTTTGCGTTTCCTGGTAACAAAACAAAGATTTTTTTTGTTGTTCTTACTGGTACACTTTTTGCCGTACCGGGGCTGCAAGATAATGTTGCAAAAATAATGATGAACCGGGAACTACCGTAGCACCGGCGCCCACCTGTATTGATCCAACAACAACAACAACAAGAAAATAAAAACAACAAACAACAGCAAAAACAACACAACACAACAAAAACATCAAAAACAAAAAAACAAAAACACCAACAAAAACAACAATAGCATACTTTATATCGGGGTCACAAATTAACGCAGTTTACTACAATTTTAATGATAACTAGACCACTGTGTGTGAGTGTGTGTGTGTTTTTTTAATGGTAAATCATTATGTAGATTGTAGATAATCCACATGTATACACTCATAATACACACATACACACACACACACACACACACACACACACACACACACACGTATTACACTAAATAAGGATAATCTCCCTATTAACCCCTTACACGCAGCTGACGTCATGATAAATAGGGATATATATCTTGTTTCTTGCTTTAACCTACAAGTAATTGGTTAGGTGAGGTGAGGTGAGGTGAGGTGAGGTGAGGTGAAGTGAGGTGAGGTGAGGTGAGGTGAGGTTAGGCTAGGCAAGGTGAGGTGAGGTGTTGGTGAGGGACTGTGTCACTATACCACAAACAACACAGGCATACACAACAACAGCCACAAACAAACCTAACCAATCTATTAATAACTGAGCCGTAAACAATGACAGGTCGGTGAATCCTCTGGTCTAAAGGTGAATAATGTGGCCGGGATATTTATTAACATTATTCCCGATAAAGACGAAGAAGAGAGAGAGAGAGAGAGAGAGAGAGAGAGAGAGAGAGAGAGAGAGAGAGAGATCATAAAATCATAAAACAAAACATTAAACCTTGTCCACACAGGTTTATATAACATCTACCGAGGTTTAAGTAATTTAAAAAAGAAGATTTAGGAAAATAAACTACTAAACCATTGTACTGTAGTTCAGCTAATAACACCGGGTCATTTACAACCTCGTAAAGAACAATAACAAAATGAACACCACGAGTGAACTGTGTCTAACTTATCAAAACAACACATTGATGGAAGCGTCAGGAATCGATGTGGTATTAATGGAAATCAGATTCATTTTAGACCTCAAGTTGTAGCTTAAAGTAGATGTGTGAGGTAGCTATCGAGTGTTGGTCTTATCTGACGCTTGACCTTTCCCTAAAATGGCAACTGTATTTGTGGTGTGAGGTCGTGTAGCCGCCGATCACCTCTCTGTCACTCAGCCAGGTCAAGTTTGCTGAGGGGTACGTGCTTTTGACTCCCCCGTTAGGTCACTCATAGCTAAGGTTAAATCGATTCAAACCAATGATTTAAACCAATGATTTAAACCAAATATTGAGACCAATGACTTAAACCAATAATTTAAACCAATGATTTAAACCAATGATTTAAACCAAACATTGAGACCAATGATTTAAACCAATAATTTAAACCAATGATTTAAACCAATGAAATAAACCAAATATTGAGACCAATAATTTAAACCAATGATTTAAAACAATTATTTAAACCAATAATTTAAACCAATGATTTAAACCAATGATTTAAACCAATGATTTAAACCAATAATTTAAACCAATGATTTAAACCAATGATTTAAACCAGTCCTACTCCTACCAGACTTATTTTTCTTTAAGTGTTATCTGTTATCTTTCTATTAACCTGTACTAATGATTGTTTATACACAGATACCAATTTTGTGTTAAGAAGAATTATCAGGTATAATTTTCTAGGTTGTATGACATAATTTACTTAAAGAAGAGGAGAAGGAGAGAGGAAGAGGAAGGAAGAGGAGGAAGATGATGATGAGGAGGAGGAGGAGGAATAAGTTATGAAGTAGAAAACCGAGAGAGGAAACGGGAGTAGGAATAAGAGTAAGATGGAGAAGAGTAGAAGAGATTGAGAGGGAGGAGAGTGGGAGAGGGAGGAGAGTGGGAGAAATGGAGAGGGAAAAAATAGAAGAAGCTTTGGATATCCGTGGGTAGAGGTAAAGGTTGAAGGTTACTGAGAGAGAGAGAGAGAGAGAGAGAGAGAGAGAGAGAGAGAGAGATCCATACTACATAAGAATTTCCACAAATAAAGTCTACGGTGAATGCAACCCACATTTCACTTACAAATGCGCGCGCACCAAGACAACACGACACACACACACACACACACACACACACACACACACACACACGTACGTTTCTAAGTCAATATTATCATTAGTGACCATGCATTCCTTTCACCAATTACGGGAACATTTGCATAACGGGAACATTTGCATGTCTCATTAAAAGACGGAAGTGAGGTAAAACTCTCTCTCTCTCTCTCTCTCTCTCTCTCTCTCTCTCTCTCTCTCTCTCTTGTTCTTATAATTCATTAAAAAGAACAACATTCGCTTTACTTCTTCTTATATATAAATTATCCGAAATATAGAAAACGATCAACAAGAGAATAAAGTTTGATATTGAGTAAAGATATAAACAGTTTATTTATGTAATGTAGTGAGTCGGTTTAAGAATATTAAACCATGACTTATTCCTGTACTAAAACCCTCAACAATACCTTTATAAAACAAGGCTACTAACCACTATGCTAACAGCCAAATTACATATCACAATTCCATCTACATAATTCACCCATTTTATGCCATCAGAGTGCTTTAATAAAAATACTGAATAAATATTTCTCTAATTGTACCACCAAAATCACTCGTCCAC